>NW_028252489.1:490000-821342 GCF_964263255.1 Lissotriton vulgaris
CATTGTTATTTGTAATATCAATACATCTAAGTCACGTAAATACAACACATATTGCATTACAAATGCTATAGGTGTCACATTTGTGAAAGGTATAACTATTGGCATTGTAAATGACAAAGCTATTAGTTCCGCTATTTTCAAAGCTAACACATAAATAACAAATTTGTCATTTACAATACCAATAGCTCAAACTTTCCTAGTGCGCGTCCTATTGCATTGCAAATGCTTGTTGTCTGGGCTACTGTTTCTGCTCCTTCTGTTGTGCTGAAATCCAGCCGACAACGAGTGCAGCTCTCTACCACCCTCTGGCGCCTGTTCCGCGCCCTGGAGGATTACGCGTCTAATCCACTCTGTTCCTTTCTCTTTCAGCGGGACGTCATCCGAGGAGGCCCCGCTGTACAGCAACCTCCGCTTTCTACAGGAAGGTGAGCGCTGATAGCCCGTGTCAAGGCGCTATGCAGCTAGCTCCTAATCTTACCACAAGAAGATCAAAGCGCTAGACCAGATCTCTACCACACGGGCCCGTCCCGTATGCATGCGTGCATGGATATTTACATGATGTTTCAAACTGTACCTTTTAAAATGCATTGATCTGGCATTCAGAGCAGGGCACCCAGCTCAGGCCTGGCACCAGCTCTTACTGGAGGCTGCCTGGCGTCGACAAACACACCCTGGCCTCATGCCAATAGGGTGCCCGTGTTACAGACAGGATTGATTATGCTTTGGATGCCATGTATGGAGTTATATTTATTTCCACACGGTGTGACTCGCATCTCTCTCCTTATTTGGGGGGTGTAGGAGAGGGGAATGGGACAAGTTAATGAATTGTAATGTTATTTTGTTTTTTAAATCAATGATGCAGCAGCTCAAAGAGACACTGTTGGGCATCAGTACAGCCAGCCCTGGCAGGGTCTGGGGCCAGCTGTCCCTCCAGCCCTGGAGATTACTGCATAAGGCCTTCATGGCCAGACTCCTCACTGGCAGGGTGTGGGGCCAGCTGTCCCTCCAGCCCTGGAGATTACTGCATAAGGCCTTCATGGCCGAACTCCTCACTGGCAGTGTCTGGGGCCAGCTGTCCCTCCAGCCCTGCAGATTACTGCATAAGGCCTTCATGGCCAGACTCCTCACTGGCAGGGTGTGGGGCCAGCTGTCCCTCCAGCCCTGCAGATTACTGCATAAGGCCTTCATGGCCAGACTCCTCACTGGCAGGGTGTGGGGCCAGCTGTCCCTCCAGCCCTGGAGATTACTGCATAAGGCCTTCATGGCCGAACTCCTCACTGGCAGTGTCTGGGGCCAGCTGTCCCTCCAGCCCTGGAGATTACTGCATAAGGCCTTCATGGCCAGACTCCTCACTGGCAGGGTGTGGGGCCAGCTGTCCCTCCAGCCCTGGAGATTACTGCATAAGGCCTTCATTGCCAGACTCCTCACTGGCAGGGTGTGGGGCCAGCTGTCCCTCCAGCCCTGGAGATTACTGCATAAGGCCTTCATTGCCAGACTCCTCACTGGCAGGGTCCTGTCTTCTCAAAAAGAGCAGTGTTTTCCTTGCAATGTGCTTTGTTTCATTATTGACTTTCGTCGAACGCCTTGTTCGTCTCTTGTGACTGCAAACAAGGAATTTGTTGAAGGTAACTATTTGGTAAAGGTCTCTAGTTATGCATTTTATCTATTCATACTCCGGGCAGCGGTTTTCCATTCCCCATGACCAGGGATGGGTAAGCGGGGCTTCCGTTATCTGAGACCCCCCTTCGGAAGCTCTTCTCTCCCTGCACTCCTCACCACATTAGAGGTCACTTTATCACTGATATATATGATCCATACTGGCCACCACTGCCCCCTGTCAGATCGATAGGGCCATTCACCCCTCTTTGTGGCCGCGGTCACCAGGCCAGCCATGCGTTTGTGCATCAATGTTCCGACATCTCTCTGCTTACCTGCTAGGATCATGCTTGAACCCAGATCCACACCCGTCCCAGAATTCCATACATGACATCCAAGACCCCCACTTAGTATCACCGCACATGAGTTACAAGCATGCTTCCATCATCCATCGTGAAGTGGAGGCCACTGTTCCTTGTGCCGTGAATTCAAGTTACAATGTATGATGCTTGCTAGATTACATGTTACAATGTACCAAGCTTGCTATATTACATGTTAGCCAGGACACATGTTACAGTGCATCAAGCTTGCTTAGACACACAGTACAATGTATCAAGCTTGCTAGGTCACATGTTACAGTGTATCAAGCTTGCTAGATTACATGTTACTGTGCACCAAGCTTTCTAGATGACATGTTACAGTGTACCAACTGGCTAGATTACATGTTACAGTGCATCAAGATGGCAAGATTACAAGTTACAATGTATGAAGCGTGCAAGGACACATTTTACATTGTATCAAGCTTGCTGGGACATACAGTACAATGTATAAAGCTTGCTAGGACACATGCTACCGTGTATCAAGCTTGCTAGGACACGTGTTACTGTGTATCAAGTTTGCTAGGACACACAGTACAATGTATAAAGCTTGCTAGGGAACATGTTACATTGTATCAAACCTGCTGGGACACATATAACAGTGCATCAAGCTTGCTGGGACACACAGTACAATGTATCAAGCGTTCAAGGACACACGTTACAGATAATGACGCTTGCTAGGACACATGTTACCTTGTATCAAGCTTGCTAGGTCACACAGTACAATGTATCAATCTTTCTAGGACACATGTTACCGTGTATCAAGGTTGCTAGCTCACATGTTACAGTGTATCAAGCTTGCTAGCTCACATGCTACCGTGTATCAAGCTTGCTAGGACACATGTTACCATGTATCAATGTTGCTAGCTCACATGTTACAGTGTATCAAGCTTGCTAGCTCACATGCTACCGTGTATCAAGCTTGCTAGGATACGTGTTACTGTGTATCAAGTTTGCTAGGACACACAGTACAATGTATAAAGCTTGCTAGGGAACATGTTACATTGTATCAAACCTGCTGGGACACATATAACAGTGCATCAAGCTTGCTGGGACACACAGTACAATGTATCAAGCGTTCAAGGACACACGTTACAGATAATGACGCTTGCTAGGACACATGTTACCTTGTATCAAGCTTGCTAGGACACACAGTACAATGTATCAATCTTTCTAGGACACATGTTACCGTGTATCAAGGTTGCTAGCTCACATGTTACAGTGTATCAATCTTGCTAGCTCACAAGTTACAGTGTATTTATGTTAGCCCTCCCCCTGCACCTTGCCTCTTAGTCTTTTCTGTCTTCGCTGCAGCCCTCTTCTCTTTCTACTGCTCTTCCTCTACAATGGCGCCTCCTTGTCGTGTGAGTGACACTGGTGCAGGTCTTTGTCCCTCTGACCCATTGAGCCATCTCCTCCCCATTGTACCAGGACTAGTCTGACCTAACGGGCACTGGGCACCCCCTGGTGGGCGCAAGGGAATACGTTTGAGGGTCCCTCATCCCACAGAGGAGGAAACATAGACCCGAGGGATGTAGCAGGTACATGCGTTGTTTGCTGCTTCTGTGAATCTGTCATGTACACCTCATGCTTATCCCCAATGTTTGGAAAGCTCTGCTCTTAAATTAATCATGTGACCACACTTAAAAACACTAAGCGGTCAGGAGAACCCCTCCACCCTCGTGCCCCATTGGGGTGACATTAGAACATTCCTAGGGCTAATGTTTGTTCCCAATCTAGCGCTGCAATGCTCCAGGCTCCCCTCAGCTAGGCGCTTCTTTCCGTGGAGAAAATCTTGTCTGGATGCCCAGTGAAATGTTGGGGGTCACTGCTCCCACTTACATTAACAGTCGTTATGTAACTCCTTTGACAACAGAAGCTCTTGTGGCAGGCGAAACGGTGGGCAAGCCGGAACCCTCAGCTCATCGCGCCCCGAAGCCCCAGGTAAGCACTACTGATCCTTATATGGTATTTCAGGTTACTCATTAGTAAGATATTTCAGAGTTACTCTCTGCACTCACTCAGTGGGTGCTCCATTTTTGTGAGTGGGAACAGGCTATTCTTTCATGTGCCTGATTACATGATTCATTTTGTTTATTTAGAGTTTCTTATATAGCGCTACTCAACGCCAAAGGGTGTCAGTGTGCTATATGAAAGGGTGTCCTCACTGTGTACCTTTTAAACTAACTAACCACTGAAATCCACCAGTTATAATTATCTCAAGTAACTATGACTTGTGCCCTAAAGTAATTATAACACACACCCTCGCCATGCTCAGCTTGTACCCTGACGTTGCATCGCTCATGACATGTTCAATGACTGCAGTGATAACACCCCTAATGACCCCTGAAAACAACTCTTTGGATGGGGCGGGGGATGCAAGTTATAGTTTAGTTACTAGAGAGAACTATAACAGGTGAATTTCAGTAGCTATGTTAGTTTAAAACTTTGTTTAAACTGACATTTTCACTTAAATATACCCTCCCTTTAACCTTACACAAACTGCCATTGACTCTAAGTCCATTCATGAGCTGAGTCCTGAAAGTCGTTGGCATGTTCATTATGCAACAAACAGCTGTTTAAATGGGATAAAATAGTTCGGGAGCTCAAGCTGGGCCAGAACCAAAGCCAGGCCCCTGGCTCGAGCTTTCAGTTTAACCTACATCTTACAAACAACCCAAAAGTATCTCTCTCTCTCTTTCTCTCTCTCTCTCTTTCTCTCTTTCTTTCTCCCTCCCTCTCTCTCCCACGCTCTCTTTATCCCACTCTTGCTCTCATAAATGTGGAGGAAACACATATTTTAATATGATCAAAATAAATCCCTATCTCACTGCATCGCCAGACACCGTCCTGTGGCGGTGTGCCTGTGCCTGCCGCGGTGTGTCCGCTGCCATCAAATCTGTGCACAGCTAGCCATGGACTCTATATGTTTGAGTCCCATGGTGCGGACGCCATCATGTTACCCCCGGCACTGGCCAATGTGAGGTTGCAGGGCCTTAGGCCCTCATGGTTAAATTATACCCACACAGAGACACCCAGTCACAGAGTGGAAATGGCGTCCAGCACGTGCACCTGGCCCTTTTTATTGGCAGGGTCACATGTCCCGTGATGCCGGTGCAGAATGGGTGTGGTGTGGGTGTGAACCAGCCGTAAGGGAGTGGCTGTGGCATGCTGACAACTAGACCTGTGAGCAGCAGATCCCTGCAGGCAAGACCTGGGACATGTAGCGTTGTCGTCCTCCCCTGTGAGTGTAAGTGGAGTGGGTTTGCCTGGCATTTGCCAGTCCAGTGTAGGGGTGTGAACTATGACCCCAGGGTTCTGGGTGTGCTTCCGTCCATGGCTGAACAAGGAAGTAACTAGTGTGTGTGTCTCCGTTCTAGTGTCAGTGCAACCCGAAACGCAATCAGCGCTGTGTCACCCTGTGAACCAAGTCCCACAACATGAGCAACAAGGACGTAAGGTGAACTCATTGACCCCACATGCATCCATACCTTAGCACTTGCAAGATCATAGACATGACACATCCTTGTGAACATGAATGTTTAATGCACATGCAAAGGAGTGTTGTAGCAGTACAGGGCCATGCAAACCCCACCATGCAGCGTTGGCCCGTGGAGGACCAGCCAGAGTCCTTCAGGGAATGACAAGTTCATCAGTAGAGGAGGAGTTCAGTTCGTAGTCTGATATCTGTGTCATTGGTGACCAAACAGAATATGGCAGTCCATGTCGAGGTCCAAGGTGAGTGTCGCAAAGTGCATTGGGGGACAGTGGAAGGGGATGATACAGAGGGCTGAACCAAGCAGAAACAGGCCACATGGCAGAGATGAATGCTAACACTTCCTTCTGACCACGAGGGCAGATACATCCGCATCTTCGTCCTCTGCTGTTTCAGGTGCCTCACATGTGGGTGGTGGTGTTCTGTCTCCAGCACTGTGTGGCAGTGACACCGCTGGGGCCGGAGGTGGAATGTCCGGCACTCTGTGTGGCACTGACACCTCATGGGCCAGAGATGTGGATGGAGTGGTAGCAGCAGCATGCATTAGCCCCAGGCCGTGTGGCAGCAATGCCATGAGGAGGGTCTTTATGGCTTTGAGTGACGCAGCTACCTCTCGCTGGTGTGCAGCCGTGGCAGACACTGTTTCCGCACGCTTATGCTCCCTGTCCTCCATAAGCCTCCGTATGAGTCCCAACTCCTGTGCGAGCTCGCTGGAGCCACTTTGACTGGACAGTCGTTCTTGTCTCTGAGTCAGGACTCTGGAGATTTCAGCCATGGTTCATTGGAGGTTATGGAGCGGACTGTGGATGTCCTTTAGGGACTAGGAGTGGTCCCTGATGGGACTCAGACACCCACGTATGGCGTCTAGTTTGTCTACCATGTGGTCGAACCCCACCTGCACCTGTTCAGCCAGATTCCCCTGGCACCCCAACACACGGAGTTGGAAGGCCATGTGTTTGTTGTGGGGGTCCTGGGAGGAAGCCGTGGTGGTGGGTGCTGCCTGCTGTGTGTACTGTGCAGGGGGTGTGTTAGACGGACCGGGAGGGTCGGCCGAGATTACGGGGAGAGGTCTCCAGGGAGAGCCGTCTCCAACGACTGTACAGATAAGTAACTTCCCCCCCACAGACGGACACCACACAAGATTGAAGGTTAACGAGACTTTATATGCAATTCTTAGGTTACGTTGATATAATACAAGGAGGTCTGGACTCAGGGGTCCCCTCGGTTCTGATCTCTGGTTGAGGAAAAGGGTAGCGGGACAGTCTTAGTTACCAATGAGTTCAATAGCTCTCAATCCTCGAGCTCGGCGTGGTTGCTGATCGGGCCGTGGAGGAGCCAAGCAGGTCCCGAGATGGATGAAGGATGGTCGACGGGCCGTGGAGAAGCCAAGCAGGTCCCGATGCAGATGACGGTTACAACGGTCCGCGGCCTCGCCAGCAGATCCGGACGACGGTGAATGGAAGAAGGTTACGACGGCTGTGGCAGCGCCAACAGGCAGGACGATGGTGCACAGGACAGAGCTACGGCAGCGCCAGTAGTCCGTCCAGGATGAGTTCTTCTTTCGTCTCTCGACTCCAAGATACAACTGCCTTCCTGCTCTGGAGCTGCCCCAGTTATAGGGCTGGCGGGCTTTGATGTCCGGACCCTCGCACTTGGAGGTCGGGAGGTCCGGGATGAGGGAGTCCAGACACCCAGCAGGGGGGTGGAGCCAGCGCCCGGGGAGGCGATGGGCGAGCGGCACTGGCCGGGGGAGAGCCATCGACACCTCTTTCTCCCATTGACTTGCCAAGTAGCTCGCTCACCTTCTGGGTGGAGGGTGGTGCCGGAATGTCTGAGGCCGGGCTAGGCCCAGGGTTGAGGTCGATCGGGGGCCAGGCGGCCTCGTGGCGAAGTGTCCAAGATGGCGGCCCAGGCTGGGCGCATGGGTCGGCAGTGGATCGGACCCACGAGGTTACCATGTTCGAGGGCAGGTGTCCCTGAGGGGACGTAGGACGGGCAATGGTGGTGTGTGGTGCTTGCGTGACTGGGCTCGGGCCTGGTCGAGCCGGGGGGAGAGCGGCCCGTCATGTGGCCTGTCCAACATGCGTCCCCCCCAGCTGAAGGCGGAGAGAGTTACCCATCCTCTTGGGGACTCTCTTCGTCGAGGCGGAAAAACCGGGACAGGCCATCCGCGTTGGCGTGGTCGGACCCAGGCCGGTGTTCAACGGTGAAGTCCATACCTTGCAAGGAGATGGACCAGCGTAGCAGTTTTGGGTTTTCCCCCCGCATATGCATCAACCACTGCAGGGGTCGGTGGTCAGTCTGCACCCGAAAGTGGGTGCCAAAAAGGTAGGGTCGGAGCTTCTTGAGGGCCCATACCACAGCGAAGGCTTCCCTCTCGATGGTGCTCCAGCGTTGTTCCCGTGGTAGGAGTCTCCGGCTGATGAAGGCCACCGGTTGATCACGGCCTTCGGGGTTCACTTGGGACAGGACCGCCCCAATGCCCTGGTCGGAGGCGTCCGTCTGGACGACGAACTCCCGGCTGTAGTCGGGGGCCTGGAGCACAGGAGCGGAACACATGGCGGCCTTTAACTGTTCGAATGCCGCTTGACACCCTGGGGTCCAGTTCACCTTCTTGGGCTGATTTTTTTGACGTGAGTTCGGTGAGAGGCCCCACGATGGTACCATAGTCTTTCACGAACCTTCGGTAGTAGCCCGTGAGGCCCAGGAAGGCTCGCACCTCAGTTTGAGTGATCGGGGGTTGCCAGTTCTGGATGGCGGCAATTTTTAGCTGTAAGGGGGCCACTAGGCCGCTTCCCACCTGGTGTCCGAGGTAGGTCACCGACCCTTGTCCAATTTGACATTTGCTGGCCTTGATCGTGAGGCCAGCTCGCTGAAGGGCTTGCAGCACTGCTTGGAGGTGGTGGAGGTGCTCGGTCCAATGGTGGCTGTACACAGCGATGTCGTCCAGGTAGGCGGCGCTGAACTCTTCGAGCCCCGCCAGGACCTGATTGACGAGCCGTTGGAAAGTCGCTGGAGCATTTTTCATGCCGAAGGGCATGACCGTAAAACGATAGTGGCCATCGGGGGTGGAGAAGGCAGAACGTTCTTGTGCTCGGGGTGTGAGGCCGATCTGCCAATAGCCTGCCGTTAGGTCGAAGATGCTGAGGTAGCGGGCAGCGCCCATTCGGTCGACCAGTTCATCTGCCCGGGGGATTGGGTGTGCGTCCGTTCTGGTGACTTCATTCAGGCCCCGGTAGTCGACACAGAACCGGAGTTCGGGTGTGGTTCCGGGGGCGGCTGCTTTGGGGACCAGTACGACCGGGCTGGCCCATGGACTGTCTGAGGGCTCGATGACCCCGAGCGTGAGCATCTTAGCCACTTCCGCCTGGATGTAGGCCCGTACCCGATCAGGTACGCGGTAGGCCCAGTGGCGGATAGGAGGGCTGTCTCCGGTGTCCACATCGTGCACACACCAGGAAGTGACACCTGGGGTGAGGGAGAACAGACTGGCAAATCGTGATAGGAGAGCTTGGCACTCTTGGCGTTGTTCTTGGGTGAGGGTCTCCGAGAGTCGGACCCCATCCACGGAGCCGTCTTGCTCCTGGGTCCGCAAGAGGTCAGGGAGAGGCTCGGAGTCGTCTTCAACCCCATTGTCTGTGGCCATCAAGAGGCTGAGTTCTGTTCGTGCAAAGTGGGGTTTCAGTCTGTTGGTGTGGAGGACTCGGAGCGGGTTCCGGGCGGACTCCATATCGATCAGATAGGTGGCAGGACCCTTGCGCTCGATTACCTTGAAGGGTCCCGTCCATTTGTCTTGGAGAGCGCACGGTTCTGTGGGGGACATTACCCAGACCTGTTGCCCCGGCTCGAATTCAATAGATGAGGCGTTCTGGTCATACCATTTCTTCATGTCCTCTTGACTGGCCTCTAGGTTGGCTTTTGCTAGGTCTCTGAACCGCCTGGACTGGTTGCGGAGGGTGAGGAGGTACCGGAAGACATCTGGAGGACTCTTGGCTGGAGGCATCTCCCAGCCTTCTTTGATCAGGCTGAGTGGCCCCCGTACTGGGTGCCCATAGAGTAGCTCGAATGGGCTGAAGCCTAGGGACTTCTGTGGGACCTCCCGGTAGGCGAAGAGGAGGCACGGCAGCAGCACGTCCCACTGGCGACGGAGGGGTTCTTCCAATCCCCCGATCATCCCTTTTAGTGTGCGATTGAACCGCTCAACAAGTCCGTTTCCTTGGGGGTGATAGGGGGTCGTG
The DNA here is from genome assembly GCF_964263255.1 of Lissotriton vulgaris. Taxonomy (NCBI): domain Eukaryota; kingdom Metazoa; phylum Chordata; class Amphibia; order Caudata; family Salamandridae; genus Lissotriton; species Lissotriton vulgaris. Next base: position 499,708 of record NW_028252489.1, read on the forward strand.
AAGCGGTAGGTGACCCCACACTGTTGCCAGAGGGACTTCATATATTTGGAAATAAAGTTCGTGCCTCTGTCACTGACGACTTCTCGGGGGAACCCCACACGGGAGAAGATCCCCATCAGGGCCCGGCCGACCACTGGGGCTGTCACGGTCCGGAGAGGAACAGCCTCAGGGTAGCGGGTGGCGTGGTCCACTAGCACTAGGATGAAGCGATGGCCTTGTCTTGTACGCGGGTCTAGGGGTCCCACAATGTCTATTCCGACCCTCTCAAATGGGGTCGTGACTACTGGAAAGGGTTGCAGGGGGGCCTTTAATTTGCGGCCGCTCTTCCCACTGGCTTGGCACGTGGGGCAAGATCGGCAATGCTGGTGCACATCGTTTCTCATTTTTGGCCAGAAGAAGTGGGTCACTAGGCGGCTGTAAGTTTTATCTTGTCCCAGGTGCCCTGCCAGGGGGACATCGTGGGCCAGATTTAGCAGGAAGTCTCTAAAGCGGAGGGGCACCACTAGTACTCGGTTGGCCCCCAGCTCGGCGATTCGTTGCTCGCTGTACAATAGGTCATTGTCCCAGTAGACCCAATGAGTTCCGGAGGTATCCCCTGCGCTTTGGGCGAGCGCTTGTTGTCGGAGTCCCTCAAGGGAGGGACAGGTCTTCTGCTCCTGGCGAAATTCTTCTTGTGTGGGTCCCCCTTCTTGAGCCCACTGGTCAAGATTAGCAAGGTCGGAAGGTTGAGCAAGTTCGAGGGGGATGCCATGGTCGGGGGTCTCGGTGGGGGCGACCGGAGGCGGAGGCGCCGGCCATTCTGGTTCTTCCGGGTGATGGTTGGCACGGGCGGCCATGGACCGGGTGGTGACGCACGCCCAGTCTGGGACGCCCAACATCCCCAAGTGTTCTTTTCGCTCCACGGCTGCCCACGGGGAGCTTTCCAGGTCATTTCCGAGGAGGCAGTCCACGGGGGCGTCGTCTCGGACCGTTACTTTCAACATGCCGGAGACCCCTCCCCACTCAAAGGGGACGCAGGCCATCCGACACAGACTCTCCGAGTTGTCGGCTGATCGCACAGGGCAGAGAATGTTCGGTAGATATTGTTCTGGGGTCACCAGATGACAGCGGACGGCTGTCACACTGGCCCCGGTGTCTCGAAGGGCTTCGGCCCGTTGTCCATTGATGCTCACCCATTGGCTGTACTTCTGGGTGTTAGCGGGTAGGGGGACCCGCGGGACCATGTCTCTTCCCCCTAAGCACGCGAGAGTCATGGCGGCTGGCTCCCACTCTTGATACTCTTGCTCGTCTGTTTCTTGTTCCTCGGAGATCTGTTCTTCCCCTAGTGCCGCGGCGGCCACCTGGCGGGGTCTTGGACTCTGATACTGCGGGCAGCTTGGGTCGTTTGCATAGTGGCCGACTCGTTGGCATCGGTGACAGGTAACATTGGCTCTGTATCCCGGTCGCGCCGGGGTGCTGCCCCGGTTGGCCGGGGGGGTGGTGCTGGTAGTGGGGGCGGCCGGAGTGTTGTCTCTTCCTCGTCCTTGGCCCCCTCCTCCTCCTCTGGATCGGTGGTGACCATTGTTGTTCCTGTTCTGCTCGTAGGACCCATTCCGGCCCACTCTGGTGATCTCCCACCGGTCAGCTTCGGCTGCGAGCTGCCGGGGATCGGTTAACTTGCTGTCGAGGAGGTGTTGGCGTAGTTCAATGAAGCAATTGTTGGACAGATGCTCCCATACCATCAGATTGAACAGCTGCTCGTAGGTCGTGACGTTGTTCCCTCTGATCCAGCCTTCGAAGGCTCGGCTAAAGTACGTTACATAGTCCACCCAAGTTGTACCTGGAATGCGTGTGCAGTCTCGGAACCTCTGACGGTACATCTCGGGCGTGAGGCCATAGCGGGTGAGGAGGGCCGCCTTCATATGGTCGTAGGAGGTCATCTGGTGGTCTGGGAGCTGTAACAGAGTATCGCGGCCCTCATTGAGGAATTTGCCCCATAAGCCGGCTCCCCAGTCGGCTCTATCGATCCGGTGCGCAGTCATCGCGATTTCATAGGCCTTAAACCATTGCTGGATGTCGTCTTCTCGAAAATATTCTCGGACCACATCCTTGGGGATGTGCACTTTTTTCTCCGTGGTCCCTGGGGTGGACGGTCTGTCGGGCACCCCTAACTCTTTATTTTGTTTGCGCAGGTTGATCTCGGCTAGGTTCCGTTCGTGCTCGTACGTTAGTCTTTTTTCCTCGAGCTCCCTTTGCCTCTGTTTCTCCTCTCTTTCTTCTCGGAGGCGAAGGTGCTCTAAGTTTATTTTTTGCTCGGCCAATTTGAGTTCTATGTCCATCTTGAGTCGGGCCATTTCGAGTTCGTGTAGTCGGGCTTTTTCTCTTTCTTGGATCTCGTCTTGCGAAAGACTGGTTCTTTGGCCCTCAGGGGCCGTGTTGGCATTTTTCGCGGTGCTTTGTTCAGGGGCTTCGACATCCCCGGTCTCTGCCCAAGATTCTAGGGCATGCTTGAAATCATCTTTGGTGCTTAGTCCGGTGGTAGCGATACCTAGTTCGATGCAGAACTGCTTTAGTTCACGATGGCTGTATTCCTCTAGTTTTTCCATTTGGAACTTCTCAGTTGATCCGCTCTCTTTAGTCGACATTGTTGTTCGTTGTGGGGTGAGCTACTCTCTGTACGTTATGCGGTGATTCGGATCGCGCCGCTGGCCACCAATGTTAGACGGACCGGGAGGGTCGGCCGAGATTACGGGGAGAGGTCTCCAGGGAGAGCCGTCTCCAACGACTGTACAGATAAGTAACTTCCCCCCCACAGACGGACACCACACAAGATTGAAGGTTAACGAGACTTTATATGCAATTCTTAGGTTACGTTGATATAATACAAGGAGGTCTGGACTCAGGGGTCCCCTCGGTTCTGATCTCTGGTTGAGGAAAAGGGTAGCGGGACAGTCTTAGTTACCAATGAGTTCAATAGCTCTCAATCCTCGAGCTCGGCGTGGTTGCTGATCGGGCCGTGGAGGAGCCAAGCAGGTCCCGAGATGGATGAAGGATGGTCGACGGGCCGTGGAGAAGCCAAGCAGGTCCCGATGCAGATGACGGTTACAACGGTCCGCGGCCTCGCCAGCAGATCCGGACGACGGTGAATGGAAGAAGGTTACGACGGCTGTGGCAGCGCCAACAGGCAGGACGATGGTGCACAGGACAGAGCTACGGCAGCGCCAGTAGTCCGTCCAGGATGAGTTCTTCTTTCGTCTCTCGACTCCAAGATACAACTGCCTTCCTGCTCTGGAGCTGCCCCAGTTATAGGGCTGGCGGGCTTTGATGTCCGGACCCTCGCACTTGGAGGTCGGGAGGTCCGGGATGAGGGAGTCCAGACACCCAGCAGGGGGGTGGAGCCAGCGCCCGGGGAGGCGATGGGCGAGCGGCACTGGCCGGGGGAGAGCCATCGACACCTCTTTCTCCCATTGACTTGCCAAGTAGCTCGCTCACCTTCTGGGTGGAGGGTGGTGCCGGAATGTCTGAGGCCGGGCTAGGCCCAGGGTTGAGGTCGATCGGGGGCCAGGCGGCCTCGTGGCGAAGTGTCCAAGATGGCGGCCCAGGCTGGGCGCATGGGTCGGCAGTGGATCGGACCCACGAGGTTACCATGTTCGAGGGCAGGTGTCCCTGAGGGGACGTAGGACGGGCAATGGTGGTGTGTGGTGCTTGCGTGACTGGGCTCGGGCCTGGTCGAGCCGGGGGGAGAGCGGCCCGTCATGTGGCCTGTCCAACAGGGTGGGTTCTCTTCGTAGCAGCTGGGCTGCCCTGCTCCTAGAGGGGGGCTGTGGAGGCTCTCAACAAGCTGTTGGAGGGCGACGGAGTTGAAGGTGTGGTGGTCCTCTTCGTCAACAGAGAAGAGTGGTTGGGACTGCTCTGCAGGAGGTGTTGACTTTCCCTCTACAATTTCAAGGGGAGATGCAGTTTCACATTGTGTTCACATGTATGTTGACGCTTTGTAGATGTCTACATGCAGACTGAATGACAGTGTACATTGTGACTGTGGGGTGCTGCCTATGTGGTGTGGGACAGTGGACATTTCAACTACCTCACGGATGTGTGTATGTACTTGTACATTGTCAACTCACATTTCTCTGCGATGCCATATGTGATTGGCCATTTTCTGCACAAAAGCGCCACCCGTTGTGTCCCCTGTTCTGTTGTGCACGTGCTGCGGATTGAGCCCCATCGTTGTCAATGTTGATGTGCTCTGCTTGTGATGTGTGTGCGGCAATTTAAGGGAGTCGCCCCTGCAGCTCTGATTTGGCTACCCCTGATTGCCTCTGACTTCTGTGCTTATACAGTGCTGGGATGTTGCAATCTTGGGTGCATTGGTATCTTGGTGGAAGTTGGGGGTCTGGGCATGGTTTGTCTATCGATGTGCTATGCTTACTTGTGCATGTGTGCCATTGTGCCCGTCTCTCCCCATCCCCCAGTCCCTGGTCGTTACTCACCCTGTTGCTGTTGTGTCCGGTCCCCCAACTCCTGCCACCGTCTCCCCACTGATGACAGTGGACACCATTTCCTCCATATCGTCCAGCTCCTCCTGTGGCCCTGGACTGCCACCTCCAGTCTGACATGCTGCCTTCCGGTTGTTTGCAAGTTTCTGCTTGGTTTTTCACTTGACATCATTCCAGTGCCTCTTGACCTCTTCCATTGTCCTCTCCAGCACTCCGACTGCATTCACCTTGTCCACGATGGACTGCCATATTCCATTTTTAGTTGCCACTGAGACAGTGGAGGTGATGAACAGTAGTTGATGGTGTTCTGTCACCTCCGTTAGCAGGATCCTCTTTTCTTGAGGGCTGAACTTCCTCTACGTCTTGTCTGTGCCCTTTCCTGACGCTGAGGTCCCAGTCTGGTCCTCCGGGGGACTTGTGGAGTTCTGGTTGTCCTCTGCACTTGCTTCGGCTGACTCCATTGGTGCTTCGCTGTTGTTTGGCTTTTGTATGTTTTTTTCTTCCCGACATTTAAGTTGCATTTTCCCGCATGTCGCGTGGGGATTGCAGGCCTGTGGCTGGTTTTCGCTGATTTTTGTATTGCGATTTGCATCATCGTAGCTTTTTTCGTGTTGGTGTTTCGCTTTTTTGCGGCCCTGCGTTGGGTTTAAAGCGTTCATTTGACATGTTGTTATGTGACTATCGCATGGTGCTGCCAGGTTAAGAATACTACGTTGACACAGCGTTATTTTCCCACGATAGATTGAAAAATGCAAAATTACGTTAAGCTAAATTTGCGATGGTTATCACACGTTCATGAGAATATTCGCAAAAGTCTTTAAAAATCCTGCCAACAGTCTACTCTGGGACAGAAGCTCATGCAATCACCGCAGTTGCGTAACAGAGGCCCCCGCTGCCCCCTCAGTGTGGGGGGCCCCCAGCTCCAGGGGGCCTGCTCAGCACAGTACCCTGAGTCTGGAGGGCCCCTCCATGCACTTTGCGGGGGGCCGTCAAGTTTCGTTACGCGATTGAATAGCTGCCCTAAAACGTTACTCCGGCATTGAATCATCACTCCAGAATTATTATTTAGGTGTGGGGCGGTGTTCATCAATGGAAACGATTCATTTAGAGCTGGCATTGACTAGTATTAATTAGTTTTTAATTAACTAATTATAGAGCCTTTGGTCGGATTTTACGCTATGCATAGAGGCTTTTCAGCAGTTTGGGGAGTTTTTATGCATGATTTCTAAAAGTTATTATCAATTTCAATTCAATTATAAATCTTTATTCGGCACTTAGAAAGACACCATAAAAGCACATACACAATAAACACACATATAAAAACATTTTTTTTTTTTTAAAAGTTAAAATTTGGCTAAAAACGCATTTCATAAAGATAGGGAAAAGAGGAATTTACATTACATGATTTAGGAAGCATTAAAATCATTTATTTCTCTAGTGTTCCTTAACCGTAATGCAACCCGGATAAAACTTGTAATGCAAAGCAACGTATGGGCATCTGCGGCTTCCTGCAGGAATCTCAGAGCCTTTTTTGCTTGTCTGAGTTTTGTTTCTTTCAGGATCCTACTAAAAATTTACGTCTTGGGGCGGAATAAAGGGGACATAACAAAACAAAGTGAAGGGTATCCTGCGGAGACCTAGTGTCGCAGCCGCAGGTACCCTTCGCCTCCACTGTAAAAGTGAACCCAGAAGGGACCGCAAGTAAATGGTGAAGCATATTTAGTCTAAATCGGGTCATATGGTAACGATCCTGAGCATTGTGCATGACCCTCAAATATGGTTCCATTCCTTGCTTCGCTGTTAGCTGACAATAGGATAAAACAGTGGGTTTATGTCTTTCCATCTCAGCCCTAGTCGTAAGGGACCAGTCTGAAAAAAGTTATTTAACCATGGTTTTGTTCTGTACAGCCAATTACCTCCAGAGTGTCCTTTATATACTTTAGCCAGGGTATGTGACCCCCTTTGTTACGTTTCAGACAGTCTTTTATAATTTGTCTTGTAAGGGCCGCTTCTGGATTAGTCCAGATTTTAACCCAGGCAAGGAGAGGTTTTATTTTAATCCGGTCTTCAATGTGAGGTTCTCCAACCTCCTCGTGAATAATATAGGCCGGAGTGCTCTGTGGCAGTTTCAAGATTCTTCTGAGGAATTTGTTTTCTTCTACCTGGATCTGTTGTAACTTTTTATCTACAAAACCCCATACTTCTGCTCCGTATGTGACCTTGGCACAACAAATTGATCTGTACAAGTTCAAAATTTGCTCTGGGGACCATCTGCCCAGTCTTCTCCCGTACCCCATGATGGCCCCTGTTGACGCCGCCAGCTTTGATGCGTGTTTCTCCACCAGGGGGTTAAAATTCAGTTGATCGTCAAACAGCACATCAAGATATGAAAAGATCTTAACCTGGCCAATCTTGTGTGACCCAATTTTGTAGGTAAATTTCCCTTTGTCTTTTGCACCTGTTGACATGATGTATGATTTTTCCAAATTTGTCGATAAATCAAGTCCGGCCATAAATTCGACAAAACCATCAATCAGCTTCTGTAATCCCAATGGAGTTCTGGCTAACAATACCGCGTCATCGGCATAAAGTAATACCGGCACCGCTCGATGGCCAATTTGGGGTGAGTCCACATGTAATTTAAGCAGTTCTTTCTCCAGGAGATTAATATATATAGAGAACAGGAAGGGCGCTAAAATGCAGCCCTGCCTCACTCCACTGGTGCATAAGAAGGGGTCAGTCCTACTTCCCTCTTGGTTATATCTCACACTTGCAGACGTATTCCAGTGTAGAGTTTTTAGAACGTCTACAAGGGGTTGATCCACTCCTAGACTTAACAATAACGACCAAAGTTTTTCTCTATTTACACGGTCAAAAGCCGCGGAGAGATCCATGAACCCCATATATATGGTCCCACCGCTAGCGATGGTGTATTTTGCTGTCAGGGGATGCAGGTTCAGGCATTGATCAGAGGTGGATCTACCCTTCCTGAAGCCATATTGAACATCTGTCAGGACTTGATGCTCCTCCTCCCATTCCTGCAGACGATGTAAAATGACACGACCCAGTACTTTAGCTGTCACGTCTATGAGGGATATGGGGCGGTAGCATTCGGGGTCATCGCGATTCCCTTTTTTATAGATCGGGACTATGGTTGCTGTTGACCAAGAGCGAGGCCGTCCTGCCACCACAGCCTCGTTCAAAACCATCGTGAGCAGTGGGGCCCAAAAATCTTTGTTGCTCAGGTAGAGGTCGGGCGGTATCCCATCAGGGCCAGGTGCTTTATTCTTGCAGAGTCCCACTATTGCCAATTCCACTTCTTCCAGGCGAAAGTCCAGTTTTGTATTTGAAATTAACCTTGGTCCTTCACCCTGAAGTGAGTGCCCTGCATAATTATAGAGGCTCTGGAAATGGGTCTGCCATTGTTCAGGTAAGATCGTGTTAATTATTTTAGGTGCTCCTGGGTCCTGAAAGCATGGGGTATTAATAACCTTCCAGAATCCCGAGGTATCTCGCCTTTCTGCTGCCTCCCTCAGATCCTCCCAAGCTTGAATTTGTAAACTCTTTTTTCGACCATTCAGTGCTTTTTTATATTCAGTTCTGTATTGTGCAATTTTAAGCTTATCTCTAGGTTTAGAGTGGAGACTAAGATTAAGTTGTTTGTGCGCCTTAGTACAAACAGAGTCAAACCAACGCAGAGTGGAAGGAACTTTACTATCTTTAGAAGTCTTTAATAGACTATCCACATGGCGCGCAATTTCTTCAAATGCGCTAACCACTAATGCTCCTTCCACTTGGGGGTCGAGACATGTATTTATGGCGTTTAGTCCCTCTGTAATTAAGTTTCTGTAAAATCTATCTCCATCTATCTTTGCCCACTTAATCCTCCTTCCCTGATCCACTGCCTTTTCCATAACATCTGATCTCCTTGTAGATTTTTTAAAATCAAAACCTTTTAGTACAAGGGTCAAGGGGTTATGGTCACTGAAGATGCTTGCATCTATGGCCATGTTACTAATATTTCTTTTTATGAGGGGTGAGACTAGAATGAAGTCAATATACGACTGGCAACCTCTGCCTCTGAATGTTGGGTTGAGGTCTCCATTTTCACCTAACTCTGCAAGGTCCATAGTATGGTCCAGGTGTGCCTTTTTGTTAATTTCTCTAAGTCCCATCCCTCAGTTACATGAACAAAATGTGGCCCTTTTGCTACAGTGCATCTTGACCAATCTCTGTTGAATGGTTTTAAATGATCACAGAGATGACAATTAAAATCCCCCATGAGTATTATACTGGGGGGGTTTGGTGTCTTGTTTGAGGAAACCAACTTTTCTAAACAGGAGTCCAGATCCTTAACAACGGACCCCTTTCCCATCGTGCCTACGGCATTATACCAGTTTATTAAAAGAATGTTGAATCTTTTAAAAAGAAACCCCACAGCTTGTATATTCCGTGAGTTCCAATTATGATTAGTCCAAGTTCCCTGCATGTGAAGATCTACATACATTATCAATCCCCCAATCGCTCTACCCGATATTATTTAGGTCTGGGGCGGTGTTCATCAATGGAAACGATTCATTTAGAGCTGGCATTGACTAGTATTAATTAGTTTTTAATTAACTAATTATAGAGCCTTTGGTCGGATTTTACGCTATGCATAGAGGCTTTTCAGCAGTTTGGGGGGTTTTTATGCATGATTTCTAAAAGGTATTAACTTTCACTAAATTATTTTGGGACTCGGTTTTACACTTGGACCTTTCAAAAGATGATATTTAGGGTCTAACTCGGTTGCTCTTCTCTCATCGAAAGTAGACATTTTTGACAAAGTTTACAAGCCATCAACCTGATTTGGCCACTGACAGCAAACTCCTCGAATGCACTGGAATTGTTCGCTTGTCACCCGGGGCACAGCGCAGTTTCACTGTAAGGTCTCTCTACACGAGGTTTAATGTGTGGGCTTCCCCCTTTAAGCGTAAATCCATGGGTTAAGGTCAGTGGAACCCAAGGGCCACGTGGAGGCCATATGTGTGATGCCAGGATCCAAGACATAGAATCTTCGAGATCTAAATATTTGGTACCGATATGGACAACGTTTTATTGTACAACATATGATGAGGATTCATGTTTAATCCTCCCTCCGGTAATATGTGTTACCAATTAAACAGCTTTTTTATGTCATGTGTAAAATTGTGAGAAGGTCAATCTGGATTAGGTTAAAAATTGTCTTTTAGGAACCACTTTGCACTTCTTTTGAAAAAGCCATCCCCGGTTGCACTAAGGATCTTTTTAACTGTGCATGTCCCTGGATGTCTTCAGATAAATCTTATGTGCATTTAAATTTCGAATGAATATTCTTTTATTTGTACCTGAGGAGGGGTCGAGGGTAGGTTTACTTATTCATGCATTGTATGTTTCTATATAATTTGCCAAGGAGTTTTTAAGGTGTTATATAGTGTTTACGATGCCAGTGTCTCTGTGGATTCACTGACCATGTAAATAAATAAATAAATAGAAGCACCCTCTCTGTTTATTGTATAATTATATAGTTTAAAGGATACTCAACTCCTTTACAAATTAGTTTCCTAATTAACAATGTATTTCTGCAATTTCTTACAATTTAGAAATACGTTTCATACATCACTGGACGGCCATCTAGGAATCGCACTGTGCACGCTGTAAATTATTGGCTGTAAAGCGAGACGAATTGGCTTTGCCAATGCTTGTTGGTCCTTTCATTCTATTAACTCAATTGCTGCGTTGCATGCACTGCCGTACTCTTGGGAGGCGAGGCCACGAGTCCCTCTCTCTATCTCCTCTCCTATTTATTTCTAAGCACGGGCGGCTATTGCCACCTAGAGGCCAAGATTAAAACAGCAGTTGTCTGGCGGTGCTTGCTTCACCAGCAGGCCCAGGTCCACCCCCTGCGTGTCAACTGTGGAGAAACTTGTCTTCGGGGGACCCTTTTCTCTGCTCATAGGTTTTAACATTCTCACTTCTCCATTCCATTCCACCTGGTTTACAGAAACAGCATTTACCTAATTCCAGTTCTGAGAGGTGTGGTACCCCTGCTGGCCCTTCCTGGCAGACAGAGTAAGAAAGTTCATTGTTTCATTTAATTAAAACCATAACAATACATTTTATAAAATCAAGTACTACAAATTAAGCTCTTAATATTTGTCTACATTCTGTTTCCCTTAATCCTAAAACATTCTGTATCTAGTGCAAATATTTTCTTTTTTTAGGTCGAAGCACGACCTGCATTCAATGCGTAAGCATTGATTGCAGTCAGCTTCGACAACTATTGTGACCCGTATTTGGGAATGTGGACAGCAGTGTGCCACGCGCTTTCCCATTGTCAGTTTTCACCGCGGGAGCGAGCGCAGACGCACACACAGCCCCTGCTTTCGCCTGGCTTGCATGCAAACACGGCGCGCACACAGCCAGGCCCCATCCCCTGGACGCACAGGCACACGTGCGCACACACACACACACACGTGCGCGCATGCACACGCAGGTACACACATGCAGGCACACAGCCCCCCCCCTTACCTCACTGGAGTCGGACTCGGGCTCGCACCATCTGCCAAGGGAGCTCCACAGAGCACTCGAGCTCCTCTGCCAATCTACCAAGAAGCGGAGCCCCGCAGTCTTCCCGCTGGTCTTCACCCGGGCCCCCTCCTGGGACCCGGGACTTCATGCGGCACTTCTCTTCTCCGGGCTCGCGCTCGTCCAAACGAAACGAAACTGAAGAGTGGCGCGCATGCGCAGGCAGCCCCCGCCCTCCCACTGCTCACAGGCCGGCAAAGAGCTGATGGACTGGTGATTTTAGTGTAATTGTGTGCATATGTCATTAATTTCGGGGCCCGCTGCTAAAGATGGATTAGCTTTCACTTTCCTGGCAGTCTGTCGCTATCTAAGTAAGCACGCGTTCTAGTTGTTAAATGGCATGGCCATGATTTACGGCCCGAGCAACTTAAAGCCTCTGTATGAAAATTGTACTTTTCTGCACTCGCGTTTCTCGCTGTCTCATCCGCAGCTGTTAGTAGAACGGTGAGAACCAAACCCAAAGAACGGCGAAATTGCGCCAACAATCTCTGCTCTTAGCCAGTGAGATTCAAAGGGGCGCGTCCCGTGTGGGTATACCTGACAATGTGTAGTGTCAACTGTTTCTCCGCAACTTTGAATTTTTCTGGCTGCATGCCCTCATCTGTTCTTTCATTCTGTTTTAGATTCCATACGCTTCTCGTGCCGCACTTATGAGAAAACTGGGCAATGGCATGTCGACTCGTTTTTAAGTGCAGGTCAAGCCACCCTTGGGGCTGGCATTGTCACGCGGATCCAGTGGATGAAACCCTCTCACTTTTTAAGTGTGGTCTCTGCTTATTACATCACAGCTGTCAGATGACCCCGTGTCACGAACGCCCTTGGGCCCTCTCACTTTTTAAGTGTGGTCTCTGCTTATGACATCAGCTGTCAGATGACCCCGTGTCACGAACGCCCTTGGGCCTGTCCTGGCTTTTCAAACAGCGCCGCTTTGGATTCTGGGGCTTGTAGTCTCACTGCCCCCATTAAAGGTGTGATTTTACAAGACAAAGCTTGTGAGTGCCGTAGATTAAAAATACATGCAGTGAGAAGGTGGATCTCAAGATATGTGGCCAGTTGACGTCTTTGGTGTTTAGTCTTTTAATAGTGTGTTTATTATAACGCACTGCTGGTAAGTGGTGTCGCTCCCACAGACCCCCGGAGCTCGAGGGAGGATCCCACCAGCGCGTTTCCTGTCAGAGGCTGCGGCCTGCATGGGAAGCAGGGGACAATGGGAATGGGGGAGCTTATTTCCAGTGAAATCAGTTGTCCAGACAGCTGGAGCTGGTTATTTGAGGAGTTTAATTCGGAGCCAGCTGACGAGAGTGAGTCGAAGGGCCTGGAAGGCGACAGAAGTAGCTGGCGCGCGCTGGGGTCCGCCGCCAGGAATGCCTGGTATGGGCCAATTTGGGGTGAGTCCACATGTAATTTAAGCAGTTCTTTCTCCAGGAGATTAATATATATAGAGAACAGGAAGGGCGCTAAAATGCAGCCCTGCCTCACTCCACTGGTGCATAAGAAGGGGTCAGTCTTACTTCCCTCTTGGTTATATCTCACACTTGCAGACGTATTCCAGTGTAGAGTTTTTAGAACGTCTACAAGGGGTTGATCCACTCCTAGACTTAACAATAACGACCAAAGTTTTTCTCTATTTACACGGTCAAAAGCCGCGGAGAGATCCATGAACCCCATATATATGGTCCCACCGCTAGCGATGGTGTATTTTGCTGTCAGGGGATGCAGGTTCAGGCATTGATCAGAGGTGGATCTACCCTTCCTGAAGCCATATTGAACATCTGTCAGGACTTGATGCTCCTCCTCCCATTCCTGCAGACGATGTAAAATGACACGACCCAGTACTTTAGCTGTCACGTCTATGAGGGATATGGGGCGGTAGCATTCGGGGTCATCGCGATTCCCTTTTTTATAGATCGGGACTATGGTTGCTGTTGACCAAGAGCGAGGCCGTCCTGCCACCACAGCCTCGTTCAAAACCATCGTGAGCAGTGGGGCCCAAAAATCTTTGTTGCTCAGGTAGAGGTCGGGCGGTATCCCATCAGGGCCAGGTGCTTTATTCTTGCAGAGTCCCACTATTGCCAATTCCACTTCTTCCAGGCGAAAGTCCAGTTTTGTATTTGAAATTAACCTTGGTCCTTCACCCTGAAGTGAGTGCCCTGCATAATTATAGAGGCTCTGGAAATGGGTCTGCCATTGTTCAGGTAAGATCGTGTTAATTATTTTAGGTGCTCCTGGGTCCTGAAAGCATGGGGTATTAATAACCTTCCAGAATCCCGAGGTATCTCGCCTTTCTGCTGCCTCCCTCAGATCCTCCCAAGCTTGAATTTGTAAACTCTTTTTTCGACCATTCAGTGCTTTTTTATATTCAGTTCTGTATTGTGCAATTTTAAGCTTATCTCTAGGTTTAGAGTGGAGACTAAGATTAAGTTGTTTGTGCGCCTTAGTACAAACAGAGTCAAACCAACGCAGAGTGGAAGGAACTTTACTATCTTTAGAAGTCTTTAATAGACTATCCACATGGCGCGCAATTTCTTCAAATGCGCTAACCACTAATGCTCCTTCCACTTGGGGGTCGAGACATGTATTTATGGCGTTTAGTCCCTCTGTAATTAAGTTTCTGTAAAATCTATCTCCATCTATCTTTGCCCACTTAATCCTCCTTCCCTGATCCACTGCCTTTTCCATAACATCTGATCTCCTTGTAGATTTTTTAAAATCAAAACCTTTTAGTACAAGGGTCAAGGGGTTATGGTCACTGAAGATGCTTGCATCTATGGCCATGTTACTAATATTTCTTTTTATGAGGGGTGAGACTAGAATGAAGTCAATATACGACTGGCAACCTCTGCCTCTGAATGTTGGGTTGAGGTCTCCATTTTCACCTAACTCTGCAAGGTCCATAGTATGGTCAGGTGTGCCTTTTTGTTAATTTCTCTAAGTCCCATCCCTCAGTTACATGAACAAAATGTGGCCCTTTTGCTACAGTGCATCTTGACCAATCTCTGTTGAATGGTTTTAAATGATCACAGAGATGACAATTAAAATCCCCCATGAGTATTATACTGGGGGGGTTTGGTGTCTTGTTTGAGGAAACCAACTTTTCTAAACAGGAGTCCAGATCCTTAACAACGGACCCCTTTCCCATCGTGCCTACGGCATTATACCAGTTTATTAAAAGAATGTTGAATCTTTTAAAAAGAAACCCCACAGCTTGTATATTCCGTGAGTTCCAATTATGATTAGTCCAAGTTCCCTGCATGTGAAGATCTACATACATTATCAATCCCCCAATCGCTCTACCCGATATTATTTAGGTCTGGGGCGGTGTTCATCAATGGAAACGATTCATTTAGAGCTGGCATTGACTAGTATTAATTAGTTTTTAATTAACTAATTATAGAGCCTTTGGTCGGATTTTACGCTATGCATAGAGGCTTTTCAGCAGTTTGGGGGGTTTTTATGCATGATTTCTAAAAGGTATTAACTTTCACTAAATTATTTTGGGACTCGGTTTTACACTTGGACCTTTCAAAAGATGATATTTAGGGTCTAACTCGGTTGCTCTTCTCTCATCGAAAGTAGACATTTTTGACAAAGTTTACAAGCCATCAACCTGATTTGGCCACTGACAGCAAACTCCTCGAATGCACTGGAATTGTTCGCTTGTCACCCGGGGCACAGCGCAGTTTCACTGTAAGGTCTCTCTACACGAGGTTTAATGTGTGGGCTTCCCCCTTTAAGCGTAAATCCATGGGTTAAGGTCAGTGGAACCCAAGGGCCACGTGGAGGCCATATGTGTGATGCCAGGATCCAAGACATAGAACCTTCGAGATCTAAATATTTGGTACCGATATGGACAACGTTTTATTGTACAACATATGATGAGGATTCATGTTTAATCCTCCCTCCGGTAATATTTGTTACCAATTAAACAGCTTTTTTATGTCATTTGTAAAATTGTGAGAAGGTCAATCTGGATTAGGTTAAAAATTGTCTTTTAGGAACCACTTTGCACTTCTTTTGAAAAAGCCATCCCCGGTTGCACTAAGGATCTTTTTAACTGTGCATGCCTCTAAGGATGTCATCAGATGAATCTTCTGTGCATTTAAATTTCGAATGATTATTCTTTTATTTGTACCTGAGGAGGGGTCGAGGGTAGGTTTACTTATTCATGCATTGTATGTTTCTATATAATTTGCCAAGGAGTTTTTAAGGTGTTATATAGTGTTTACGATGCCAGTGTCTCTGTGGATTCACTGACCATGTAAATAAATAAATAAATAGAAGCACCCTCTCTGTTTATTGTATAATTATATAGTTTAAAGGATACTCAACTCCTTTACAAATTAGTTTCCTAATTAACAATGTATTTCTGCAATTTCTTACAATTTAGAAATACGTTTCATACATCACTGGACGGCCATCTAGGAATCGCACTGTGCACGCTGTAAATTATTGGCTGTAAAGCGAGACGAATTGGCTTTGCCAATGCTTGTTGGTCCTTTCATTCTATTAACTCAATTGCTGCGTTGCATGCACTGCCGTACTCTTGGGAGGCGAGGCCACGAGTCCCTCTCTCTATCTCCTCTCCTATTTATTTCTAAGCACGGGCGGCTATTGCCACCTAGAGGCCAAGATTAAAACAGCAGTTGTCTGGCGGTGCTTGCTTCACCAGCAGCCCCAGGTCCACCCCCTGCGTGTCAACTGTGGAGAAACTTGTCTTCGGGGGACCCTTTTCTCTGCTCATAGGTTTTAACATTCTCACTTCTCCATTCCATTCCACCTGGTTTACAGAAACAGCATTTACCTAATTCCAGTTCTGAGAGGTGTGGTACCCCTGCTGGCCCTTCCTGGCAGACAGAGTAAGAAAGTTCATTGTTTCATTTAATTAAAACCATAACAATACATTTTATAAAATCAAGTACTACAAATTAAGCTCTTAATATTTGTCTACATTCTGTTTCCCTTAATCCTAAAACATTCTGTATCTAGTGCAAATATTTTCTTTTTTTAGGTCGAAGCACGACCTGCATTCAATGCGTAAGCATTGATTGCAGTCAGCTTCGACAACTATTGTGACCCGTATTTGGGAATGTGGACAGCAGTGTGCCACGCGCTTTCCCATTGTCAGTTTTCACCGCGGGAGCGAGCGCAGACGCACACACAGCCCCAGCTTTCGCCTGGCTTGCATGCAAACACGGCGCGCACACAGCCAGGCCCCATCCCCTGGACGCACAGGCACACGTGCGCACACACACACACACACACACACACGTGCGCGCATGCACACGCAGGTACACACATGCAGGCACACAGCCCCCCCCTTACCTCACTGGAGTCGGACTCGGGCTCGCACCATCTGCCAAGGGAGCTCCACAGAGCACTCGAGCTCCTCTGCCAATCTACCAAGAAGCGGAGCCCCGCAGTCTTCCCGCTGGTCTTCACCCGGGCCCCCTCCTGGGACCCGGGACTTCATGCGGCACTTCTCTTCTCCGGGCTCGCGCTCGTCCAAACGAAACGAAACTGAAGAGTGGCGCGCATGCGCAGGCAGCCCCCGCCCTCCCACTGCTCACAGGCCGGCAAAGAGCTGATGGACTGGTGATTTTAGTGTAATTGTGTGCATATGTCATTAATTTCGGGGCCCGCTGCTAAAGATGGATTAGCTTTCACTTTCCTGGCAGTCTGTCGCTATCTAAGTAAGCACGCGTTCTAGTTGTTAAATGGCATGGCCATGATTTACGGCCCGAGCAACTTAAAGCCTCTGTATGAAAATTGTACTTTTCTGCACTCGCGTTTCTCGCTGTCTCATCCGCAGCTGTTAGTAGAACGGTGAGAACCAAACCCAAAGAACGGAGAAATTGCGCCAACAATCTCTGCTCTTAGCCAGTGAGATTCAAAGGGGCGCGTCCCGTGTGGGTATACCTGACAATGTGTAGTGTCAACTGTTTCTCCGCAACTTTGAATTTTTCTGGCTGCATGCCCTCATCTGTTCTTTCATTCTGTTTTAGATTCCATACGCTTCTCGTGCCGCACTTATGAGAAAACTGGGCAATGGCATGTCGACTCGTTTTTAAGTGCAGGTCAAGCCACCCTTGGGGCTGGCATTGTCACGCGGATCCAGTGGATGAAACCCTCTCACTTTTTAAGTGTGGTCTCTGCTTATTACATCACAGCTGTCAGATGACCCCGTGTCACGAACGCCCTTGGGCCCTCTCACTTTTTAAGTGTGGTCTCTGCTTATGACATCAGCTGTCAGATGACCCCGTGTCACGAACGCCCTTGGGCCTGTCCTGGCTTTTCAAACAGCGCCGCTTTGGATTCTGGGGCTTGTAGTCTCACTGCCCCCATTAAAGGTGTGATTTTACAAGACAAAGCTTGTGAGTGCCGTAGATTAAAAATACATGCAGTGAGAAGGTGGATCTCAAGATATGTGGCCAGTTGACGTCTTTGGTGTTTAGTCTTTTAATAGTGTGTTTATTATAACGCACTGCTGGTAAGTGGTGTCGCTCCCACAGACCCCCGGAGCTCGAGGGAGGATCCCACCAGCGCGTTTCCTGTCAGAGGCTGCGGCCTGCATGGGAAGCAGGGGACAATGGGAATGGGGGAGCTTATTTCCAGTGAAATCAGTTGTCCAGACAGCTGGAGCTGGTTATTTGAGGAGTTTAATTCGGAGCCAGCTGACGAGAGTGAGTCGAAGGGCCTGGAAGGCGACAGAAGTAGCTGGCGCGCGCTGGGGTCCGCCGCCAGGAATGCCTGGTATGGGCCGGGGTCTGCTGGCGGGAATGCGGGGAATGATTGCATCTCGCGCAGGCTGCAGATGGGAATGATTTCACCCGCATGCTAGGTGCCTGAAATATGTACAGGCGCGAGGCCTGCATCCCCGCACCACTGGCTCTCGAGGACCCGGTATGTCGGAGCCGGGAAATCCTGCAGCAGCAGCCCCCAGGGGGCTAAAACAGATAGCTGCTACTTCATAAACTACGTAGAGGAAAACATTCCACGCCGTGGTCTGCGTGAGGAATTCGTTCATTTAGAGGTGCACGTGGTTATCATCCACAGCTCCAGTTTAATGAGCAGAACAACATGCACTCACGGTTCAATATCATTAAATTCAGTGACAGAAACCCAAACATAACAATGGATTTACATGTATGCAAACTCGCCATTTGTAAACATGCCTCCCTCCGGTGCTTTCTGGCTGTAATATAATTTTCATATTTCAATTGTCTCACACCTTGTTCAACTGTGTAACTTCTGTCAAAATATTCTCGTTATATTCGCTATATTAAACGTTCTTGGTGACGTCTCCGTGCATGGATTGCCCGAGTGTTTGTTCATCCTATAGATATACATGGTGATTGCATATGTCGTGTAAACCAACGTTTTTTTTTCGTTCTTCAAGTTTATACTACAAAGCAAAAGAAAAGTTTTAACAGACTAGGACATAATAGGGGAATTTCTGACGCTACTTCCAGAAGGTTATAATAAATATATATGAAACAATGAGCTCTTCTTCCAGACCACCCTTCTTCAGACTCACGAGACACCCAAATGCTAGAGCGCCATTTTGTTGCAGGTTAACAAAACAATCACTGGCAACGCGGTTGTGTTTTTTTTATTGCATGCAGATGCAACAAAAATGAAAAATGACCTGCTGCTGCCTACATGTGGTGGCCATGTACATGCAAGAACGATTTTAAATTGAAAAGAAAAACAACCATCAATATAGAGTAAATACAAAAGTATCCATGCTTTAACAGACAGGTGCTGATATACATAGAATAGATATAGAAACCCTTTTATAGGTCTCCTCTATTCCATCTGGTAGGGATGGTGGGCGAGATTTATAGTAAGGCTTCCGAGAAGTCTACCCAACTGTGGATCGCGTACAGTTCATGTGAGCCAGGCGCGTGCACAGGAATTCGCTCCCACAAAGCAAGACAAGACAAGAACATCAAAGCGACCGCGGCTGCTCTGATTCCATTTGCAACCAACCACTTCACGTGCTCCGCAGGTCATAAACAGGACCTTCTGGTCGTGAATCGGAATGCTGGCATGGTTGCCCAGCCCCCCTCCCAGCACTGCCTTTCCTCTGCCATTCTATGGTTTCCAATACGTCTTACTAAAACCTAGTTAGGTGTTTTTTTTTTTTAGGGGACTTGTTTGCATGTTTTGACGTGGCTGAGTGGAAAACATCGTTTCTCTTTTATTGCAGAAGCAACCTTTCAAATATGTGTTCCTGCTATCCACTTGAGTTGGAAATTATGGAAAACATACTATTTCTGTGAGAAGGGCAGTGGTTAGGCTTCGACTCTAGATTTCTTCTCCATGGTTTCTTACAACATTTAACAATTTAACAGTAGCATTCTACCGCACTCACTCTACCGCCCTCACTCTACCACTCTACCGCCCTCACTCTACCACTCTACCGCCCACACTCTACCACCCTCACTCTACCGCCCTCACTCTACCGCCCCCACTCTACCACTCTACCGCCCTCACTCTACCACTCCACCGCCCTCACTCTACCACCCTCACTCTACTGCTCTACTGCCCTCCCTCTACGGCTCTACCACCATCACTCTACCGCCCTCAATCTACCACTGTACCGCCCTCACTCTACTGCCCTCACTCTACCACTCTACCACCCTCACTCTACCGCCCTCACTCAACCGCTCTCACTCAACCGCTCTACCGCCCTCACTCTACCACTATACCTCCCTCACTCTACCGCCCTCACTCTACCGCCCTCAAACCCTCACTCTACCGCTCTCACTATACCGCCCTCACTCTACCACTCTACCGCCCTCACTCTACCACTCTACCGCCCTCACTCTACCACTCTACTGCCCTCACGCCCTCACTCTACCGCCCTCACTCTACCACTCTACCGCCCTCACTCTACCGCCCTCACTCTTCAACTCTACCGCCCTCACTCTTCAACTCTACCGCCCTCACTCAACCGCTCTACCGCCCGCACTCTACCGCCCTCTCTACAGCCCTCACTCTACCACTCTACCGCCCTCACTCAACCGCTCTACCGCCTGCACTCTACCCCCCTCACTCTACCGCACTCACTCTACCACCCTCACGCTACCACTCTACCACCCTCACTCTACCGCCCTCACTCTACCACTCTACCACCCTCACTCTACCACTCGGCCGCCCTCACTCTACCACTCTACCACTCTACCGCCCTCACTCTACCACTCTACCGCCCTCACTCTACCACTCTACCACCCTCACTCTACCACTCTACCGCCCTCACTCTACCTCCCTCACTCTACCACCCTCACTCTACCGCTCTCACTCTACCACTCTACCGCCCTCACTCTCACTATCACCCTCACTCACTCTATCGCCCTCACTCACTCTATTGCCCTCACTCTATCTATCTATTGCCCTCCCTCACTCTATCTATCTATCGCCCTCCCTCACCCTATCTATCGCCCTCTCACTATCTATCTATCGCCCTCCCTCTATATATCTATTGCCCTCCCTCTATCTATATATCGCCCTCCCTCTATCGCCCTCACTCCCTCTATCTATCGCCCTCCATCCCTCTTACGCCCTCCCTCTATCTATGGCCCTGCCTCTATCGCCCTCCCTCTATCTATCTATCGCCCTCCCTCTATCTATCTATCACACTCACTCTATCTAAGGCATCACCACAGCATCACTCAGGGGCACAACAACACCACTATGGGCTACCACAGCATCACTGAACGCCACAGCATCACTCATCGCCACCACAACATCACTCAGTGCCACCACAGCATCAATCTGTGCAACCATTCAACAACAAGTTCAAATATGTTCTCTCAATGTTTCAAGCTTTATTACAAATGTCACATAAAGATATTAATATTTCACTTCTGTTCTTGGATTTTCGTCACAATAAAATAAACTGAACATAATCTTCACAAAAGTTATTTACAAAAGTTTAAGCTATTGCCATTATAAATTACAATAACTTTTATTTAAGTATTAATTATTTACAAAAATTAAAAGCCATTGTTATTTGTAATATCAATACATCTAAGTCACGTAAATGCAACACATATTGCATTAGAAATGCTATAGTTGTCACATTTGCGAAAGTTAAAACTATTGGAATTGTAAATGACAAAGCTATTAATTTAGCTATTTTCAAAACCAACACATAAATACAAAATTTGTCATTTACAATACCAATAGCTCTAACTTTCCTAATGCGAGACCTATTGCATTGCAAATGCTTGTTTAAATATAGACGTTTTAGTGTACACAATATACAAGTTAAAAATCGATCAAAAGATATTTGTTGGTCCATGTAAAATATGACTCCCAGGGTTGTGGTACTATTCTTTGTTGAGTTCGGGAGGGCCCTCTGCCGCAGGGTCAACCATCCTATTTCCCTATTCTAGGCAGGGTACCAGGTTACATTTCATCGCTTGAGCATGAGCCAAAAGGAACTTTATTAATTGGCAGTTCAAACGAGTGTCTTTTGGATTAAGGTTTGCCATAATCGTCGATCTGCACGTTCTTATGCCTCGATCATTCATGGCCTTTTTTATGAAGATGGCTCGAGTATGGGCTAAGTTCGGGCAGATGCAAACAAGATGTATGAGGTCCCCCTTATTGTTCCCACATAGTCTACAAAAGTTGGGACCGTCGTGAACCCAGATTGGTTGGTCCATGGTGGAAGGGAATTTTCCCAGTCGTAGCGCCATTAGCTGTTGTTTTCTATGGACCGGGAATGTGATTGTTAGATATGGGGCTGCAGTGAGTGTTTTGTATTTGGATATAACCATCCAGGCTTTTTTTGCTTGTGCTGAAGGTGGTTTTGTCAGTTAAAAGTGAATGGAATTTTGCTGACTTATTTATGGCTTGCTTGAAGGCCGGGTAAGGCAGATTGGTTTCCCAGAGGTTTCTTGTACTGGTGACTGTTAAGGCCTTCTTGAGGAATTGATTGTATGGGGACTTTGCATCAGTTTTTATTTCGTCCCACAGTGCATTGTGCAATTCTGAAGCTGCTGTATTCTGTTTCAAGCTATACCAATGCTTGATAGTTGCATACTTCCTTCCCAGTGTTTCATTTAGTACTCCAAATTCTAATCCGGTCTGAGCTGGTGAAGCTCCCTGATGAATTTGGAAGGTTGATTTGTAGATAGCGGTCTTTCCCTTGGAGGCCTACGCTGCCGTATGACAGCGTCGGGAGCACCTTAGCTTTTATTGTTGCCAGTAGAGGTTTGTATGATGGCCCCTTAAGCTTTTTTGCTAGAGACCTGAAGGCAAACGAGAGCCGTTTGCTCTCTGGACAATGTAGGTTTTTTGCTGCTGGTGATTGTGTCTGTTGTCGAATTAAAAGCCCAAGTACTTATAGTTAGGCACAGCTTCTATCTTTTTTCCCTCCAGTTGGACGTGTTGATTGAGTATCTGTCGTCTGGTGATGAGCATTGTTTTGCTTTCTGTTGTGTTTATCTCCAAGTTGTTAATGGTTATAAATTCCGCCAGCCCCTCAAGTGACCTTTGAAGGCCAATCTTGGATAAGCTCATCAGTACGACGTCATCCGCATAAGATAAATGAGTTAGAGGTAAGGAGCCAAGTTTGAGTGGGTGGGATGAGATCTTATTAAGGCTTGATGCTAGGTCTGCCATAAAAAGATTGAAGAGATGCGGGGCCAGAACACAGCCTTGCTTAAGGCCTTTGTGGTATTGATTTTTCTTGAGAACCGTGTTCCGTTCTCCAGGTTTACTTCTTTCCATGTGTTGGAATAAAGGAGTAGAATTCCTCTGAGTGTTTTTTCCGGAATATTGCATCTGCGCAGTTTCCTCCATAGGATATTGCGATCTACGCTATCGAAGGCCGCCTTTAGGTCAATGAAACAGAGATGGAGCTGCTGTTTCCTACGTAGGTATTTGTCGGCTAGCACTGAGAGCGACAGGATGTTTGTCATTGTCCCGCTCCCCTTCCTGAAGCCTGTTTGATTCAGCGGGATTCTCTTTGTGGCGTCAGACCAGCTTATCAGATCTTCAAGGAGTAATGATGCATAGTACTTCACGTCCACATCCAGGAGAGTGATCAGTCTATAATTTGCTGGAGATGTTCGGTCTCCTCCTTTGAAAATAGGTGAAATTATTGAGCCTTGCCAGCTTGATGGGATTTGATTTTCAATTTCTACCTCATCGAACAGTTTTTTTAAACTTCCACTCCAGAAGTCCGGGTCAGCTTCAAAAACTATTGGGGGAATACCGTTCGGGCCTGGGGCACCACTGCCACGGCTCTTCCTTAGTATTCTTCTTATGTTGTCCTCGTAGAAGCCCGGGTGTCTGAGCGTGTCTGCTGTCTCGTTGTACTCCAAAGGTTGTGCATCTTCTCGATGGGACATTGATTACCATTGGTTCCGGTCTGATGGTTGAGTTGCACTGCATTCTTCCTTCGGGTATGCTGCATTTGTATGTGGGGTTATATGTTCGCCACTAGCTATGGAGCTCGTTGTTCTTTGTGTGACCTTTTTATTAATGTTTTGTTGTTCTGCACATGTGTTCAGCAGATCTTGTGTTACATCTGAGAATCTCTGTATTAATAGCGCAGTTCTGAGAGGTGCTCTGGACACTGCTTCAATTTACTCCATGACTGGGGCTTGCGCTGGAGTCAGCCTGTTTATTCTCTCGATGTTTCATGGATTAATCAGGGTACAAGTCCTAAAAAAAGAAGTGGGGGGACGCTGTCACCGGAAGTGACATCATCACAGGAAGTGACATCACGAAAGGTGCCAAGCTCCTCGTCCCAGACAGGCCATAGAGTGAAGTCCAGCTGTTTGGCAGGGGGGACGGCGTCCCCCCGGTAAAATAAGTGGGGTGACTCCGTCCTCCCGCGTGGTACCCCGACTCGAGCTCTGGCATTAATTAAGCAGACCTCGTGACGTTTATTCTACCAGCAAATCTTCCGGGTCACACTGACTTGTCTGTCACTGACCCTGAGGCTTTCACCATTTGACGAGCCCCCGCCGCTTCCTATGGAGTGGAATCTGAGGCCCATTTACAGCTGCCACCCACCTGGTCACTGCTCTAGCAGCGCCTAGAGGCCCACCCCAAGGCTACTACCCCATCATTACACAGCATGACACCAGACCTGCCTACTCACACGGTGCCACTGTGTGTCACATGATTTCGGCTCCCCTCACACGCAGGTACCTGGTGATGAGCCAAAATCACGCGGTGCAGGGGAATCCGAGCTGCAAACCGCTGTAAACAGTGGATTTCAGCTCCTTTTCAGAGGCTGTAAGCAGTCGATGTCAATTGAGAGGTGTGAAAATCAATCAATCAATCAGGCGTTTGTTAAGCGCTACTACTCACCCGTGAGGGTCTCAAGGTGCTAGGGGTGGGGGGATGCAGGTTCCAGTCCATCAAGGAGGGTCTGTGTCGAAGAGCCAGGTTTTGAGGTTTCTTGTGAAGATGGGGAGCGATATCGGTCTGAGGTGGAGCGGAAGGTTGTTCCAGGCTGTGGCCACGAGGAAGGAGAAGGAGCGGCCTCCCGATCTGTAATTTCTGGTGCGGGGGACCACGGCGTAGGAGAGCTGGGCTGATCATAGGGTCCTTTGGGGTGCGTGGAATTTGAGTCGGCCGTTCAGGTATGCTGGTCCGGTGTCGTGGAGGGCCTTGTTGCGTTGGTGAGTATCTTCAAGGTGACTCTAGGCTCGATGGGGAGCCAGTGGAGTGTGTGCAGGTGCTGGGAGATGTGGCAGTGTCTTTGCAGGTTGAGGACCAGTCTTGCGGCGGCGTTCTGGATGTTCTGTAGCTTGCGGGTGAGGTTTGTGTTTATTCCGGCGTAGAGTGCGTTGCCGTAGTCGAGTCGGCTGTTGACCAGGGCGTCGGATGCAAGTGAATATGAGAGGAATCGTTTGAAACTGGGTTTGAAGACATTACGAAGGATAACATCAGATATGAAAAATAACACATCATTTGCATACATAATAATATGCTAAGGGACCTTACAAACTCAAACAACAAGGGAACTACATCACAGACTTTAATCTTTGGACATAGACAACTAATCGAGGGTGTTTTTACCAATAAAAACGTTAATGTGTCCATTTGTTGATAGGCTCTGACGTTGTTCATCATGGCCTTTTCCCTTATGTAAGGAGACGTGTCCGCCAATACATATTCACACTAAATCAGACAACACAACGCCCATTTAGAAGAGCCTAAAGTGAAAATCACACGGACATTAAGCTCTGCCTTTTAATATCCATTTTCTAAGGCACACATGATTATGTGCTATTCCTCCTAAAGAGACAGTTATCGTGAAAAGTCCTGATGAAGGTGGTGCTCTATTTGTTTGCACACTGAAACACTTCTACGCTTCTGGGGTGTTAAATTCGAGGAACTATTGAGTCAAAGGATTTTCTTTATGACATGACTGCAATATAGATTCAATTGAATAAACGGTTTACTAATGATTTTTAATATGTCACCTGTTGTTGTCTCTTTATTTTGTTGATGGATTTGTCATATGAAATGTTTTTATGAATTGTGGACAGTGTTTGCTGTTTTTTAAAGAATTTGTATTATTGGTCATTGTTAATGTACATTAAATAAATGTATGTAATTTTTATATAAATTTGGGTATTTTTATAATTATACGTGTCGAAAGTATACATTTATGAAAGGATTTCACCTGATGTATAGTTGAATATGGCTCACAGATTAGTAGTTAGTCCAAGGGAATACTTGTTCTATTGTTACTATATTGGGCACCCTGTCCCTTGGATAGTAGAGCCTCTCCCTTTTATTTACAAAAGGATCAATTTGAAGGTCTTGCGTAGGAGGCGGAGGGTGTGGTAGCGGGAGGGTGGATGGAGTAGATCTGGTGGTCCATTTTGAGCTCTGAGTCCAGGACGATTCCTATGTTGCGTGCGTGGTCCATGGGGGTGGGTGGGTTTCTGAGGGTGGGGGGCCACCGGGTGTCGGGGTTTGAGCCCATGATGAGTACTTCTGTCTTGTTTAGTTGTAGGCAGCTGTTTTTCAGATGGCTTCCATGCCTTCTCAAAAGTTGTATCTGGCGGGGTTGGGTTCATTGGATAGGGAGAGGATGAGTTGGGTGTTGTCTGCGTATGACACAATGTTAAGTCCGTAGATTCTGATGATAAGGGCGAGCGGAGCCATGTAGACGTTCAAGAGCGAGAGGCTGAGGGAGGACCCCGCAGGTGGTTGGTGTATGGTCCGAGAGGAAAGGGGGAAGTCTGACCCGCTGAGTTCTGCCAGAGAGGAAGGAGCGGATCCAGTCGAGGACCTTGTCCTGGATCCCTGCGTCATGGAGTCTGCGTATTAGGGTGCGATGGGAGACTGTGTCAAAAGCTGCTGAGAGGTCGAAGAGGGTGAGGGCTACTGTTTCTCCTTTGTCCAGTAGGGTGCTGATGTCTTCTGTTGTGGCGAGGAGGGCAGTTTCTGTAGGGTGTTTTTTTCTGGAGCCGGATTGGGAGGAGTTGAGGATGTTGTGCTCTTTGATGAATGTGGCGAGTTGGCTGTTGATGGCTTTCTCAATTACTTTTGTTGGGAACGAGAGCAGTGAGATGGGTCTGTAGTTTTTGAGGTCGGTGAGGTCTGACAAGGGTTTCGTCAGGAGGGGTTTGACCTCAGCGTGTTCCAGTCATTGGGAAATGAGGCGGCCGCCAGGGAGCGGTTGAGGGTGCGATGATGTCAGCAGCTCTGTTGAAGATTTGGTGGGGGCAGGGGTCCCTGGGGCCCCGGAGTGGATTGATTTTATCGTCTTATGTGTGTCTTCGGTGGTGAGGGCTGTCAGGTTGTCAATCGCTGGCTTCAGGGTCTCGGGGTGGTTGGTGGGGTTTCAGTGTGTTGGTTGTCTTTGTCGAACTTGTCGTAGATGCTCTTGATTTTGTGGTGAAAAAAGGTGCTGAGTTTATCGCAGAGGTCTTGTGAGGGAGGGATGTCAGTAGACTAGCTGGTGGGTTGGGCAAACTCCTTGGTGATGTGGAAGAGTTCTTTGCTGTTGTGTGCATGTGTGGAGATTCTGTCTTCAATCCTTTTTTACTCGTTATTCTGATGAGTCGGTGGTGGGCGTTGGTGGCGGCTCTTAAGTTGTTGTGTGCTTCTGTGGATTTGGGGTTCCTCCAGGCTATTTCGAGGCAGCAGCAGTAGCATCTGGACTCTTGAATTCCGGTGGTAAACCATCTGGCTTTCTTGGAGTGGGTGTTGTTGTTTTGCTTGAGGGGGGTTATGGTGTTGGTGCTGTCGGAGATCCATCTGTGCAGGGTTCGGGCTGCGGTGTTGGGGTCGTCGTTTTCTGCGATGGTTGGGGTGGAGTTGCTGAGTGAGAGGTGAGCTGGTCGTCGGTGATTTTGCTCCAGTTTCTTCGTGGGAGCAGGTGCTGGTGTATGTGGATGGTGGGTGTTCTGAAGGTGAAGTGGACGCATCAGTGGTCAGTCCATGGGAGTTCCATGGTGTGGCTAAAGGTGATAGAGTTTCCTGTCGTGAAGAGGGGGTCGAGGGTATGTCCTGCTGAGTGCATGGGTTCGGTCACGATTTGGTAGAGTCCAATGTGGAGGTTGTCCAGGAGGAATGTGGTGTTGGGGTCCAATTGGTTGTTGAGGTGGAAGTTTAGGTCTCCCAACAGGATGTAGCTGGTGGATGCGAATGCATGCGGGGAGATAATATCTGTGATGGAGTTGGTTAACGGTCCGTGGGGTCCAGTGAGTCGGTAGATGAGGGTTCTGAGCAGGGTGGTGGTGGCGATGGGCAGTATCCTCAAGTGTAGGTGTTCCATCATGTCTATAGGGTTCGTCGCGAAGTGTGCTCAGGCGAAGGGTGTATTTGTGGACGATGGCGATTCCTCCTCCTGGGCGGGTGTGGCGGTCCTTCCTGGAAATCTTGTATGCTTGGGAATTGGCGGTGACAATGTCTTGTCCCGAGGTGGTGTTGATCCAGGTTTTGGTGAGGAATGCTACATCTGGGGTGGTGCTGTCAAGGAGGTCCCAGATTTCGGTGGCGTGTTTGTTGAGGGATCGGATGTTTAGGAGGATGTATTACAGGGTCTTCGTTTCGGGTCTGTTCTTACGGTCGGGTTGTGCTGGGTCTGAGTTCCTGGCAGTGCGCGGAGTGCTGCTGGGTCATAGCGTTGGCGGTGCGGAGGTCCATGTTTCCTGGCGCTGGTCGCGGGTGGGCACAGACGGGCTTGCCTTTGGTGTTCACATTAAGTAGGGGTTGGGGAGGGCTGGACAGCTGGGAGGGGGGAGTGGGGAGGGGAGCTGGATTGGGCCATTCCCGCTGGTCATGCTGGTGGGGAGGGGCCTTGGGGGCAGCAGCGGTGGGGAAAGGTAAAGGGAGGAAATAAGGAATAAAGGAAAAGGGTAGAAAAACGATTGAAAACGAGTGAAAAAGCAGAGCGAGAGAAAGGAGACAGAGGTCCACTGGACCAACAGGGATGTGGTGCAGGGAAACCTGCGGGTGGAGTAGGGCCTCGATCACCAACACTCAAGAGTGCAAGGGTAGGCCTCACTTAATGGCGGAGCTGCGAGGGTGGGAGAGCAATTTCATTGACAATGAGTCAGTGGTCTTGCTTGCCTGTCCCCGCAGCAGCCACAATTAAGTAGAGGTCGGTGAGGGCTGGACATTGAAAACTGATGAACAGATGCCAGTGCTGAGAGGGGGAATCTGTGGGACTAACGGTTACCATAGTAACAAGCATTCGATTCACCCCTCATCTGTGAATAGATTACAAGCAGGGACTTTAAGGGAGGGAGGCTGGTGACTTCTGTGATCGAAACAAGCACCTGGTGATCAGATTTGTTGTACTTCCAGACTAAGCGCCTGCTGATGAGATGCCACCAGGGGCGGGCCCTCCGTAATGGCAGAGGAGAATAACCCCACTTGTCAAAGTCAGTCAGGGAAAAATAAAAGGATAACAAAACAATATTATCATTTTATTTTCCGCTGACTTACTAACCCGATGACATTGTAGGGCGGTGCGGGACTGGACCATGGGGAGGAGTGATGGGAACTGTAAAGTGTGAATCTTAGGCCTGGCAAAACAGACATGCACACTTAGGTTTCTCCAACCCAGCTTTGCTGCACAGCCAGGTTGGAGAAACAGCACAGACCCCAAGGCACTGTCTGAGAAGCAAACAGGGCTGCTCAGACTAATCCTGGTGTTGCTCTCATGCTACTGGAAGCAGCGCTGGGATTGGGTTGGGAGCCTGTGCCCAGTGACTGCCTGGAGGAGAGCCGGAGAAGAGCACCGAGGTGGCTGGTGTCGACAGGTATGTTTTTGTATTACTTGATACTCCTCATCCCCTCCAGACCCTCCACTTTACCTATGCCACAGCTGTGACTGAGAGCCACATCTGTAGGATGCAGGTACTTCTGTCCTTGTGACTGGCCGCACTTCCGGGGGGTCTGGGGCCTGCCTCTGCTACCGATATAGACTTCCCTTCACATTATATCAGTGATGCTGTACCATTATCAGAGTCGGGATATTGGCCACTGACGTGAGCTTTCTAAGGCCAATGAATAATCCTAGCACTATTTGATTGTCTCTCAGAGGACGATCTGCCTCTGTCTTGTCTCTCTCTTTATTTTTCTGTTCCTCCAGTCCCTGGGAAATGAGTTGACATGATTCTATTCGCCGGTGGCATCCTGCTTCTGTCAAGGGTGTCTGGCCCCTCTCCAGTCTGCTCCCAAAATGGAGACAAAAACTTGACAAAAGACAGAATAGGGATCTCAAGGAAACATTGGATGCTTTACAAATATGGTTCCCAATATTGCCAAGACATTGGCCCTCTGCAACTAAAAAAAGAGTTACCGTCCCGGAAGAAATATGCGGTTTGTGCAGTTTTACAAATTGCCTCATTCTGAAACATTGACCACATCAAATGTAACTCCCATCCTGAGGACTGAGCCAAGACAAGTGAGGCCTTCAGAAATACAAAGCCTGATTCACAAAGGTGACTTATACTTTTGAGTAACTTTACTACTTTAGGCTTAACCCAAACCAAGCGGACGTTACTATAAAAAAACACAGCAGTAAGTTAAGCACCAAAATGGCCTATCACGGGTGCTGCAAACCCTGGCCAAAAAATAATGGAGGTAGGGATTAAAATAAAACCAGATGGAAAATGACATTACATTGAATTAATATTTTCAAAAATAGTTTAAAATAAAACTAATGTTATGGTAAACATATATAAAAATAGAACATGTTTACCTTATTTTGGTTTGAACAATTAAAATAATATTTTTTAGGACAATATAATTAATTTCATTTCAATTAATTCTTTATATCACTTTTAATAGTTAGTATTGCATAATAAAAATATTTTTCTTTAGGTGGAAATAAATGTTTTAATTTAAACTTTAGAAAATAATTGTAATTTAATGTAATATATTTCTAGTAATTAAAGAGTTATTTAAAACTTAAGTTAATTGTGCTGTAGCTTTTCTATTTTGTTCTACATATAAAATAAATGTATACAATGTATTTCCATTAGTATTTGATATTTGACTTAAACTTTTTTATTTGACCTATACTCTACAATGCAGAGTTCTTCATCCCAACTGTGTGGTAAAGCATAGGAAAAAAAAATTAACTCCAAAATAAACCCTTTGCTAAATAGGGAGGTAAAGCATGCTCATCAACCTTCTGATTTAGTATTAATAAAATAAAAAGGAGGCATGAAGCGTGGTGATATATATGAAGTATTTTTTCACATATGTAGCTGTACATTTAGCCCATTGTGGTACTGTTGCATGGATTCAGCTTGCTGTGAGGTGGTTTTCTGGATGGACTGATATAACTTGAAATTACACAAATTAAACTAATGTTTAACTTTTCAAGTGTGTCAAAACATTTCCATAGTATAACAACCACCCCATTTTCACAGTTATGTACCATGCACGAGCATCCCTAGGTACAGGAATGCAAGGAAAACACGGATCTCCACAATGGGAGAAATGGAAGCAGTTATCATAGGAAGCTAAATATTTTAAAATAAGGGGCAACCCAGTAACTCTGGTATCCTGGTAGGACAACTAATAAAGGCACAATTAGTCCATATGGCAGAAGTGTAGCCCTTGACTTCCATGGCAATAGGTATAGAAAACCCCTTACTAATAAGGCTTTTTAATGCAATGTACACATTTATTGTTATTTCATAATGAAAATGTCTTGTTACTAACAAGAATTCAATTTCTCAAATCAATCTTATAACAAGGTGCTCCTAAAGTATGATGGCGCAGTGATAGTGATAAGGTACTGAGTAGTGCCCAAGTGCAATACATGATGCAAGTATTTACATGTGGCTGATAAGGACATTCAGGATGTTAAAGCAAACAATTCCATTTGGAGTCTTGATATACTATATCAATTTAAAAACAGCCCACTGTAATAGTTGCCTGTTGACGTTTCGACCTCAAAAACAATTATTTAGAAAAGGGTCTTCTTCAGGACGCAAAATAAATATACAGAGAGGACACCAGTAGACTGTAGCAGAGAATCCCACAATCAAGGATGTGCACATCAACATTTCAGGGATAGGATAATCGTGGTTTGCATAGAACTAGCAAGCAGCTAGGGTAGTGTTACCAGCACTGATTGTAGTTTGTGTGGGTTCGGTAGAAATTTTAGAAGGTGATCCGAAGTGGTGTCACAAGAGTGTAATTTTTGTCCAGCAAGTAAATAGATTTTACGCGCCAACAGATTGTTCCTTTAGCGAGGGTAGTCTCAGTTTACAAACACTGTCTTCTTTGACTCAAGCAATGTTGTGATGTTCGCCTCCCATTTATGGAGGATTTATCGTGGAGCGCGCTGACCGGGGCTTACTACTTTGCGTGAAAATGCACTGTAAGGCCCTCTTCATGGCTGAAATCCAGCTTAGCCCTCAAAGGTTACCTGTGGGTGCTACAGCCCCGCCCGCCCCCTAGTTACAACCCCCTGAATTATATTGGAAATAAGCACATGACCCCTGTTTAGATGGAACTGGCAGACTTCGCTTGTGTGTAAATAAAGCTCTGAAGCTAGATGTGCTTGGATTTCACTGACTCTTCAGTCAGAAGTTATGGAAACTAGGAGTGGGGCCTTAAGAGAAAGGGCTCATTTATTTGGCTGAATAATTATTCGTGCACAGTTCAGAATGCACGTCACTCTATCCTTGACTGTTCCGTCTAAGACTGCATCTGATACCCTAATCCAGGGAGGGCTCTTCATTGCTTCAGATTGCAAAAGATAGTTCTTCTCCTTTATTCTTTCCCAAAGGTCAATAGTTTGATCCCCTCCTCCACCCACAGGCCCCTGTGCCTCATCCATGGTGGTCCAGTGGTAGAGCATCACCGCTCTGCTGCTTGACTGCCCATCTGTCTCTCTTTCAGCTTTTTCTGACTCTCTGCGTTTCTCTCTCTATTTTTATTTCTGCTTCTGCCTCTTCCCTTTACCTTTTCCTCCTGCTTTTCTCCCTCATCGCCCCTGCCGCTGCGATCCCCCGTGGCCCGACACCTCTCCAGTGTGCATTCCCACCTCCCAGCTGTCCAGCCCCCACAGCACTACTTAATGGCAGACACGGCTGGCCAAAGGCAACCCTGTCTACACCCGTCCACACCTGGACTGCACCCAGCACCAGGGACCCTGCTTCTCGGACATTGCACCACTATGACGCCAGCACCCTCCTCGCCCTCAACCCTGGACGCCACACTGCCTGTCGTCTAGCATTACTGAAGAAGGCCCATGGACCCTTTGCCTGCCGGAACAGCAACCACACCTTCACCCACATCAACACGCCAGGTCCCCTCGCTGTCCAGCTGACCAACAGCGCAACTGTCCAGCTCAACTGCATCCTCCTCAACATGTGATCCCTCCACAAACATGCCACCGAAATTTGGGACCTACTCAATGCCACCTCTCCTGACATCGCTTTCTTCACAGAAACCTGTACTAACCCATGCTCCAGACTGGACATCGCCATCCCCGACAGTTACAAAATCACCCGCAAATACTGACCCGACCGCTCAGGAGGAGGCATCACCATCATCCACAAGAGCACACTCTGAATGACCACGCACTCTAACGACCCAACGACGACCATGGAATACCTCCACTTCCAGATCTGGACCAACCCCAATGCCCCCTGTTGCAGCACCCTAATCTGCAGGCCCCCCGGCCTGACTGCCCTTCACCTACACCATCATAGACCTCATTGTACCCCAGTCTCTTGCATCCACTGACTAAATCTTACTCAAATATCTCAATCACCACATGGACAACCCCAGTGACCAGAACACCACCTGCCTTCTGGAGAACCTCACCAACATTGGACTCAACCAGCTAGTTACTGCACCAACCCACACAGCTGGACACACACTCATCCTCATCTTCTTCAACAGCGGGAACATCAGCTACAGCCACACCACCAAACTCTTCTGGACTGACCACCACTGCGTTCATCTCACCTTCGTCACATCCATTGTACATCACCACTCTCATCGCCCCCCATCGTAGCTGGATCAAGGCCACCGAAGAACTTCTCGTCAAATCCCTCAGCACAACCACTCCACCTACACCAATGGACGCCACCACCACATCACATGACCTCCACCGATGGATCTCCAACTGCGCCGATCACCCTGGCACCCCTCAAGAACAGACCATGCAAGCAACCTTCCGAGAAAGCCAGCTCCACGAGTCCAGAAGCACCTTCAGACGACTTGAGAAGAGATGGAGGAACAACAAAACCCAAGAAACTCACGCAGCCTTCAATTCTGCTGTCAACCTACACCACCTCCTCCTCAAAACCACAAAGAAAATGGCCCTTCCAGACAGAATCAAAGCCAACACACATAACAGCAAAGAACTCTTTGCCATCGTTAAGGAGTTCACCAGGCCCAACAGCGAGACCACAGACGTTCCTCCCTCCCAAGACCTCTGCGACAAACTCAGCACCTTCTTGCACCACAAGATCAGGAAGATCCACAACAACTTGGACACCCTAGACCCGGAACCACAGAAAACAACCACACTGCACCCCAACAGACCATACTCTGCTGGAGCCTGCTCACAAGAGAGGACACACTCAAGACCATGAAGAGCATCAACCCAGGAGCCCTGAGGAATCCTTCCCCATACCACATCTTTCACAGAGAAGACGCCACCAGGGCCCTCCAGCTGTGCCACACCATCAACTGCTCCAACTAAACCGCCACCTTCCCCAAGACTGGAAACACGTCAAGATCAACTCCCTGCTGAAGAAGCCATCCTTTTACCTGAAGGACGTCAAGAACTTCAGACCCATCTTCCTCCTTCCTTTCCCAGCCAAGGTAAACAAGAAGGCTATCATTGGCCAACACTCCAAGTTCATCAAAGTGAATCACGTCCTGGACACCTTCCAATCCGGCTTCTGAAGCAACCACAGAACAGAGACCACCATCCTCGCCACCACCGACGACATCCGTTCCCTCCTCGACCGGGGCAAGACCAAAGCCCTCATCCTACTAGACCTCTTGGCCGCCTTGGACACTGTCTCCCACCGCACCCTAATCATGAGACTCCACGACGCCGACATCCAAGACAAGGCACTGGACTGGATCCACTCCTTCCTCACCGGCCAGACTCAGCGAGTTAGACTACCACTGTTCCCCTCAGAACACACAGAGATCAGCGGTGGAGTGTCCCAGGATTCCTCCCTGAGCCCCTCCCTCTTCAACATCTACATGGCCCTCTTACGGCCAGTGTCAGAAGCTATGGACTCAACATCGTCTCCTATGCCGACGACACCCAGCTGATCCTCTCTCTCACCAATGAACCCACAACCGCCAGAACCAACTTCCACCGTGGAATGAAGGCTGTTGCTCCCTGGATAAAAGACAGCTACCTCATGCTCAACTTGGACAAGACGAAGTACTCATCCTGGGACCAACTCCTTCAGGCTAGGATGACTCCTGGCGGCCAGACGCTCTGGGATTCCCCGCCACCCAGACGTGCCAGGCATGCAACCTCAGCATCATAGTGGACTCCTCGCTCACAATGAACTGCCAAATCAATGCAGTTTCCTGAGCCTGATTCCACACACAGTGCATGCTTCTAAAGATATTTAGATGGATCCCCAAACAATCCAGAAAGACTGTCTCCCATGCACTCACCACCAGTAGACTTGACTACGGCAACGTACTCTACGCCGGCGTCACCCAGAAACAACTCAAGAAACTACAGAACATTCAAAACGCCGCAGCCAGACTGGTCCTCGACATCCCCGCCGCAGCCACAACACTCAACACTTTTGACAACTCTACTGGCTCCCAGTCAACAAGAGAAACAAGTTTCTCACTCACGCCTACAAAGCTCTACAGACGAAGGACCAGCATACCTGAACCACTGCCTCGCATTCCACCCTCCTGCCAGACAAGTCTGCTCCACCCAACTCGCCCTAGTATCCATCCCAGGATCCACAGGACCAGAACCAGAGGAAGTTCGTTATGCTACCTCACCGCCAAGACCTGGAACACCCTGCCCCTCCACCTCAGGCAATCTGCATCACTGACCCAATTCAAGAAGGACTTCCAGACCTGGCCCTTTGAATGATCCTGCACCCAGCGCGACCAGCGCCTTGAGGTCCTTATGGGTGAGTAGCCATGCTATACAAGCCTCTGACTGAATAATTGATTGATTTTACAGTTTACATGATCTGCCTAACTCCTAGTGTAAAACACTGGAAATAACACCTTCACAAGATC
Source organism: Lissotriton vulgaris (assembly GCF_964263255.1). NCBI lineage: Eukaryota > Metazoa > Chordata > Amphibia > Caudata > Salamandridae > Lissotriton > Lissotriton vulgaris. Next base: position 535,500 of record NW_028252489.1, read on the forward strand.
TCTGTGATAATTTTGCAGACTTCTTTGAGAAGATCAGCAAGATGTTGAAGGATATTGGAGGAGTCACACCCAGATGGAAGTACGGTATCAGTTACACCTATTCCTTCTAATGTCGAAGTTACTGCAACACGTGACATTGAAACATACAATGGCCCTAATCATGAAGGTAATCTTTCTCACAAGTTTGAAATCTTCGACCCAATATCTGAGGAGGGTTTCCAGGCCATTGCTATATCCACTTCATCGGGCTCACCTCTTGATCCCCCTACCCTATAGGGTATGGAAAGAAATGGCAGAGGAGCTGATCTCCCCCTACTTTGCAGATATGCAATCAATCTTTGGAGTCAGGTACTGTTCCACCGAGGTGGCAGAGGGCCATAGTCACCCTCCTGCTGAAAAAAATCTACAACGGAATTACAGGTCGATATCTCTCTTTCCTAGTAAAAATGCTCTGGTGCTTTGTCAGTAGGAAGTTGTCCCACTATTTGGAAGAACACTGTCTTTTAGAGGAGAAACAGCTTGGGTTTAGGTCAGGGCATGGGACTGGGTGACCCTACTCCTTGTCCTGGATGAAATCCAGTTGAAGGTGGACAGCGGCCAATACTGCTCGATCTGTCGGCCACCTTTAAAAGGTCAACCACGAAACCCACCTGAATAGAATAGCCACTTTTGGAGGTGGTGGGACCGTATTGAAGTGGATAAGCTCCTATCTTTCATATAGGTGCCAGGTTGGTTGCCCTACCCCCTTATCGTTCTGCTTTCAAAACTATCCAACATAGAGTTCCACAGGGTTCGGCACTCATTCTATCCTCTTTAATATTTATACGAGGCCTCTCATCACCCTTATCAAAGCCCATATCAGGCTAGTTAACAGTGCTGACCACACGCAGCTGATTCTGTCAATCAATAATAACCTGCAAGATGTTGTTGACTCCTTCGATAACCTTGTGACAGACGTTGTTAACTGGTTGAATACAAATTCCCTCAATTTTAATGGGGGAAAACTGAATTCTTCTGCTGTTCTGCAAACAAAGTCCCCATGACACTCTCCTCTAATGTCTGGCCACTCCCAACTGAGCAATAGCTGCTTCTTCCTGACACGGTCCACAACCTTAGGGTTACTTTTGATGTAAAACTATCCCTGGAGAACCATGCCATTAAAGTATCAGGGACCTGCTTTGTGCTTCTGTGTAGCCTTAGGAAGGTTTTCCCACTGCTGACAGCTCAAGCTAAATCTCAATTAGTGTGCAGCCGGGCTGTATGATGATTTCATGCATGCTTTTACAACGCATGCCTTTACAATGCTGGCAATACAACAGATGCGTAGTTACCACATGTTCCATTACAACGCAAGTTGTTACAACAAGTTGCATTAAGGAAGCGCTGGACTTTGGAATAGAATATTTTACTATTCCAACTCAGTGGCGTAACGAAACTTGAGGGGGCCCCCCTGCAAACTACATGGACGAGGCCCCCCTCCCATCCTCCGTGCCAGTCTAGAGCTCTCAGGCCAGCGACCCACCATACTGCAGGGGGTGCGGGGCGATTGTTACGCCACTGTCACCAATGCAGCCGTTATAAGTAACACTGGATGGTGGAGTCAAAGGTTGGGCTTAGTCTGCCAGCAGGCTTTCATAGGTGGTGGTCCATTCATTACAGGGTCCCTGCCATCGGTAGACCGGGGAAGTTTGCCCAATGTTAGGTGGGTTTCCTGATGCAGACTCCTGTCAGGATATACAACATCGGGCCCACTCATTGTTCAGTTTTGACAAAAGTGCATCAACTGCTCCTTCTCGTTTCTGTTTTAAAACATTAGACAAAGCGCCAATGCAGTATTTCAAAAGCAGATGTAACTACAAAGAGCACATTTTCATAATACATTTTTATTAGTAGACAATAGCAATCTTAAGAGGCATTGCATAGCTTCATACACACTTTGACCCCAATTCCATCACAGTCTCTCTCTCTCTCTCTCTCTCTCTCTCTCTCTCTCTCTCTCTCTCTCAGTGAGTCAGTCTCTCTCTCTCTCTCTCTCTCTCTCTCTCTCTGTCATTCAGTCTCTCTGTCAGTCAGTCTGTCAGTCAGTCAGTCAGTCTGTCAGTCTCTCTCTTAGTCTCTCTCTTAGTCAGTCAGTCTATCTCTCTGTCATTCAGACTCTCTGTCAGTCAGTCTGTCAGTCAGTCTCTCTCTCTCTGTCAGTCTGTCAGTCAGTCTCTCTCTCAGTCAGTCAGTCTCTCTCAGTCAGTCAGTCTCTCTCTCTCTCTCTCTCTGTCAGTCAGTCGGTCTCTCTCGCTCTATCAGTCTCTCTCAGTCAGTCCCTCTCTCTGTCAGTCTCTCTCTGTCAGTCTCTCTCCCTGTCAGTCCCTCTGTCTGTCAGTCCCTCTGTCTGTCAGTCCCTCTGTCTGTCAGTCTCTCTATCAGTCCCTCTCTCTATCAGTCTCTCTATCTCTCTTTTTCTGTCAGTCTCTCTCAGTTAGTCAGTCTCTCTCAGTTAGGCAGTCTCTCTCTCAGTCAGTCTCTCCCTTTCTGTCAGTCAGTCTCTCACAGTCTCTCTCTGTCAGTTTATCCCAGTCAGTCAGTCTCTCTCTTTCAGTCAGTCAGTATCTCTCTTTCAGTCAGCCAGTCTCTCTCTGTCAGCCTGTCTCTCTCTCTGTCAGTCAGTCTCTCTCTCTGTCAGAGTCTCAGTCTCTCTCTGCCAGTCTCCCTCTGTCAGTCAGTCTCTCTCTCAGTCTCTCTCTCTCTCTCTCTCTCTCTCTCTCTCTCTCTCTCTCTCTCTCAGTCAGTCTCTCTCTCTCTCTCAATCAGTCTCTCTCAGTCAGTCAGTCTCACTCTCAGTCAGTCCCTCTCCCTGTCAGTCCCTCTCTCTTTCAGTCTCTCTGTCAGGCTCTGGATCTCAGCCACTCTCTCTCAGTCTCTCTCTCTCTGTCAGTCAGTCTTCCAGACAGTCTCTCACTCCCTCTGCCAGTCTCTCTCAGTCAGTCTCTCTCTCTGTCAGTCAGTGACTCTCTCTGTCAGTCAGTCTCTCTCTCTGTCAGTCAGTCTCTCTCTCTGCCAGTCAGTCTCTCTCTCTCTGTTAGCCAGTCTCTCTCTGTGAGTCTCTCTCTCAGTCAGTTTCTCTCTGTCAGTCAGTCTCTCTCTCTGTCGGTCAGTCTCTCTTTTTCTGTCAGTCTTTCTTTCTCTGTCAGTCTCTCTCTCTTAGTCTCTCTCTCTGTCAGTCAGTCCCTCTCAGTCAGTCAGTCTCTCTCTCTCTGTCAGTCTCTCTCTGTCAGTCTCTCTGTCAGTCAATCTCTCTCTCTGTCAGTCAGTATCTCTCTACGTTAGTCAGTCAGTCTCTGTCAGTCAGTCAATCTCTCTCTATCTCTGTCAGTCAGTCTCACTCTCAACCAGTCTCTCTCTCTGTCAGTCAGTCACTCTCTCTGTCAGCCAGTCTCTCTCTCTCGGTCAGTTTTTCAGTCAGTCAGTCTCTCGGTCAGTCAGTATTCAGTCTCTGAGTCAGTCAGTCAGTCTCTACTTTTTCTCTACTCTCTCCATTCTCTCTCTCAACTCTGTCCACTCTATCTCTACTGTCTCCCTCTCCGCTCTCTCTCCACTGTCTCTCTCTCCACTTCCTCTCACTCTACTCTCTCCCTCCACTGCCCCCCCTCTCTCTCCACTCTCTCTCCACCCTCTCTCCCTTCTCTCTCTACTCTCTCTCCACTGTCTCTCCCCACTCTGTCTCTCTCCACTCTGTCTCTCTCCACTCTGTCTCTCTCCACTCTGTCTCTACTCTCTCCACTGTCTCTCCACTGTCTCTCGCTCCACTTTCTCTCTCTACTCTCTCTCCACTCTCTCACTATCTCTCTCCCTCCACTGTCTCCCTCCACTGTCTCCCTCCACTGTCTCCCTCCGCCCGCTCTCTACTCTCTCTCCACTCTCTGTCTCTCTCCACTCTCTCCCTCCACTCTCTCCCTCCACTCTCTCCCTCCACTCTCTCCCTCCACTCTCGCTCTACTCTCTCTCCACTCTCTCTCTCTACTCGCTCCACTCTCTCTCCACTGTCTCTATCTCCACTCTCTCTCTCTCGCTAACTCTCTCCACTGTCTCTCCACGCTCTCTCCACTCTCTCTCTCCACTGTCTACCTCCACTCTCTCTCTCTACTCTCTCTCCACTGTCTCTCTCCACTCTCTCACTCTCTCTCTCTCCCACTATCTCTCTCTCCACTCTCTCTCCACTGTCTCTCTCCACTGTCTCTCTCCGCTCTCTCTCCACTCTCTCTCTCTCTCCACTGTCTCTCTCCTCTCTCTCTCTCTCTCTCTCTCTCTCTCTCTCTCTCTCACTCTCTCTCTCTCCCACTATCTCTCTCTCCACTCTCTCTCCACTGTCTCTCTCCACTGTCTCTCTCCGCTCTCTCTCCACTCTCTCTCTCTCTCCACTGTCTCTCTCTCTCTCTCTCTCTCTCTCTCTCTCTCTCTCTCTCTCTCTCTCTCTCTCTCTCTCTCTCTCTCTCTCTCTCTCTCCTCTCTCTCTCTCTCTCTCTGTCTCTCCACTCTCTCTCCACTCTCCCCCACTCTCTCTCCACTCTCTCCCACTCCCTCCACTCTCCCTCTCTCCACTCTCCACTCTCTCCCACACTCTCTCCCCCTCCCTACTCCACCATCGCCTTGCATCCTTTTCTACCTTGCACCATTCTCCCCTCTGCCTTGCAACATTCTCCCCTCTGCCTTGCACCCTTCACCCCTTTGCCTTGCACCCTTCTCCCCTCTGCCTTGCACCCTTCTCCCCCCTGCCTTGCACCCTTCTCCTCTCTGCCTTGCACCCTACTCCACCTCCGCCTTGCACCCTTTTCTACCTTGCACCAGTCTCCCCTCTGCCTTGCACCATTCTCCTCTCTGCCTTGCACCCTACTCCACCTCCGCCTTGCACCCTTTTCTACCTTGCACCATTCTCCCCTCTGCCTTTGACCCTTCTCCCCTCTGCCTTGTACCTTTCTCCCCTCCGCCTTGCATCCTTCCCTACCTTGCACCTTTCTCCCCTCCGCCTTGCACCCTTCTCCTCTTTTCCTTGCACCCTTCTCCTCTCTGCCTTGCACCCTTCTCCTCTCTGCCTTGCACCCTTCTCCCCTCCGCCTTGCACCCTTCTCTACCTTGCACCCTTCTCCTCTCTGCCTTTCGTCCTTCTCCTCTCTGCCTTGCACCCTTTGCCACTCTGCCTTGCACCCTTCTCCCCTCTGCCTTGCACCCTTCTCCCCTCTGACTTGCACCCTTCTCCCCCTCCGCCTTGCACCCTTCTCCCCCTTGCACCCTTCTCCCCTATGCCTTTGCACCCTTCTCCCCTATGCCTTGCACCCTTCTCCTCTCTACCTTGCACCCTTCTCTTCTCTGCCTTGCACCCTTCTCCTCTCTGCCTTGCACCCTTCTCCTCTCCGTCTTGAACCCTTCTCCTCTCTGCCTTGCACCCTTCTCCTCTCTACCTTGCACCCTTCTCAACTCTGACTTGCCCCACCCTGCCCCCTCCCCGTGGATGCCCATGGTGCTTCTAACAAGAGTGCTTACCTGAGGGCTCCATTTTGCTGCCTCATCCCTTCTCATATGAGCTTTGCCCTTGAGAATGCTCTCTCTGGGGGCCCCCACCCCCACCCTTGTCAGGGCCTGACTCTGAGCAGTGCTCCGTGCTGCCTTCTACTCTCTGGGGTCCCCACCCCATCCTTGTCCCTGTCTCTTCTCTTGTGGGGTGGGGCCCCCACCCCCACCCCCATCCTTGTCCCTGTCTCTTCTCTTGTGGGGTGGGGCCCCCACCCCCACCCCCATCCTTGTCCCTGTCTCTTCTCTTATCTTGTGGGGCCCCCACCCCATCCTTGTCCCTGTCTCTTCTCTTATCTTGTGGGGCCCCCACCCCATCCTTGTCCCTGTCTCTTCTCTTTTCTTATGGGGTAGGTCCCCCACCCCACCTTTGCCCCTGTCTTCTCTTGTGGGGTGGGGCCCCCACCCCACCTTTGTCCCTGTCTTCTCTTGTGGGGTGGGGGCCCCTGTCTTCTCTTGTGGGCTGGGGCCCCCACCCCACCTTTGTCCCGGTCTTCTCTTGTGGGGTGGGGCCCCCACCCCACCTTTGTCCCTGTCTTCTCTTGTGGGGTGGGGCCCCCACCCCACCTTTGTCCCTGTCTTCTCTTGTGGGGGGTGGGGCCCCCACCCCACCTTTGTCACTCTCTTCTCTTGTGGGGTGGGCTTTGGTTTTGTAGAGGAGAGAGTGGGGGCCGGGCTCTGTGCTTCCTCAGAGGAGCAGTGGAGACTGCTGTCTCTGGGGCCCCCACCCCCTTGTCCCGGGCATGCCTCAGGCTCTGACTGAAGAGAAACAATGTTGGTACTTTGTTTCTCTTTAGTCAGAGGGAGGGGGGCCAGGGCGAGGGGCTCAGAGCAGGCAGCAGGTTGCACCTGCTTCAAACACAGAGGGAGAGAGGCTTTGCGTAGCGCAAGCCTCTCTCACAGCTTTCAGAAGAGCTGAGGGGGCCGGGGCCCCCTTAATTAACTGAACAGAGTTGGGGCCCCCCGCACCGCGGGGGATGCGGGGGCGTTTGTTACGCCCCTGTTCCAACTCCAGTCTGTGCAACAGTAGGGAAGGTGTTGGATTTCAAATACAACAATGCATTCCCTAAAGCAAGTCGTTGTAACAACTTGTGTTTTAATGGAATGCGTGGTAACTATGTGTTTGTTGTAGTGCCTGCGTTGTAACGGTACTGCGTAGTTCTGTCTGCATTGTAAACGCTTTTTCCCATGCAGCGTTATTCTGAGCGGGCTCGATTACTGTAACTCGCTGTTACTCGGAGCACTGGAATATCTTATCAATAGACTTTATAGAGTCCAAGTGTTGTGTATCGTCTTTAAGGCCCTTCAGGGCATGGACCCTGTGCCCTTACAAAGGAGCCTAAAGAGATATACTCCAGAGAGATGCCTCAGTAGGTAAATGGCCATAAATGCACCGAGCTGGCCAAGTTCACAGGGTTTCCAGCAGTGACCCTTGCTGGCTCTGCTGGTTGAAGCATTTGACCTGGTGGCCTGTACAGGTCATAGAGACCTATTTTGAATGGGGCGACTGTCACGTGAGTACCCTGTCCTGGACCACCATGGACAGTTAAATCCACCAATAGCATGGCATTAAGGCCTTTTTATGTTTTTCAAAAGGAAGCTCCCACTTTGGGAGTTTGTTTAGAACTAAAAAAGTTGTCGAACGAGACCAAAACACAGGGGGGGCAGATTTATCATTGAGTTGCGTCGCCCTTGTGCCACGCAAGGGGGCGCAAGATTGACACAACTACTCAGTCAGATATATCAAGTCACACAAGGCCGCCTTGAGTGGCTCTGCCTGGCTTGATGAATCTAGAGTAACGCAGCGCGGCACAAATTGCTTTGTTGTGTCACTCTGCCCCAGGGAGGCGGTCCATGGGTGGAGTGTGGGTGGTCCCACGCTTCCACCCATGCATTCTGACACATTCACAGATTTACCAACACTGATGGGCCTGGGAATAGGTCAAAATGCTTCGCCTCCCAGGTGAAGCGTAACGAGGAGAAATATCCTTATTTCACCTTGTTTTTTTTTCTATGTGTGCTGCATTCAACAGCACCCATTGAAAGAGGGATTGTTTTTGTGCAGAAAGGTGTCCACTTATGCACCACTTTTGTGATGGAGGAAACAGTTCACCAAACTCTAAATATGGTCTAAGTCATTAAACATCGGTTAGGGTTATGATTAGCATTAGGGTCAAAATATGGGTCCCCCAATTAAATTAAATTAATTTAAACATGTAAAATAATTTTTACATGAATTTAATAACTTAAAACCAAGATGGGGGTGCAAATTGCTTTGTGGAAGAGATTTCTAGAGATACAACATAGCTTTAGCATTAGATTCAGGTATTAAAAATAAATTTTAAAAACATTTAAATAAGTAAAAACATGTAATAGCATTAAACGAGGGGCAGTGTTAGTTACATTTAGCTATATGGTTTGGATAAGTCAGAAATATTTAAATATTAGCTATTCGATGAAAAGTAATCTTAAAAAGGCAAGACCTGTGTGAGTAGTAAATAGAGGACGCTATGGCAAGGTAATTGATAAAATAATGCTGCCCACACCTTGATGAGGAGGTGGCAGGTGATAAAAGAACAAGGAGATGACTGAAGGAGAGGGAATGGTATGTATTGTGTACTCTTAAGAGGAGCACCATTCTCTTTTGTGTCCCCTGATATGAATTTATCATGTAGTAAATTTGTGTTGAATGAATGTGGTTGTGTCTCTTCTGTGGAGCATTGAGAAGCCTTCATGGTCCTCAAAACTCTGTCATTGCAGAAGATGTGCTACGCCAATCTGAAGGTGATGAAACCAGCAGCGGTCCAGCAGACGACTGACGCCGGCATCCAGTACGCAGACGTGGTGACTCTGCTGAATGGGGCGCCGCAGCCCACCGCCCCGGGGAAGGACCCTGGGAAGCAGAAGAGAGCCGCCCCGCGGGCCGTGGAGGCTCAAGACCCCCTCTATGCCTCGGTACAAACAGACCGGTACAAAACACAGTTTGAGGACCTGGACTATGCCAATACCAACTGATGGGTCTTGGAGTGACTACCAGGGGGTACGATTGAGATTTAGGGCTTGGAGTGAGTCAGTGGTAGCAGAATCTCCATTGAGGGTGATCATCTAGCATACTTTGGAAGGGTTTGCAGATTGGTGTGGGTTTGATGTTGGTCATGAGGGAAGAGGCGCACACCAGCATGGAGGATCTTAAACTCGCAGACTCTTCTCCTGACCAGTAATGGTGCAGATCCAGGTACTGAGTCACAACTGCATTGAAGTAAGCAAGAAGGTTCTGCGACAGGCAGCATGCTTTTTTCCTCCTCACCTAATTCCTTTTTTGATTTGTCTTAAGATCTGTGTCTTCTCCCTAAAATCATATATCAAATTATGAAATAAGAAAAGACTGGTCCAGGAGGTGCCACTAAAAAGTTTGATGTCATTTATTGACATTCCATGGACCGTTTGGGGTGTTGAATATTATTTCCTGTGACTTCTTAGTCACTCAATGGGATGGTGTGATGTCACAGACTGGAATTCATCACTTTATGACATAATAGTCACTCAATGGATGACATGATGTCATACAAAGAGATTAGTTAGTATATGACATCACAGCCAGTCAAGTAAGATGTCAAAGACAGGGAATAGTCAATGGAAGACATCACTGCTAGTCAATGAGAAGGTGTGGTGATAAATAGGGAATAATCAATATATGATATCACAGCCACTCAATGGGGTGGTGTGATGTCATTGACAGGGATTAATCAATGGGATTGTGTGATCTCATAGGCAGGGAATAGTCAATGTAGAACATCACAATAAAACAATGAGGTGGCGTGTGATCATAAAAAGCAATAATCAATGTATGACATCACAGTCTGTCAGTGAGATGGTGTGATGTCATAGACAGGGATTAGTGAATATATGACATCACAGTATGCAAGTGAGGTGTGATGTCATAGATATGGAACAATGACTGTATGCCATCACAGTCAGTCAAAGGGATGGGGTTATGTCGGACACATGACTGATCACTAACACTTTGTATGAGAAGCAGGCAAGATACATTTGGGATGCTATAAGGAGGGAATGGCCAATGCATGACATCACCAGCAGTTATAGGAAAGTTATGATGTCTTATCCAGTAAATAGAGAATGCATAACATCGCCCACAGTTAAAGGGATGAAAAACTGCTATTGAGATGATGAGATATCAGTGAAAACAAAATGAAAGAACATTTATCATTTCCAAACATATTAAACTCAAACACATTAAAGTAGTTATGAATTGTAGGATCCTGCTTTAGATTTCACAGGTTTTGTGGTTGAAATCTTCTTGTGAGCAGCACTGTGCTTTAACTGCTTATTTCTCAACTTCTAACAAAACAGGGTCTGGCTCTAATCAGCAAGGCTGAGCCATTAATCAAAATACAACAATGAACCTTGACTGTACTGATCCTTATTCAAAGATGCAAATCAGCAAGTTAACAACAACCAAATTATTGTCAACCTCCTCAAATATTATTAAAAAATATATTTTTATTTTTCATTTTTCAAAAATCCTTTTGTATTTTACATAGTATCATGAATCAACGATTTTTGACATTATTCAAGACTAATACTTTTGTTAGTCAGCTATTGATTCAGTCTAGATGCGAAATCGGCTCATTTAGCTAAATAGTGTTTGGTGCTGAAGATAACCCCCAGATTACAATTTACGGGGTTCAAAACGCGTCAACCTTCTTTTGTTGTGATTATCGAAACAACCCCCTTTTTAGTTTTTTGTGATTATAAAACAAGTGTGATCATTGATAAGATGTATTTTCTGCATGTTTAGGAGAATAATGCAATGCATGTCCATAAATTGGCAGAGTGCAGAAATGTTTCCGTTGAAGCATTCACACGGTTGTTCTTGGCTTCTCAAGTTTGATTCATCAATGTAAAAAATTAGTGAAAAAGACCATTCAGTGTATATGTTCTTTGTTTTATGTTGCGTATGTGAGTAAGTCGTCTTTGAATGTTGTTCCTTTTTGAAGTACTTATTTGGAGTTATTAAATTTGTGGTAAATTGTTTTGTTGGTCTTGTGGTATAACGTCAAAAATCGTGGATTCATGATACTATCTAAAATACAAAAGGATTTTTGAAAAACGAAAAATAAAATATATTTTTGAATAATATCTGAGGAGGTTGACAATAATTGGTTGTTGTTACCTTGACGATTTGCATCTTTGAATAAGGATCAGTACGGGCAAAGTATATTGTGGTATTGTTTTTTTATATTTTATTTCTGAGCTTTAGCGTAAACAAAACAATAAATATGGATGATTATCCTGCACAGATGCATTTTGGAAAGAACAATATATGTAAATAAAGCCGGGGTCCTAGTGGCATCTCTGGGAGGAATCCACAAATTGACCCTTTAAATGCGAGGAGCCTTACAGGACTCACCTTACCTCACCTGAAGGCTGATGAGAGGCTTGAGAACAGGGCTGGGACCTCATTATAAGGACTCACCTTCCCTCACCTGGAGACTGACGAGAGCTAGAGAACAGGGCTAGGATCTCATTATAAGGACTCACCTTCCCTCACCTAGATGCTGACGAGAGCTTGAGGACAGGGTTACGATCTCATTATAAGGACTCACCTTCCCTCACCTGGAGACTGACAGGAGGCTTGAGAACAGGGTTGCGATGTCATTATAAGGACTCACCTGCCCTCACCTGGAGGCTGACGGGAGGCTTGAAAATAGGGCTGGGATCTCATTATAAGGACTCACCTTCCCACACCTGGAGACTGACAGCAAGCTTGAGAACAGGGCTGGGATCTCATTATAAGGACTCACCTTCCCTCACCTGGAGACTGACAGCAAGCTTGAGAACAGGGCTGGGATCTCATTATAAGGACTCACCTTCCCACACCTGGAGACTGACAGCAAGCTTGAGAACAGGGCTGGGATCTCATTATAAGGACTCACCTTCCCACACCTGGAAGCTGATTAGAGGCTTGAGAACAGGGCTGGGATCTCATTATAAGGACTCACCTTCCCTCACCTGGAGGCTGACAGGAGCCTTGATACCAGTGTTGGGATCTCATTATAAGGACTTACCATTCCTCACCTGGAGGCTGACAGGAATTTTGAGAACAGGGTTGCGATCTCATTATAAGGACTCACCTTCCCTCACCTTACTGATGGAAGGCTTGAGAACAGGGCTGGGATCTCATTATAAGGACTCACCTTCCCTCACCTGGAGGCTGACAGGAGGCTTGAGGACAGAGCTGGGATCTCATTATAAGGACTCACCTTCCCTCACCTGACTGATGGAAGGCTTGAGAACAGGGCTGGGATCTCATTATAAGGACTCACCTTCCCTCACCTGACTGATGGAAGGCTTGAGAACAGGGCTGGGATCTCATTATAAGGACTCACCTTCCCTCACCTGGAGGCTGACAGGAGGCTTGAGGACAGAGCTGGGATCTCATTATAAGGACTCACCTTCCCTCACCTGACTGATGGAAGGCTTGAGAACAGGGCTGGGATCTCATTATAAGGACTCACCTTCCCTCACCTGACTGATGGAAGGCTTGAGGACAGAGCTGGGATCTCATTATAAGGACTCACCTTCCCTCACCTGAGTGATGGAAGGCTTGAGGACAGAGCTGGGATCTCATTATAAGGACTCACCTTCCCTCACCTGACTGATGGAGTGCTTGAGGACAGAGCTGGGATCTCAAGGGGGTACAATTGAGTGCTAGGGCTTAGAATGAGTCAGTGGTAGCGGCATCTCATTTGAGGGTGAACATCTAGCATACTTTAGTAAGGGTTTGCAGATTGGTGTGGGTTTGATGTTGGTCATGAGGGAAGAGGTTCACACCAACATGGAGGATCTTAAACTCGCAGACTCTTCTCCTGACCAGTAATGGTGCAGATCCTGGTACTGAGTCACAACTGCGTTGAAGTAGACAGGAAAGGTCTGCGACAGGCAGCATGCTTTTTTCCTCCTCACCTAATTCCTTTTTTGATTCGTCTTAGGATCTGTTTCTTCTCCCTAAAATCATATATCAAATTATGTAATAAGAAAAGACTGGTCCAGGAGGTGCCACTAAAAAGTTTGATGTCATTTATTGACATTCCATTGACCTTTTGTGGTGTTGAATAATAATTTCCTGTGACTTCTTAGTCACTCAATGGGATGGTGTGATGTCACAGACTGGAATTCATCACTTTATGACATAATAGTCACTCAATGGATGACATGATGTCATACAAGGAGATTAATTAGTATATGACATCACAGCCAGTCAAGTAAGATGTCAAAAACAGGGAATAGTCAATAGAAGACATCACTGCTAGTCAATGAGAAGGCGTGGTGATTATAGGGAATAATCAATATATGACATCACAGCTCTCATGATACTATGTAAAATACAAAAGGATTTTTGAAAAATGAAAATTAAAATATATTTTTGAATAATATCTGAGGAGGTTGACAATAATTTGGCTGTTGTTACCTTGACAATTTGCATCTTTGAATAAGGATCAGTACAGGCAAAGTTTATTGTTGTATTGTTTTTTTTATATTTTATTTCTGAGCTTCAGCGTAAACAAAATAATGAATATGGATGATTATCCTGCACAGATGCATTCTGGGAAGAAAAAGATATGTAAATTAAGCAGGGGTCCTAGTGGCGTCTCTGTGAGGAATCCACAAATTGACCCTTCAAGCAGGCGCAGGGTTTTGACACAACATGGCCATAAAAGTGACTCAGTGAAATCTTGTAGATTTCACTGTGTCACTTTTACGTGGCGTTCCAGCAACGGAACGCCCACCCTGCGCCAGAACGCCCACATGCAACCAGACGCAGGTATCATGTGGAGCTGGGCTTTACAACGTGACACATGTCCCTAGATGCGTCATGTTGTAAATAAGGCGCAACGTAGTGCATGGTTTATGCTGCTGCTGCGTCACAAAAGTGACGCAACAGCAGTGTAAAAGTGTTGCAATGGGCTTGTAAATCTGCCCCCTAGTGCTTATAACTGGAGTTGCTATTTATGTTTAACTCTGTTTATGTTTCTTTTGGCTGCACATGCTTGTTTGAAAAAAAAACGAGTGGCAAAAAAAGAAAAGAAAATCTCTTCTCACTTTCCCTTCAGTGGAAGTGAGCGGCGCTTAGTGTGATGTGAAGTCACTCTGTTTTTGTTCTGAGCCCGGCAGGATGCTCTGCGTTTCATTCATGCAGGGGCAGGGCTCACTTCACACCTCACGCCAGTTCAAGTAGCACAGGATGCTCTGCGTTTCATTCATGCAGGGGCAGGGCTCACTTCCCACCTCACGCCAGTTCAAGTAGCTCAGGATGCTCTGCGTTTCATTCATGCAGGGGCAGGGCTCACTTCCCACCTCCCGCCAGTTCAAGTAGCTCAGGATGCTCTGCGTTTCATTCATGCAGGGGCAGGGCTCACTTCACACCTCACGCCAGTTCAAGTAGCACAGGATGCTCTGCGTTTCATTCATGCAGGGGCAGGGCTCACTTCCCACCTCACGCCAGTTCAAGTAGCTCAGGATGCTCTGCGTTTCATTCATGCAGGGGCAGGGCTCACTTTCCACCTCCCGCCAGTTCAAGTAGCTCAGGATGCTCTGCGTTTCATTCATGCAGGGGCAGGGCTCAATTCCCACCTCACTCCAGTTCAAGTAGCTCAGGATGCTCTGCGTTTCATTCATGCAGGGGCAGGGCTCACTTCACACCTCACGCCAGTTCAAGTAGCACAGGATGCTCTGCGTTTCATTCATGCAGGGGCAGGGCTCACTTCCCACCTCACGCCAGTTCAAGTAGCACAGGATGCTCTGCGTTTCATTCATGCGGGGGCCGGGCTCACTTCCCACCTCACGCCAGTTCAAGTAGCTCAGGATGCTCTGCGTTTCATTCATGCGGGGCCAGGGCTCACTTCCCACCTCACGCCAGTTCAAGTAGCTCAGGATGCTCTGCGTTTCATTCATGCAGGGGCAGGGCTCACTTCCCACCTCACGCCAGTTCAAGTAGCTCAGGATGCTCTGCGTTTCATTCATGCAGGGGCAGGGCTCACTTCACACCTCACGCCATATCAAGTAGCAGCCTAACCGCTGTTATCATGCAGATGTAGCGATTAGGATAAGAGAAAGAGTCACCAGCATAGGAAAGCTGATCATGGCCACAAACCCAGCCCTGCCCAGCATGCAACATCTGAAAGGGATGGGGTGTCATATTGCCCTTGCTTTCAGCTCATGGCAGCCGGATCCAGGTGAGGGGGGGCCCGCCTTGGGTCTTTCACGCTGCACCAGGGCTGTAACCCCCAAGGCAGGAGGCAGCCCGTCTGTAACTCTACAATGGCACCATTTCAAAATGATGATGGACTCGTAGGGGGGCCGTCGTAGTTATATGGCCGCGGGGCCCTGGCCAGCTGCCCACACTGCCCATGCCGGACGCCGGCTCTGGGTTCTAACAGTCCCATTTACCCATTCCACCTGATTTAGAGGAACAGCATTTACCTAACTCCAGTTCTGAGTCAGAGATGGTCTGGACTCTGCTTCACTTCCCTCCACTGGGGCTTGCGCTGGACAGCCTGTCTGTTCTCATGATGGTTCAAGTATTAAACAGACCTCGTGACGATTATTGTTTCATCTCCTCTTCCGAGTCACACTGACTTGTCTCTCACTGACCCAGAGGCTTGTGAAATTTGACGAAGCCCGCCCCCCCAGCTGCCACCCACCTGGTCACTGCTCCAGCAGCACCTAGAGGCCCACCCTAAGGTTACTACCCCATCATTACACAAAAGGGGGTGGTGATGAACAGAGTGTCTGAATTAAGCAGACCACTCTTACCCAGTCCAAAGATCAGGGCTAGATCCATCACCGTTATTTATCTCACTGCCCCATCCCAGCTCAGAACCTGGCTATATGCAAATTAGTCTGTCCCTGGCCCAGTGCATCATGGGAACAGGGCAGACCAAACTACCAAGCCAATTCTTCACCAGAAAGGAGACAAGCTACCGGGGACCGGTTTCTGGCATTTCAGCCTCTTCGGCCCGGCTTGCTTGAATCCTGATGGAGCAGTGAGAAAGGGACTCATGTCTGAGTATACCCTGCCACACTTATAGTGGCCAAAATCGATACAGAAAAGGGGGTGGTGATGAACAGAGTGTCTGAATTAAGCAGACCACTCTTACCCAGTCCAAAGATCAGGGCTAGATCCATCACCGTTATTTATCTCACCACCCCTTTTTGTAAATATTTTTGTCCACCCTAAGCGTGGAAGGGTATTCTCAGATGTGAGACCCTTGCTCATTGCACCATCAGGATTCAAGCAAACCGGGCCGAAGACGGCTGTAATGCCAGAAACCGGTCCCCGGGAGCTTGTTTCCTTCCCAGTGTAAGAACTGGCTTCTGTAGTTTGGTTTGTCCTGTTCCCATCATGCACTGGGACAGGAACAGACTAATTTGCATACAGCCAGGTTCTGAAACTGGGATGGTGCAGTGAGCTAAAAAACGGTGTTGGATCTAGCCCTGATCTTTTGACTGGGTGAGAGCTTTCTGCTTAATTCAGAGACTCTGTCCCTCACCACCCCTTTTTGTAAATATTTTTGTCCACCCTAAGCGTGGAAGGGTATTCTCAGATGTGAGACCCTTGCTCATTGCACCATCAGGATTCAAGCAAACCGGGCCGAAGACGGCTGTAATGCCAGAAACCGGTCCCCGGGAGCTTGTTTCCTTCCCAGTGTAAGAATTGGCTTCTGTAGTTTGGTTTGTCCTGTTCCCATCATGCACTGGGACAGGAACAGACTAATTTGCATACAGCCAGGTTCTGAAACTGGGATGGTGCAGTGAGCTAAAAAACGGTGTTGGATCTAGCCCTGATCTTTTGACTGGGTGAGAGCTTTCTGCTTAATTCAGAGACTCTGTCCCTCACCACCCCTTTTTGTAAATATTTTTGTCCACCCTAAGCGTGGAAGGGTATTCTCAGATGTGAGACCCTTGCTCATTGCACCATCAGGATTCAAGCAAACCGGGCCGAAGACGGCTGTAATGCCAGAAACCGGTCCCCGGGAGCTTGTTTCCTTCCCAGTGTAAGAATTGGCTTCTGTAGTTTGGTTTGTCCTGTTCCCATCATGCACTGGGACAGGAACAGACTAATTTGCATACAGCCAGGTTCTGAAACTGGGATGGTGCAGTGAGCTAAAAAACGGTGTTGGATCTAGCCCTGATCTTTTGACTGGGTGAGAGCTTTCTGCTTAATTCAGAGACTCTGTCCCTCACCACCCCTTTTTGTAAATATACCCCATCATTACACAGCATGACACCAGGCCGCCAGCCACCGTGTGTCACATCCTTGGGAGTTCCCGAGTAGCCCTTGGAGTGAGCACTGATTCACCCCCCCCCCCATGGAGTGTGCACCGATCTCGAGACCAAGGCAGTGACCAAGGTACCTTTACTGACTTTGACGATCAGCAATTCTATATGGCCTCATGACGACTGACTGAGGAGATTTGAGTCTAGAATGCCTGACCGTACAAAGGAGCCATACCGCACATTATGGCGATTATCCTCCCTCGACTACTGGAATCTGTGCCCCCTCCTTCCTCTTACACCCCTCTATCTTCAGTCCTATCTTGTTGAATAAGTCCTGTTCTGAAGTAACAACTTGTTCCTAATCGCCTCACTTCCCTGACCGCACATTAGTTCGGGTATCTTCACTCGACTTCTGGAATATGTGCCCCCTTCTTGTCCTTATACTTCTCCTCAACACCACTACCCTAGAAACACCCTTCTCATATCCCCAACACCCTCCTCCTCCTCATTTTCCCAACATGGCCACCACTCGAGTTAAGTCTGGAATTAATTGCTACAAAATCATTTATCCTCCTAACCTGACTAAAGCTTCAGCAAAATGATTCAAGCATAACATCATTGAATGTTTCCCTGATTCCCTTTTTGTTGATCAATTCTACAATGGTCGTTATCTGAGGCTCAAAAACTATTTCATGTTTTTCACTCCCGACATCCCCTCCTGGTTCACCAGCTTATATAATTCCCTTAACGTCACCTCCTCTGTCCCTCATGAGAAACAGCTAAAA
The DNA here is from genome assembly GCF_964263255.1 of Lissotriton vulgaris. Taxonomy (NCBI): domain Eukaryota; kingdom Metazoa; phylum Chordata; class Amphibia; order Caudata; family Salamandridae; genus Lissotriton; species Lissotriton vulgaris. The sequence goes on from NW_028252489.1 coordinate 553,145, forward strand.
ATTTCCCCCTCTGTGTGTTTTAACGGCTCCCTCACTATCTCACTCTATAGCAACGGCACTGTCATGATCCAAGCCACAGACACCTGTCTCTCTCTCTTTGACCACCCTTCCCTTCCCTACTCCCCTCCCCTGCGACCGGGTTCTCCCTTGAATGTTCAGCTAGCTCCGCCCATTACTCCCTATTTCTTCTCCTGACCCCCCTACACTCGAATAGGCTGCACCCTCTGGAGGCACAGGTCGACCCTCTTCCCCCTCCCTCCCCTGTTCCCTCCTCTGCCATTCTTCCTCCCTTACAGTGTGCCCCCCCTTCATCACTTCAGCCTTACCTCTAGCTAATATGCTCCTTATCCAATCTACACCGTCCCGGGACTCCAATCTTATCTCCTTCCCTCTATCCCTACATGCTACCCCCCTATTTTGTCCACCTGTCCTCCAATCTTCTCACTTAGTTAACTTTCCTTTTGTTCCTCTTCTCCTCTTTTCTACCCCCTCCTCCTCCCTCTATGTACCCCAATTTCTTCACAAACCCATTGCAACTCTCTTCTTCCCCCCACTACTAAAGTAATGCTGTGCTATCCCCTTTCACCCCTTGGTAACCCTTTCCCTTACCCTCCCTCGGGTCTAGCAGAATCACTTTCTTTCTTCAACTTCCCTCTCTCTGAACCCCCCTCATTCTGCCAGGTACCCGTTTCCTCACATCCACCTCATCTACCTGACAGGACCTCTCCAACCCCCTCCCCTCTCTTCCCCTCAAATCTCCTTCCTTCCTATGACTCCACACATTCCCCCCTCTCTTTCCGCCCCACCGCCTCGCTCCTCACCTATCTCATTCTAATTATGTCCTTAACTCATAGCCATCTTGCAACATCAACAAAGACAACTCTCCATTCAGCCCTGATGCACCAAAGCCCGCTCTCAACCACCACCTTTCCCCACATCTGAACCCTGTACCCCAACTCCCCTCCCGTACCCCTACCTCTCCCTGCCTTCCACTGCCAATTGCACCCCCTCCAGTTTCCATTGAGCCACCCAACATGCCGTGCTCTGCCCTACAGTCTCTGGGAAAATAAGCTAGGTTCTCTCATCACCTCCATCTCCCAACTTGAAGCTACCTTTTCACTTTTAAGCTCCAAGATTTCCACCTTTCCATACACCTCAATTCCTTTGGAAAACACTCACCTACCCACGAGATACACCTCGCCCCCACACCCCAAAAAAGCCAATCATAACCTGTCGTCTGCAAACATAGCAAAATCACACAAGTCCTCAAACGCCACCCTTCTTCCACTTTCCTCTTCAAGTATCCCTACTATGTACACTATTCCGACCATCTCCTCTGTCAGAACCACTCATCCACCTAAACCCTCCCGAGCACACTTGTATATGTACAATATCCCTATCACCCCTCATAGCCCAAGTGCCCTGTCACAAAACAGTCTTGACAGAGCTGCGCTGTCTGCTCCACAACTGCAGATCTGCAATAAAGCACAAACTTGAAATCTCCGATACCATCATTCTTCACAATATTGACATGCTCTTCCTTACAGAGACCTGGTTCCACGATACCTCTCACTCTATGTTTGATATCCTATTATCCACAGGCTATTCTATATTTAGAAATGACAGAATAGACAAAGTTAGGGGAGGTGTTGCAGTCATCTTTAGAAACTCCCTTCAACTTAAGGCTTTTCCTAACAGCTCCTTCCGCACTTTTGAATGCCTTTCTCTTGAGCTTCAATTGCACCACCGCTCACCCCTCAGATTCCATGCCATTTACCGACCGCCTGGTAGCGGCCCTTCGTTCATGGATGAACTCACTGACTTCATCAGCGACCAATACTCGCAAAGTGACAATCAGATCTTCGTGGGTGACTTCAATCTCCACTGGGGCTCGCTTCAAGACTCTTCTGCAAATATGCTGGCCACCTTCCTCTCTGCAAACAATCTTATTCAACACTGCACAGAAACAACACACTCTAAGGGCTCAATCCTGGACCTTGTTATTTCTAAAGCAGGCATACTTACTATCGCTATCCCTATTCATGTAGACTGGTCTGACAACCTCCTCATCCCATTCTCTCTTCACCTATCACACTTTATTACTCTCAGCCAACCTAAGAGGGCCACTTCCTGGTTCTGTGACACAAAAAATATTGACCTCGGTACCCTCTGTGATTCAGCTTTGCTTTCACTTCCAGCTAAACCCAAACCTGGATGTTAATAAACTCACCTACCAATGCCTCACAGTCCTTGCAGTCTAAATCAATAATGTCGCTCTTCTATAAAGCATAAAGAAAAGGCCTACTCCCTCAGCACTTTGGTTCAACAAATCCCTTTGTGAAGAAAGGAAGTACCTAAGAATCCTGGAGAAACAATGAAGACAAGCGCCTTCCACCAATAATCTGGCCACGCTTCATTCAGCAATATCCAAGTAACACAAGCACATCTTCCTTGGAAAATTTATTTATTTTTTATTTATTTATTTGTGTACTTATAAAGCGCAACCTATCACCCAGAGGGCATCCTGGCGCTTTGAACTTCGGCAGGCGCACAACTCACTGCTCAAACAATTTTCGGGAACAAATGCGTTTTCAGCGCTTTCCTAAATGGTAGGTAATCCTTGTGGCTTCTCAGAGAGAGAGGAAGGGAGTTCCAGAGTCTGGCCGCCGCAACACTGAATGAGCGGCCACCCATCCTGACTCTCTGGAACCTCGGGACCACCAACAAGCTGGCTGAGGATGAGCGGAGGGGCCGCGAGGCAGCATACCAAGCAAACATGTCGCGAAGTGGTATTGGGCCCTGTTGGTGTACGGCCTTAAACACCAAACACGCGGCCTTATACATCACTCGCAAATGCACCGGAAGCCAGTGCAGGTCTCTTAGAGCCAGAGTTGAAGAGCTAAATCTAGCCCGCGAAAGCGCCAGCTTGGCAGCCATGTTCTGCACCCGTTGTAACTTCCCCACCAGATTTTTTGGGGCCTCCAGAAGCAGCGCATTGCAGTAGTCTAAGCGACTTAAAATAGTACTGCGAACTACCTCTGGCCTGGCCTGGGCGGGGAGAAGAGGCAGAACTTTGCGCAACATGCGTAACAGCATCATGCATGTGGCGATAGTTTTGTTTACGTGCAGGTCAAGCTGTAGGTTCGGGCCGAAAATGACCCCCAAGTTGCGGGCTGATTCCGCCGCCGCTACTGGTTCCGGGAAAGCAGTGGGCCAGAAATTCTCTGGAAGAGCCCGCGGAATTCGATCACTGGAGCAGTGGAGCACCTCCGTCTTAGAGCTATTAAATTGGAGGGAATTGGCACGAAGCCAATCCGCTGTAGCTGCCATACAGCGATGGAAAGTTTCCAGTGAGACCGCGTTATTACCTTCCAGAGAAAAGACCAGCTGGGTGTCATCGGCGTAATTAAAAGCCAAGACACCGAAAGATTTAATAAGCTGGACTAGGGGGCGAAGATACAGATTGAAAAGTATCGGGCTGATGGCCGAGCCCTGTGGAACCCCCTGTCCCACTTTCCGTGGCTCAGAGCGGAAAGGAGGAAGCGAGACCAGCTGTTGCCGGCTACCCAGATAAGAAACCAACCAATCTCTTGCCCTCCCTGTGACCCCGCACTCCTCCAGTCTTCTGATGAGGGTTTGATGGCAGACCGTATCGAACGCGGCCGACATGTCGAGCAGCACTAAAAAGGCTGCCCGTCCACTGTCGACACGCGTCCGGAGGTTGTCCAATACGGTAACCAGTGCTGACTCCGTCCCATGCCCGGGGCGGAAGCCAAACTGTGCCTCATCAAACCAACCGATGTTCTCAAGAAAACCAGAGAGCGAGCGAGTCACCCATTTTTCCATGATCTTGATAGGAAATGGGAGCAAAGAGATAGGCCTGTAGTTGGAAAGACAGGCAGGGTCTAACGTTGGCTTCTTGAGCAGTGGAGATACCACTGCTAACTTCCAGCAATCAGGAACCCAAGCCGACTCCAAGGACTGGAGGCAGATGGCGTGCAACGGCGGAAAGAGTTCTGCATGGAAGACCTTCAAAAATTTGGGAGGTAGTGGGTCGAGCGGAGAGCCCGAAGCAACCGTTTGTGCCAAATTGCAGAATTCCTCATAGGAGGGACGAGGGAACTGTCTTAGTTGGGGTCGACTGGATAGAGTATCCGGAACACCCAAGCAAAGACCAAGGTCACTCGAGTGGGGTCGACTGGGTGTTCCGACCGGAGCTCCCAGAGTGGGACCAGGAGTATCCACCTGGGGTCGACTGGAGGGATCACCCGGAGCTCCCACTCCAAGCGTAGCCTGTATAAGGCCTGCATCATTCGGCTGGGGTCGACTGGGTGACCCGTTCGGAGCTCCCGGGTCAGGACGAGACCCGCCTGACCGGGGTCGACTGATCGAGCTAACCGGAGCTCCCAGACCGAGGTCTGCTGGCAGAGGGTTTTTTAAGCCCTCTAGAATCTTAGCAGTCTTCTCCTCAAAGGCACCCGCCAGCGCATCGCACAGGGTTTGCGACGCCACAACTGCGTTGGCCACACAAGCTGGATGAGACAAGTCCCTGACGATTTTGAACAGGGCTTGCGATTTATTAGGCGCCTTATTCAAGATGGATTCCAAAAAGGCCGCCTTGGCCAACTTGATCTGCGCCTTATACCCCAGCAGAACAGCCCTAAACGAGGCCTTTGCCGATGGCAGATACTGCTTCCTCCACGCCCGCTCAGCACGTCTACAACCCAATTTAAGCAGTCGTAGCTCTTCCGTATACCAGGGGCAAGCCCGGTTCACTCTCCCTCGAGACTGACGAAGAGGAGCCAGCCTATCCAACGATTCAGTGATAGACTGACATAAGGAAAGATAACTTTCCTCCACCGAGTTGCTCAGACAGAAGTTAGCTGATAGTAGTGCGGGTAGTGAGGGTGACTTGGAGAGACTAGACCAGGGTCTACCCAGTTTCGAGCCTCCTACCCTCGCAGCTTCCGCAGGGTAGGTCCCTAAATCAAGGGAAAAGGCCACCAGTGCGTGGTCTGTCCAGCACTGGCTTAAGATATCGTTTACCGCTACTGCTTGAGCGTCAGCGAATACCAGGTCCAAGATGTGCCCTCCTCTATGAGTCGCAGCGCCAACCAGTTGCTGCAACTGAATGTTGCCGAGAGTTTGACAAAGTGTCGAAAACGCCCCATCCAGAGGTCCACCCTGCCAAAGATTAAAGTCCCCCAGGACCAGCAGCTTAGCGTGAGAGTTCGAGAGATCATATACTAGATCAAGAAAGTCTGGTAGAAAGGGGGCAGAGCCCGGCGGGCGATAACATAGCACCCCCGCGAACTGTGTTCTTTCCCGGTCTTTGATGGAAAATCCCATCAGCTCGAAACCCGAAACCTCACTAATTGTAAGCTGGAAGAGACCCAACGACTCTCTATAGATGATGCCGATTCCACCACCTCTGTTCTTTGGGCGTGGGGTGTGAATAATTTTAAAGCCTAGGGGGCAGGCCAGTCCTAATTCGACCAGACAGTCCTCCCGGGTCCACGTTTCCGTTAAAAACAGAATGTCCAATCCTGAAGATTCGATCAGGAAGGCAATCTCGGTATAGTGCTTGCAGAGCGACCTAACATTAAGGAGTCCACAAGACAGAGATCGTAATGGGCCGAGAGCATTAGCCCTCCGAGTGAGGGGCACCTGAGCAGGTCCTAGATCCAATAAAGCAGCCCGAGAGTACACCAAACGATGGGACAGTGGGGGATCAGAGGATACAGCCCTTAGCGCTTCCGAAGCGCGAACGGGCGCAAACGGGCTTACCTCTGGCGCACCTCCGGCGCCCCTACGGCGCGCCCGCTGCGCGTAACCGCTGCGCGCTTGGTCCTTCATGCCTTTATGGTATTGGACCGAGCGGAAGTCCGCCTCCAGCGTCCCTCGACCTAGTCAATATGGCGCCCGGAGTGCTCAGAGACCTCACCCCTACCCAAGATGGCGGACGGACCCGCTAAACTTACTCTATCCCGCCAAGAATGGGTTGAAGCAGTTGCTGAGTGCAGGTAAGCCTGTAAATAGTTCCCCGGCCTACGGAGCCGACACAAGACAAGTACCACAATTAAAAACGAGCTCTAGAAGCTCTAGGCGATGACCAGCAGCGCAGAGATGTTTTAAAATAAATGAGCGCGAAAATAGTAGGACAACAGCGCTGAAGCGCGTAGGCAAAAGTTCACACTTCAGAACCCTCCTTGACTCAGTCTGAAATAGACCCAAAATACTATTCGATCTCATCAAGAATCAAAACTGCTCTCCCCAACCTCCAAGTTGGAGGATTCTACAAAGAAAGCATCGGAATTCGCAATATTCTTTGATGAAAAAGTGAAATCACTTGTGGATCAGGTCATTCATCCTATCCCTCCAGAGGAGCGCAAATCCTTAGCCATTTGGCAGAACTTTGTCCCCATCTCTGAAGATGCCCTCCTCAAATGCATCCTTGAAACAAAGCACTACAACCATTCTCTTGACCCCATCCCTAGTGCCATTGCCATCAACTTCTATACCCATTCTCTTTCCAATTGAACAACTCTGGTTAACCTCTCCCTCTGTCAAGGCTCCCTTCCTGTTTACTTCAAAAATGGGCAGCTTACCCCTCTGCTTAAAAAACCCACCGCTGATGCAAACAACTTCAACAACTTCCGCCCCATCACAAACCTACCTTTTCTTGCAAAAATCACAGAAAGATATGTAGCGAAACAACTCTCCCGTCATATCAAGGACAATGATCTTCTTGATAATTTCCAGTCTGGCTTCATTCAAAACTGCAGCACTGAAACAGCCCTGCTGCAAGTGATTGATGATGTGCTGCGGATACTCAATTTGGGGGAGTCTTGTCTTCTAATTCTCCTTGACCTTTCTGCAGCCTTTGACACTGTCAATCACAACACACTCTGCAACAGAGAATGGGCATGGAGGGCACTGTGCTTAAATGGTTTGTTTCCTTCCTCTCTGATAGATCCCGAAGATCAAAATAGCGAACAGTCTTTCATCTCCTTTGGCAGTAGGTCAAGGTGTTCCTCGAGGCTCCATACTTGCACCTACTCTGTTCAACCTCTATTTGGAACCATTGGGAAATCTCATAAGTAAATCCGGGATCCTCCATCATCTCTATGCGGACGACACTCAAATCTACCTTAAGGTGGCCTCCACTCACGGTCTCTCCATCCTAAACTCTACTCTCGACTCCATTCAAAACTGGATGTTAACTCATCAACTGATTCTGAATCCCTCCAAAACTGAATTCCTCCTCCTCTCTTCTTCACTTTTTCCTCTTCCGGTTCAATCATGGATGGATCAGATGAATCTACTTAACAATAAACCCATCATTGTCGACAGCGCAAAATCCCTTGGTGTCATACTCGACAAAAAACTCAATCTACTCTCCCACATCAATTCCATTGCAAGTCTGCTCGATACTAACTGCGCCTTCGTTGGGGTATTTGTTGCTCCTTCCCGGAGCAAGACCTTAAAACCCTGGTGCAATCGCTGGTTCTCTCTAGATTGGACTACTGCAATTCTCTTCTTACTGGCCTCCCCAAATCACACCTCTCCCCCCTTAAATCTGTTCTCCATTCAGCAGCTCATTTCATATATGGGGCCAAAAGAAGCGACCACATCACACCCATTTTATCCACCCTCCGTTGGCTTCCCATCGAGGCAAGATATATCTACAAGACTGCCTGTATCATCCACAAAGCCTTGCACTCCTCCTCTCCTCGCTACCTGGCGAATAAACTGAAACTCTCTGGAGGCTCTAGACCATCACGTAATGTGGAAAATGTATTGCTTGAACCTCCCACTTTCAAGAAGGAAAGATCAATGGCCCAATCCTTTTCAGGCAACGTGGTGAGAATCTGGAACTAAATTTCGCCTCAGCTCCGGACCACCACCTCCTCCCAGGCCTTCAAAATGGACCTCAAAGTTCTCCTCCTTCAAAGACACTTCCAAATCTAATTCACGCCCTCTCTATTCCCTGGAGGAAATTCTGTACTCCATGCCTATAGAAGTGCCTTCCCAGTGTGTTCTTCTTTTTGTTTTGAGTGTCTGCCATTTATTGCAGCATTATACCTCTACTTGTATCTTGTACGCTTATTTAACATGCACACGTCACTTTTTACTCTTGTAATGTATCATTTGCTACCTCTTCTTGTATTTTGTTCGCTTTTGATACATGCACAATTGTCACTTTTGCCTCATGTAACGTTTGCTTTTGTAACATGTCCACTTGTAATTTTCTCCTCATGTAGCGTTACTGTTCCTTTTGTGAAGCTCTCTGACACCCCTTGGGTAAAGTCTGCGCTATGTAAAAACGCATAAAATAAATTTAAAATAAAAAATAAAAAACATGATTTCAGCTCCTCTCACACGGTCACCTGGTGAGGAGCCATAATCACGGGGTGCAAGGAAACCGAGCTGCAAAGCACTGTAAACGGTGGATTTCAGCTCCTCTTCAGAGGCTGTAAGCAGCCGATGTCCATCGAGAGGTGTGAAAACACCCCAAGACATCGGTGACAGCCTCAATGACCCTTTCTTTTGGGTTTCTTTTCTCTGAGGGGGTGGGGACTTGGTGAGGGGCAGAGCACCTCTTAGCTCTCGGCCCCCTCCTCACCCAGTGAAACTTGTTTGTAAGCTGGCAGGTATGTGACACTGGGTTTACTGATGAACAGGTGCCAGTGCTGAGAGGGGGCATCCGTGAGACTAACAGAACCATGTTACCATAGTAACAAGCACTACATTCACCCCTTATCTGTCAGTAGATTACAAGCAGGTGACTTCAAGGGAGGGGGGCTGGTGACTTCTGCGACCAAAGCAAGCACCAGGTGAACGGGTTTATTTTACTTCCAGACTAAGCGCCTGCTGCTGAGCTGCCACCAGGGTCGGCTCCTCTGTAATGAACCAGACTAAGCGCCTGCTGCCGAGCTGCCACCAGGGGCGGCTCCTCTGTGATGAACCAGACTAAGCGCCTGCTGCCGAGCTGCCACCAGGGGCGGTGAAGTACCAACAATTATATACCATAGAGCTATACTCACCAATAGCCCATCAACCTAATTTACCAAGAATAAGTCAGTCGGCAATGGAGAAGGTTCAATCGTTTATTTTGCAAAGCCCCCTATATAGGGGAGCCTCCCTCTCGTCACGACCCTCAAAGGTGTGCAGAGGAAACTGCTGGATTACATTCAAAACAAAGCATATATACTTTCAGCATACCTCATGGAAACCCCATGGATGTATGACGTTATAACGCATACTATTACTCCGCAGACCATTACAACGCGACTTTTACTCCGCATACCGTTACAACGCATAGCGCCTTGGGGCGCTGGATAGTGGTAAGTATAATTTTCTATTCCAACACCAGTCCCCGTGGACACTAGGGAAGGTGTTGGATAGAAAATTAAACTTATTCCCTATCCTACAGCGCCCCCCAGCGCAATGCGTTGTAACGGTATGCAGAGTAAAAGTCGCGTTGTAATGGTAGTGCGGAGTAAAAAATGCGTTGTAACAGGTGTATACCAAACCCCATACATGGAAAAGTACTACTTCTCGTGAAGCCAACAGGAAAACCCATATAAGGCACAATTGATTGCTTCGAAACTCAGCTCAAGTTATTCTGGGGCTAGGTCAGTAAAGGTGCCTCCCTTTCATTCTAGGGCTCGGGAGTACAGGCATAGCGCCTGCAAGAATGGGCTCACCCTACAAGAAAGACAGATGCGACCTTGAGTTTCCTAAGTTAGAATCAATGGTCCTTTCATAGCCCAGGCCGACCTCTCAGGCTCTCTACACAGTAGCAGGTCACGTGCTTTCCTAACTAACGAAAGAGACACGGGGAAACGAAACCAAAATGGCGTTCGTTCAGTTTAGGCCCGGTTCTTCATGTGGGCATGGTTCGAGTGTATTTACAAGGGGTTTTCCTAAGGTAGCATGGATTTTTTGGATACATTAAGCCAACATTGTATATTATCGATTTTATATTCCTTCAGGCCGCCCTTTTGGTGTGATGTAGCCAATATATAATATAACGGATCTTCTAATCCAAGAACACACCTTCATCTATTTGCATGAGGTCGGTAACCTCCATCTGAACTAACTGCTTCTGAACTTTCGCCTGGCGTGAAACTGTCACAGAAGTGAGCTTGGCTGCGCAATAAGAGCAACATGCTGGCCCACAATGTAGACATAGGCAACAAGTGAATACCACCCCAAGTGCTCCAGCTAGAATCATGAACATTTTCCAACCCCATGTGGACAAGAGATTCCAGAACCACCCGGTTAAGGACCAGGTACCAGTATCGGCATGGACTTCAGCAGCTAAGCGATGTAATTTTTAAATGGCTAAGTGTATAGTTGGAGCAGAATCGTGTATATACATACAGCAGGAGCTGCCGATCACCCGGCATGCTCCTCCTCGATCAGCTAGGATGACATCAAGCACCATCCGATTCTGAAGCGATACGAGCAGTGGTTTGAACTACATTTTCCACCACTCTAGAGAGACGTCTAACATCTCTACTGGTAAAAATAGGACCCCATATAGGAAAAAGACCTTTTGCTATGTCTACAAACTGTTGTGAAGCAGTGTCAGTCTGATCAGTACCATCAGTATCGATATTTCTCTTGACTCGGAAGGGATCTGAATTTCGTTTAGTCAGCTGGTGAGTCTTATGATAATTAGAAGGGGCTATATATACTAGAGGATAAAGGAAAGACAGGTAACACTGCCCTGCCCATCCTCGGGGAAGCCAAGTATAAGCGTTCTCACCACAGACAAAATACACATTAGGCGGGGTTATCAATGGCGGGGTGCTATTGGTATGTAAAGAGTAGGTGTAGTTACATCTACTGTCTCCCACCTTCACAGACCCTGTCCTTTAATACAAAATGAAGCAGTACTATTTAAAATAGGAACGGGCATTGCCTTGTCATCAGTAACATTACGGTCCTGGAAATACTGGAAATTTTGTGTGGAGTTAAAGTGTTCAAAATCTAACATTTCTTCCTTCAACCAGGTAGCGTTTTCATAAGTGGTATACATATTCATACAGGCATCTGGATCTAAAGATCCCTCTCCTTGGTGTCCCAGAGCGTCAAACCCCTGATGTTGTTCTATATATCTTAAAACAGCTTCATAATCCTTTTAGGTATATCTTTTTGGGTTGGCTACATAATGCAGATACATGAGAGATAACAACTGAAACCAGGCTTCACAGCTCGCTAAATGAATAAATCATGACGATGCATTATGGATGGCAAAAGGCCACATACCCAACAGTTTGTCTTATTCGTGGTACTATGAGCTTCATGTAGCATTTCAATGAACACATTTTTAGCATACGTTTCTTGATGTCTTTCCCTATGCGGAGGCAAAGTATAAAAGAAATGTTCAGGCGGGACTGTAGTGGTACCTAATACCTTATGCATAGGATATTGAAATTCTAAATATATAAACACACTCATTAATATTATCATAATTACTGTAATAGTTATCACAAAGGCTATCTTCACTCTGGTAGCCCAACCGGAAAACATGGGACCAGTTTCAAGAAAAGGTCGGGTAGCAAGGGGTCGTTCGTCTTCAAGGGCAAATCGGGCAAAGGGATACATCCTAGCTATAAGTCCAAACCTAAACTCCGAAAAAGTTGCAAGCCAACTGCCAGAGGGTTTCTTCTCCCTGTGTCCGTCTAGAGCCTCACAGGCAGACTCCTATTGTTCATCCAAAAGAAGCAAATTTACACGTTGATTTCACCATTGCAATTTAGGCCCTTAATGTAACACAGTTTTTCTTTATGAACAGCGCAATGTGACAGTTCCAAGCTCTCAACGGGTTCAGTCCAGTGTCTTGCTCAGTACCCCAGCAAAGAGCCATCTGCAACCCTACAGCTCAAGTCTTTCCCTGTCTCCTAAAATCCGAAGCTGGGGTTCCGCGTTGTTTTCGGGGCCGTAAATTGTATCGAAGATAGCCAGGTTGTTCCTGGTCATGAAACAACACAGGAGCAGGGACATTCGATGCGTCAAGGGTTTCAGAAGCCTCTTGGAATTCAGCATGGTCAAAAGATTCAAGAACTGGGGCTGATTCGTCTCCTGGCGATGTCAAAAATCCTTCCTCTTGCCCGATTTCAAGGGCAACCGAGAAAGGCACAAAACTCAACCTCCGCTCTCGGATTTCGTCTTGGTTCTGCTGATCAAAAAGGAGCGGAAAGGGCAATTTTTTCACGTGGGAGACATGTATCCAGTGATTCTTCCCGTCCAATTTCACTGCTGTCCGCATTGCCAAAAGAATCTGGTAGGGACGGCTCCACCTTGGTTCCAAACTTGATTTCCGTTGATAATTTCGTACTAGGACCCACTGGCCCGGCTCCAAACTATGTCCGGGACCCTCCGGCAGCGGCTGCAGTACTGCTGATACCTGTTGATGAATGGAACGCAAATCTTTAGTTAAAGCGTACAGATAATCTGTCATCATAGGATAATCAATATCTCGGAAGGACCTAGGTCTCGGGACGCCCCATACATTAGCTGGTCGACCAAAAACGACCTCATAAGATGACAGCCCAGCTCGTGAATGGGGAGTTACTCTCAATGACATTAATGCTAGGGGTAAAGCATCAAGCCAACTCAAGCCCGTTTCTCCCTGTATCTTTGCCATTTTCAACTTCAGTATACCATTATATTTCTCAACCAGCCCTGCAGACTGTGGATGTCGTGCAGCATGAAATTTCTGTTGTATATGTAAACCATTACAGATATGTTTGACAATTTCTGCATTAAAGTGTACACCATTGTCTGTCCAAATGACTCGAGGCAAACCAAATCGGGGCAGGAACTCTTTGATTAAAGCTTTTGCAGTTGCCATAGCAGTGTTATCTTTGGTAGGGTATGCTTCGACCCATTTACTGAAAGCACATACCACCACCAGCACGTATTTTAGATTATTTACTCGTTAGAGTTGAATTTAATCCATTTGTATGACTTCAAACGGTAAAGAAGGAGGTGCAAAATTCCCACTAAGAACTGTCTCCCTTCCTCCAGGATTATGCTGCAAACAGACCATGCAGTATTTAACCACTTGAGCAGCAAACTTTGGAATATTTGGGTTATTCCATACAGGGCCTAACAATGCACAGATACCTTTTGCACCAATGTGAGCGGGACCATACCATGGGCCATCACAACTACTGCGTACACCAGTGCAACAATTGTTTCTGTCCAACTTCCCTGTTTCCCGTTCCCATTTTGTCATTTCATCAGGAGTAGCTTCTTTCTGTAATTCTCTAACACTTTCACTGGTATTGTCAAACACTATAGTCTCCGCCACCCACCTGGCTGATACACTGGGAACATGGCAGACATTTTAGTTTGCGCTGTATCTTTTGCCACTTGATCAGCGAAGGCATTTCCCTTCCCTGTAGTATCAATGATTTTCTTGCGGGCACTACACTTAATAATTGCTACCTTCTCAGGTAAGGTTAATGCATTCAACAATCTTTCGATCAAAGGGCCATGTTGTATTCTTTGGCCATGGGAGGTAAGGAATCCTCGTTTCCTCCACTGCCGCCCAATACTATGGGCCACGCCAAAGGCGTACTGGCTGTCTGTAAAAATATTTACTCTCAAGCCTTCGCTTAGTTCACATGCTCTTAATAGTGCTATTAGTTCAGCTGCTTGCGCTGAATGATGGGAAACCCGAGCGTTCTCCACTACTGTCCTGAGGGTAGTTATAGCATAGGCAGCTGTTGTCGTGCCATCCGGTAACTTGAAACATGAGCCATCCACATACAACTCCCCTTGGGGTTCAGACAAAGGGGTGTCAGTGAGGTCTACTCGTCCCTTCGTTTCTTCTTCAGTCTGAAATATACAATCATGGACATCGTCCTTTTTATCAGTCGAAGGGAGGGGTAGTAACGTGGCTGGATTCAGAGTGGCACATCGTTTAATAGTAATGTATGTATGTATGTATTGGCATACTTGTATAGCGCAATGGCTGTCACCCAACGGGCATCCTGGCGCTTTAGACTGTTGTAACCCATACATGATGTTTCCAGCTACTGGTCCTTTTACATTGTTCTCGGAAAGAGGTGTGTTTTTAAGGCTTTCTTGAAGGAAGGGAGATCTCCCATACCTCTCAAACACAACGGAAGAGAATTCCACAGTCTCGCTGCGGTAAACCCAAAGGACCGACCTCCCATCCGGGACCTCAGAATCTTGGGCACTACTACCAAGCAAGCCGAGGCCGAGCGGAGAGATCTGGACGGGTATACCAAGAAAACAAGTCCTGCAATGGGGACAGACCTTGTCCATGGAGAGCCCTGAATACCAAACAGAGAGCTTTAAAATCGATCCACTGAGGGACTAGCAGCCAGTGAAGATTCCTGAGTGCCATAGCAGAAGAGTCAGAGGGTCAGCGCGACAGGGCCAGTTTGGCAGCGAAATTCTGTACGCGCTGCAACTTTCCCACCAAGGTCAAGGCGCCCCTAGAAGTAGTACGTTACAGTAGTCGAGCCTACTTAAGATGAAACTCCGCACTACCTCTGGCCTGACCTGCACAGGGAGCACGGGTAGAATCTTCCGTAGCGTGCAAAGCAATGCCATACAGGTGGCCACCGTTTTGTTCACGGACACGTCTAACTGCAGGCTCGGACCGAACATCACCCCCAGGTTCCGAACGGATTCAGCCGGTAGACTAGTGCCCTGAAATGAAGGAGGCCAAAAATCCTGTGGAGGAGGCCTGGGGGTGCGATCCGTGGAGCAGTGCAACACCTCGGTTTTGGAGCTGTTGAATTGCAAGGAATTGTGGCTCAGCCATTCCGTCGTGGTGAGCATACAGCGGTGGAAGATCTCCTGTGACACAGCCTCCTTACCCTCAAACGAGAAGATAAGTTGGGTGTCGTCAGCATAATTGGTGACTCCTATGCCAAAAGATTTTATCAGCTTGATGAGGGGACGGAGGTAGAGATTGAATAGAATAGGGCTGATGGCCGACCCCTGAGGCACGCCCTGTCCAACCCTTCTAATGTTGGATTTAAAGGGTGGCAGGGCCACCACCTGGTGCCTGTTACCAAGGTAAGACACCAGCCAATCAAGGGCCAAGCCAGATACCCCCACCTCCTCCAGTCTCCTGATCAAGATCGTGTGGCTGACCATATCGAACGCGGCCGAAATGTCGAGCAGCACTAAAAAGGCTGCTCGACCCTGGTTGGCACGCGTCCGAAGATCATCTAGAACAGTCACCAAAGCTGACTCCGTCCCATGGGCTGGTCTAAAACCAAATTGAGCCACATCCAAGCAATCGTTGGTCTCAAGAAAGCTGGAAAGATGTTTTGGTGCCAGTTTCTCTAGAATTTTAATTGGGAATGGAATTAGGGAAATAGGCCTATAATTAGCTGGGCAAGTGGGATCCAAAGTATCCTTCTTTAGAAGTGGGGAAACCACAGCCAGCTTCCAGCAATCCGGGACCCGTGCAGACCTGAGGGACTGACAGCAGATGGAAAAAAGTGGGGGAAAAAGCTCTTCCCGGAACAGTTTCCAAAATTTGTGTGGAAGAGGGTCAAGCGGCGAGCCCGAGGAAACACCGTCAGCCAATACACAAAAATCCTCAAAAGACGGCAGAGGAAAGTTGTCCAGCCGGGCTAGCTCAACAACTTTCTCCGTGGTAACAGTTAAAGTGGGATTAAGCAAAGATTGCGAGAAAGAGCCTGGCAAAGAGGCAAGCTTGTTCAAGATGGTGGCAATCTTGTCCTCAAAGGCCTGTGCCAACGAATCACAAAGAGATTGGGAGGCAGGGATGTCATTTGCAATACAGGCAAGACGCGACAGGTCTTTCACGATCTTAAATAGAGCCTGAGACTTGTTTGCAGCTGCCAGCAGCGATTCTCTAGGAATCTAGCTTTGGCAAGCTTGATCTGAGCTTTATAGGTCGCCAGTGCCTGTTTAAAAAAAGCTCTGTCTAATTCAAGGTACTGCTTTCTCCAGTCACGCTCAGCCCATTTACGCTGGAGTTTGAGCTGCCGGAGTTCCCCTGAATACCACGGCATGGCGTGATTGGTCCTAACTCTAATTTTTCGCAACAGGACCAAAGAGTCCAGTGAAGCCAGAATTCGCTGGCAAAGGGTCTCATAGCTCACGTCCACACTGTCTCCTGAGATGAAACCATCCAGAAGCAGTGTAGGCAGAGTTGACTGTTTAAGGAGTTTAGACCATTGTCTACCCACCTTAGTGATTCCCACACTGCCTTTCTTCACTGAGGCGGCAGTAAGTGAGAGAGAAAAAAGGACGAGCGCATGATCCGTCCAGCACTGGGGTAGGATATCCCGTAAGGTCACTTGACATGCGTCAGCAAAGATCAGATCAAGAAAGTGACCCTTAGAGTGGGTTTGGGAGAGTACGAGCTGCTGTAGTTGGATGTTACGGCAGGCCTGGACCAGCTCTACGAATGCAGCGTCGGTCGGTCCATCCGGCCATAGATTAAAATCCCCTAACACTATAAGCCTTGTGTGAGAGTAAGATAGATCATACATTAGATCAATGAGCTCAGACACAACTGGCAGTGCACTAACCGAGGGTCTGTAGCACAGCAGCCCAGTATATAACTGTGAGACTGTGGGCTGGGCGGACCGGAATAACAGGCTGGGAGGCCGAATGTAGTGAGCTATGTTCAAGGATTTATTCGTTTGATAGTGTACACAAAGTCTGGATCCAAAGAGTTTGCAGGGAAGAAGCGCCGCCGAGAAGCACCCAGCCGGGAGGGTGTGGATGTTGTGGGGATTTCCGGGTTGTGGTCCTCTGCGGGGCTGATGTCATCAGGGTACGGCCGGTTGATGGGTCTCCTCGGAGATAAGTAAGAGAGAGTACAGGGGTTAGTCCCGTCCAGTAAGGACTGCTGAGTACTTCCACCGTCACCGGGAAGTGAGGGGCTAGGTCAAGAAAGTGGGGAAGGTGGGAAGGGTAGGTAGGGACAAGACCAATCAGCAAGCAGGAGGGTAGTGCGATGGGATGTGTCCGGGATAAGTGCGAGGGAGGTAATTACAGTGCTCGTGATACGTTTCTTAATGGCTAAGGCGAGTGCAGGGTGCTCGTGAGGCTCTATATACAGTAAGGTACAGGCAATTACAATATTTACACTAAGGGACACGGAGAAGGATAGAGTGTACTCACGTGCCCCGCCGTAACTCTCATCCGAGTTACGGCCGCTCTCCAGCCACCTCCGGAGGTCGCCACCAATCCTCCGTCCACAGGTCTTCTTCCTCGTCCTCTTCTCCGATCTCCCCCTCCTCTCCGCTCTCCTCCTTCCTTCTGCTCTCCGTCGGGGGTTCCGCGCCGTTCGCTGTCTCCTGCCACGAGTCCGCTGGGCTGAACCATGTTTCCCCGTTCCTGCCGTCTTTTCTGTGTTCCCGGCGGACCGCAGTGGACGTGCTTCCGGTTCCTGATGGGTCGGGCTCGGGGTCGTCGGCAGGAGTTCCGCTTCCGGTTTCCTGTTGTTCTGTTTCCTGTCCTTGGGGGTTAGCGGATCCTGTGGGTGAAGAGAGGATGTCCGGTGACCAAGGGACGCTGTTCCTCCCGGTGTGGGGGTGTGGCCCCCCCGACTACAACGTCCTTCCGACGAGGTAGGGACCCCCGGTCTTCCACATCCCCTTTCCCTAGCTGTCTTACTAGTAGGGCTGGCCGTAACTGGAAAACGGGAGAGGTAATCCGCATTGCCCTGGTCTAGTCCCTTCCGGTGTAATGTCCTGAATCGAAAAGGCTGC
This sequence comes from Lissotriton vulgaris, assembly GCF_964263255.1. Taxonomy (NCBI): domain Eukaryota; kingdom Metazoa; phylum Chordata; class Amphibia; order Caudata; family Salamandridae; genus Lissotriton; species Lissotriton vulgaris. Next base: position 570,901 of record NW_028252489.1, read on the forward strand.
AGAGACAGGAACCACCTAAGTACCCGGTCGTTGTGGCCCCGGTTACGGGCCATCCACTCCAGCGGGGCCTGATCCGTATACAAGAGGAACTCCCTGCCCTCCAGATAATACCGGAGACTATCCACAGCCCATTTAATCGCTAGAGCCTCTTTTTCCACGACCGCATAGTTCTGCTCTCGTGGGAAGAGCTTTCGGCTGAGATACAGTATCGGTTTTTCGACCCCTTTGTCATCTTGCTGGGACAGGACGGCCCCCAGACCCTGATCGGAGGCGTCTGTCTGCAGGACGAAAGGACGGGAGTAGTCAGGACTGATTAACACGGGTTCTGACAACAGGGACTGTTTGAGGAGGTCGAAGGCCTGAAGCAGCTGGGGAGTGGGTTGCTGTAACTTCTCTTCGGTTCGGGAGGCTTTTCTCAACAGGTCGGTCAAGGGAGCGGCTATTTGGGAAAAATTGGGTATGAACCTCCTGTAATACCCCAGCAACTCGAGAAAGGCTCGGAGTTCTCTCTTTGTATGAGGGAAGGGTATGGAATGAATAGCCTGAATCTTATTGTTTTGAGGGCGAATGACCCCTTCTCCCAACAGATAACCCAGATACTTTACACTTTGGGCCGCCAAGGTGGTTTTGGCAGGGTTGATGGTAAAACCGTGTTTACCAAGGGAGTGTACTACGGTCTGCAAATGGTGTAGGTGTTGTTCCCAGCTGTCGCTATAAATGACAATGTCATCTAGGTATGCCCCGGCATAGCTGGCATGGGGTCGTAAGACCAGGTTCATGGCCCTTTGGAAAGTCGCCGGGGCCCCATGGAGCCCGAAGGGCATCACTCTGAACTGGAATAAACCCTCAGGGGTTGAAAACGCCGTTTTCGGTCGGTCTTCGGGTTTTAAAGGGATCTGCCAGTACCCTTTGCACAAGTCAAGGGTACTGATATATTTGGCTTTACCTATGCGCTCTACCATCTCGTCTACGCGAGGAAGGGGATAGGAATCAAAGGCAGAGATCTTATTCACCTCCCTGAAGTCGATACAGAAACGAGTTGAGCCATCGGGTTTGGGTACTAGAACGATTGGGGAATTCCAACTGCTGCTGGACGGTTCGATTATACCCATCCTCAGCATCTGGGTCGTCTCTTCTTGTATGACCGCCCTTCGCGCTTCAGGGATCCGGTAGGGTCTCTGTCGCACTATTTTCCCTGCTTCGGTGTGAATGGCGTGCTCCACAATGGTGGAGTGCCCGGGCATGGAGGAAAATACTGTTTGCACAGAGGACAGGACTTGTCTAAGGCCCTGTTTGTTCCTTTCCGGGAGGTCCGGATCAATACAGCCCTCAAAGGGGAGAGAGGGTGTGGTTGTTAGAACAGGGACGGCTCCTACCCACTGCTTCAATAGATTGACATGGTATATTTGGGTGACCCCTCGGGTGGTATCAATATCGAGTTCGTATGTGACGGGAGTCACCTGTCTTAGGATAGGGAAGGGGCCCTGCCATTGTCCCAACAGCTTATGGTCGGAGGAGGGTAGAAGCAATAATACCAGGTCTCCAGGGTTAAATGAACGGGCCTTGGTTCCTTTGTTGTACTGTTGTTTCTGGGAGACCTGAGCGGCTACCATATTTTGTCTCACTATTTCTCTGATTTGGGTTAAGTGGGTTCGGAGATTGTCGACATATTCAGGGAGAGGACGGGTTCGATCAGGCTCGGCTTCCCATGCCTCGCGGGCCATGTCTAACAGAGTCCTAGGGGCTCGGCCATATAACAACTCGTACGGGGAATACCCGGTGCTACTCTGTACCTTGCAACGGATCGCGAAGAGGGCAAGAGGAAGCATCTCTTCCCACCTTTTACTCTCAAGGCCTAGCAGCTTTTTGAGGGTGGTCTTTAGGGTGGTGTTATAGCGCTCTACCAACCCATCTGTCTGGGGGTGATACGCCGAGGTCCTGATCTGTTTAATACCCAGATGTGCACAGACCTGACGCATGAGGGAGGACACAAAAGGCGTACCCTGATCTGTTAAGATCTCCCGAGGGAACCCCACTCTACTGAAGATGGAGATAAGGGCCTTGGCGATGTTTTGGGTAGTGGGCTGTTTCAATGGGACGGCTTCCGGGAACCTGGTAGCATAATCCACCAACACCAGGGTATCTACACCCCGTCCTAGAGGGCAACAGGGGTCCTATCAGGTCCATCCCTACTCGGGAGAAAGGCACATCAATAAGAGGAAGGGGCTGGAGCGGGACTCGGGGGGCCCGATACCGGCTATTTTTCTGGCAGACCGGGCACTCCCTGCAGTATTGCTTTATTTGACCATGTACGTCCGGCCAGTAGAATTTTGCAAGGATTGTTTGCCCCGTTTTTCATCACTGAAGTGCCCTCCCAGCAGGTGACTGTGGGCCAGATATAGGACTTTGTCCTGAAACAATCCCGTGATGACCAACTGGGCTGGGAGCTGTGGCCCCCCTTTTCTGTAGAGAAGACCATTCTTACGAAAGAAGTAAGGACCTACATGCAGGGGATCCTCATTGTCCAGAGCGTGATTCCAGGCTTCTTGCAGCACGGGGTCCTCTTGCTGGGTGGCGCGGAACTCGCGGTCAGTTTCCCAGGGGTGAACATCAACCTGAGCAGGATAAGCCCCAGTGAAGGTCCTTTTCTCTCTTTTCTTTTGCTTCTTGGTCTTTCCAGGCTTTGAAGGAGAGTCTGCTGATGGAGTACCCTGGGGAAACGGGGCCTCCGCCCACCACCTCTTTAGGGAGTCCGTAGTGTCTTTCAGGAGGCGGGGAAGACCACTGTAGTCGCTGCCTAATATGATTTGTTCAGGGAGGTTAGGAACCAAACCGACGGTTAACATTCTACCTTCCTCGGCCTGTTGTTGTACCCGTACTTGGGCCGTCGGATAACTCCGGGTGTCTCCATGGACACACTTGATAGCGACCTTTCCAGTTGGTGGTCCGACAAGATGGGGTAGTTCCTGGGGTCGGAGGACGCTATGCCTACACCCCGTGTCGGCCAATGCCATCAGCCGGTGTCCCTCAATTCTCACTGGGCAGCGAAATGGCGGAGGGCTGACTTCGTCGGTAAGACACACATAATTCCGGGCCATCCCTATGTCCATGGGCTCCTCTCTTTGGGGACACATGCGGGCTATGTGGCCATACCCTCCGCAGTGATAGCACTGAGGACCGGATGGGTTAGGTCGAGGCATGACGGGGTAGGGCATCTGGGGAGTAGGATCAGGTCTTCTGGCCGCGGGAGGAAGTCTTTGTGGTCGTGCGTGGCTGCCGTGTGGAATCCGTGGATGTGGTTCCTCTTTGACCCGTTGTAACTCTTGGGCTCTGCTATAGGCACTGGCTATCTCCACCGCACTGTCTAGGGTCAGGCGGGCGTGTTGTCTCACCCATTTTTGGGTGGCCGGATGGAGAGACGCCAGGTATTGCTCCAGATATATTTTAGAGAGGATGTCCTCTTTAGTGGCTGTGGCAGGTTTCAACCATCTGTTTGCCAGATCCTGTATCCGGAACGAGAGAGCCCGGGGCGTTTCTTGGGGTCCCTCTTTGGCCTGTCGCAGACGAACCCTATACGTTTCGTCATCGATTCCCAGTCTCTCTAGAATACAAGTCTTTATATCTTGGTATGGAGTCAGGCCCTGGACATTGGCCTCTTGAAACGCTGCCTGCAGTTCCCCAGTCAATAGAGGCCCCAGATAGTGGCCCCAGCGATCCGCAGGCCACGCTGCTGCCTGAGCCAGGCGCTCGAAATTTGTAAAGAAATAATCTGGGTCTTCACCCGGGACATATTTTTGGAGGATGACTGACGGGAGGGAGGTAGTGGGCCTTTGTTGTCCCATGACTGTGGTCAGTTTTTCTAGGGCTTGATCCTGAGCGGTCCCCTGTCCCTTAAGGACGTCATGGAGTTGACCCCGATCGTCTTCCGCGGTTTTCAGGAAGCGTTCCATCATTTTGCCAAGCTGCTCTTGGCTCTCTGCTAGGTGTTTGACAGCGGCCTCCATGCTTCCGGCGGATCCCACTTCTGACACCACCTGTGAGACTGTGGGCTGGGCGGACCGGAATAACAGGCTGGGAGGCCGAATGTAGTGAGCTATGTTCAAGGATTTATTCGTTTGATAGTGTACACAAAGTCTGGATCCAAAGAGTTTGCAGGGAAGAAGCGCCGCCGAGAAGCACCCAGCCGGGAGGGTGTGGATGTTGTGGGGATTTCCGGGTTGTGGTCCTCTGCGGGGCTGATGTCATCAGGGTACGGCCGGTTGATGGGTCTCCTCGGAGATAAGTAAGAGAGAGTACAGGGGTTAGTCCCGTCCAGTAAGGACTGCTGAGTACTTCCACCGTCACCGGGAAGTGAGGGGCTAGGTCAAGAAAGTGGGGAAGGTGGGAAGGGTAGGTAGGGACAAGACCAATCAGCAAGCAGGAGGGTAGTGCGATGGGATGTGTCCAGGATAAGTGCGAGGGAGGTAATTACAGTGCTCGTGATACGTTTCTTAATGGCTAAGGCGAGTGCAGGGTGCTCGTGAGGCTCTATATACAGTAAGGTACAGGCAATTACAATATTTACACTAAGGGACACGGAGAAGGATAGAGTGTACTCACGTGCCCCGCCGTAACTCTCATCCGAGTTACGGCCGCTCTCCAGCCACCTCCGGAGGTCGCCACCAATCCTCCGTCCACAGGTCTTCTTCCTCGTCCTCTTCTCCGATCTCCGCCTCGTCTCCGCTCTCCTCCTTCCTTCTGCTCTCCGTCGGGGGTTCTGCGCCGTTCGCTGTCTCCTGCCACGAGTCCGCTGGGCTGAACCATGTTTCCCCGTTCCTGCCGTCTTTTCTGTGTTCCCGGCGGACCGCAGTGGAGAGAGGATGTCCGGTGACCAAGGGACGCTGTTCCTCCCGGTGTGGGGGTGTGGCCCCCCCAACTACAACGTCCTTCCGACGAGGTAGGGACCCCCGGTCTTCCACAATAACACACCTCCCTGACCTTTTAGGGAAAAGCCCAGCAGTTCACACCCTGGGATAGCCTTAATGTCGAGCTGGGAGAAGTCTAATGTCTCCCTAAAAATTATCCCGACACCTCCTCCTCTGGCCCCCACCCTAGAATTGTGTATTATTTTGAAGCCGAGAGGGCAAGCTATACCCAATTCCACCATGCTGTTCGCTCTAGTCCAAGTCTCTGTCATGAAGAGTACGTCTAAGTTATGAGACTCAATAAGTAGCGCAATTTCTTCACAGTGCTTGCTGAGAGATCTCACATTCAGCAGGCCACAGGACAAGGATTCTAGGTGCCTACAGATGGTGTCAGGCTGGCAACTGGGAATAGTCCCGGAGTTCAGGCTTATAAGTTCATCACGGGAATATGACATAGCAGCTCGACACGAAGAGGCAGTATTTCCGGCACCCAGCGCATCCTGTGCGCGAACGGGCGCAAACAGGGCTTACCTCTGGCGAACCTCCGGCCGGTGCGCCCGCTGCGTGCCTACGCTGCGCGCTTGAAGATCAGCCATCTTATATAGCCGTACACACGGGAGTCCTGCAATGTAAGCACTAGCCCCCCAACCAAGTTGGCGCCCGCTATTCGGCACTCACCTGGTTCCCTCACCTAAGATGGCGGCTGAAATCGCCGCGACGCGATGTCCCCACGAGCCCTAAGATGCCCTGAAGCGCCCTAAGTCCCGCAAAATGTGGGGTAAGATCCAATTATGGTGCAAGGTGAGAAACTAAGCTAAATATTTGTGAGGTGCAAATAGAGTTAATTCATAACCAGTTAATCGTGCACTCGTGAGGTGCTGAGTCTTTGTTCGGTTTAATAATATATCTACAGCATGCGGGACCATTACTGTGAGGTCAGTATTCAAAACCATCCCCTCCCACTGTCGAATGGCCACCGCCACAGCAGCAGTAGCCCTTAGACAGCTAGGAAGGGCACTGGCAACATTATCCAATACTGCCGAAAAATACACACAAGGTTGTTGCTTTCCGCCAAAACCCTGTGTTAGCACTGAAAGTGAACAGCCGTCCACCTCATGCACGTAGAGTATAAAAGGTTTTCGGTAGTCAGGAGTACCCAGGACAGGTGCAGAGCAAAGAGCAGATTTCAAAGAATCAAAAGCATCCTGACATTCATCCGTCCAGGGCAAGAGTTTGTGCACTTCTTTGGTACTCAAATGCAACAAAGGTTTAGCCAGAAGAGAAAAATTATGAATCCATTGGCGACAGTAAGAGGTTATGCCAAGAAAAGCACGAACGTCACGTTGAGTACAGGGCACAGACATGTTAGTAATAACAGTTATTCGTTCAGGAGTTATTCTTCTCCCGGCTTTCGACAGCTAATGACCAAGGTAGGTCACTTCCTGTCGACAATACTGAAATTTGAATAATGATACTTTATTACCATTAGCTGCTAAATGGATCAATAATATAACTGTGGCCTCCTTGCAACCTTCCTCTGTATCTGACGCCACTAGGATGTCATCTACATATTGTATGAGAACATTACCAGGGGGCAGGACTAATTCATCCAATACTGCTTTCAGTGCTTGGCTATAAATACTAGGACTATTGGTATAGCCGTGAGGAGCACGACAAAATCTAAAACTATGGCCAGATAATGAGAATCCAAAAATATGACGGCTGTCAGGATCGATTGGAATGCTAAAGAAAGCATTTTTCAAATCTATTACTGAGAAATACTGTGCAGTGGCGGGAATCATCATAAGAATTGCAGTGATGTTCGGTACCACAGGATACTGGAGGATCACTATTTCATTAACCTCTCTAAGGTCAATTACAAAACGATATGTATCTTTATAATCAGGGACACCATGTAGTGGGGCCTTTTTCAATCGGTAAAATGGGGCTATTACAAATGTTAGCAGCTGTTTCTTCAACCACTCCTTTCTTAATCAAGTCATGGATGGCGTGCAATAAGGCCTGCTCGCCTTCTGGTGAAATTCGATATTGGGGAATACGAGGCAAATGCGCGTTTGGCTTCAGAGTAATTGATACAGGGGGTATTCTCAGCAATCCCACATCGGAGTCCCCGCTTGCCCAAAGAGTCTGGGGAATTTCGGAAAATTCAGGAGGGAGAGGTTCATTTTTGACAAAACATTGAGACATACATTCAGTAGGAGGCTGCATGGTTAAATAAACACCGTCAGGAGAACAATAAATGTGAGCATGCAGTTTCTTCAATATATCCAATCCTAACAGATTCTCGCCGCAACTGTAAGTAAGTAAAAACGGTGAGTCCACAGTAACAGGGCCAATAGTAAATGGAAGTGGCTTAGAAATGGGGCTTACCACGGGAATTCCTGAGAACCCCACAGATACGTTATTTTGCCCAAACAGAGCAGCCCCTGGGACCAGTGAATGAGCAACTGAACTATTCATTGCTCCAGTATCCACCAAAAACCTTTCAGATGTCCCTATCAATTGCCCCTGTACATAAGGCCCCTGTTGGTCAACTGGTACTGGTATGTGGCCCCTGCTCTGTCCGTGGCTGTCTCATGCATAACCGTTTCCATCATACCCATCCTCTCGATAATCCTCATTGTAGTATTGTCTCCCTTGAGGATCATCAAAATAATTCCTTCCTGTTTCGCCAACGGACGTGTCCGCGCGTCTCATACTATTCTGATCACTGCCGCCTCGACCTCTTCCTCTCCCTCTATTGAAAGTACCTTGCCCACACAATAATGGACACTGAGCTCGCCAGTGTCCCTCTTGCCTACAATTGGAACACTGATTTATCCCTATAGTCGGAGTCGGGCCCATTCCTCCACCTCGACCCATCATGGCTCTTCTTGGAAATGAACCTCTTCCTCTACCCCCAGCATTTTGTCCTCTACTAACCTGTTGCAACAGTACTCAGGTATTTAACTCCTTTACATTTTTATCAGACTTATCCTTGCTCTCATTTTCTCAATGCTCATAATACTGAGCCATGCTGGGAATAATTGATGGGGTCGAGGTGGTCCACGTACTTTCGGCAGCTTGTAATCGTGCCATCACTTCAGGCAGCAGATGCGTGACAAATCTATTCACAAATAATCGTATTCCACCTTCCGTGGACAGGTCTTGCCCATTAAAGTCAATAAATACTTTCTCATACCCGGTGAAAAAATCAGACACATTTTCATTCTTCTTTTGTTTGCAGGCCGTTAATTTATCCCAATCCACCTTTCGCGGGGGAATAAGGGTTTGCATGTATGTTATTATTTGAGCGGGTATAGCTAAAATCTCATCCTTAGGTTTATCACCCGGTTTTTGATCTTTATCCCATAATTTAATCTGATCCCAGGTTCCTCCAAGTTCTGCAACATGATCCGAATTATGTACCTGTCTCCATATATCTACTGGGATCAAGATGCCGAAAAATAGCTCGATGTCGGCTAATGTCATAACGGCAGAGTTTGCGGCTTCTGTTAGCTCTTTATAGTAGGCTGCAGGATTTTTATGTGGGTCAGGGAGTTGGGCTTTTAAGGTAAGAACCTCACTTCGCTTCCAAGGGGTATAAACCCATTGTTCTTGGAAACGTGCCTCCACACGATTTCTGGTTACTTGTCCACCTGCATCTCTTACTTCAGGAGTCTCTGGGTAAAAAAGAGGATGTACTTCTCTCATGGGCTACTGTGCCACTAAATCTGGACATTTCCTATTCATTCGGTCTCGATATTGTATCAAGGTTTCGACATTTTGGAATACTTCTTCAACCTGCAATTCGAACTTAAAACCTCGATCCTTAATATCACATAATATCTGAGGAGCCAGCCCTTCCTGGAAACATTGTTCCCATAAGAAAATTAATCGGATGGCCATGTGTTCTAATGCCAATTGTTGCGTAACTGGTTCAAAATCTTTCATAGTACTCCAAATATCTTCTAAAGTATAAATCGGATTCCACATCCATTGGGATGCCTGAATCACTATAGCCCGTCTTTCTTCAGATCCTAAAGATGATCAAGTAAAGACTTGTCGACCTCCTGGGTCCCCTACGGGACGTCGCGGTGTCACATCTAAAGGGGTCGTGGTCATTCCCTTAGGGGAGACCATTGATCCTACGGCTGGGGACGTCAAAATCACCTGGGACAAGGGAGAAGCAGCCACCAGCTCAGGCAACAAAGTAATCAAATCTTAGGTAGTTGGACGAATTGTAGGGGGAGAAAACAACAGAGCCGGAGGGTGCATGGCTATCGGTGTGGTAGCGCCTGAAGGCACTGCTGCAGAAGGTGGGGATCCAGCCCTCCCTGTCCTAGCTATTGGAACCGCAGGATATAATCCTTGAGGGGCATAATGGGGTGGTGGACGGGCTTCTAATAATTCCTCTATCTCATCTTCTGCATCAGTCCGTGTCACGTAACTCTTATCTGTCTGTAGTCGACATTGTCTATCCATTTGTTCAATATTCTTCTCTACCTTTTTTTTCGTATGCTACTGCTTTTTGGGTAACAGTCTCTCCAGCTTTAATTTTTCCCAATTTTTCCTCTCTTATCCGCCGCCGTTTCGCCTCTTTTAACCACAGGTTCAGGGAGTCGAACATAGTCTGACGGCTCCTTTTCATAAACAATTTGTTCTGCAAATAATTAATCTTTCGTTCATCAAAAGACCCCGTTAAAGGCCATTGTAATTCTAAGTTATCTTTAGTATACTTGTTCCATAATGTATTAAACAAGATGGGAGAAATACCATGTTTGACATACATATCAAAACTGGGGCTGCCTTCCGGAGGAGCAGGCTGTCTTTCTTCCAACCGTCCACTCCGCCGACGGCAGCATCCAAAACATAATTTACTAAAACACAACATGTTTATAGATTCAATAACTTATACCATTTCAACCAGACTTACTCTCATGGAAGCGTCCATTCCTTACATACCCTTTCACTCCTGAATCATATAACTCCACTCTCTTCACATACATAAAGTGCATACATTTTCGATCGATAGAAATACTTCATGAATTCACAATACCAAATGACATGTCTTACACACGAACAGAGCCCGTCAACTCCTGTTCGGGGAATCGATCACCCCGGATTCCAGACCAACGAAGATACACAAAAGAGACAGTCCAAAAACTGCCCTGAGATCACCAGACAGGTGAACCACGAACCCTCTTACAGACCCTCCCATAGTCCTGTGCTGGTTGGGCCGGGCAGCTGGGCGCGTAGCTCCAGAACCCAAGCTTACCCAGTTGCTCCTAGGGCTTTTCCGAAGAGGATTCGGCCAAGTGAGCAACCCCGTGCAACACTAAGGCGTCCGATAATGGCTCAAATAGTCACCAAACAAGTCTGTGGCGCATCCGCCCGTGCAGTCACTCCACTGCCACGTCAGACCCCCAGATTCCCTGTGGGTCACTAACCACCAAATTCCATACGCAGTTAACTGTTCTACTGAGCCACTTCTCCAAAGTGCTCGTTCCAAAGTCAACAAAGGACTTACAATACAATTCACTCACCTGGTGCACTCAGGTCTTGATTGTGCGTTCTCCACTGCCGACTCCTTTATAGACCAACACGGTCAGCTGTTCAGGGTTAAACCCGAAGGACTCCGGCGAAGGGTTATTTAGCAGCTGAGAAGGTCACTGGGCTCGAGAGTGGAATTTCCTTTTCAACCACAAACGTGTTTCTCAATCAGGATCCTTTTTGTAATCCGCCCATTCGACCAGAACCACTCCCCGTCCTTCTTTCTCCTGTTTACATCAGGGGACAACCCTATCGCGGAGTCCCGGCGGAGTCGCCAACTGAAGTACCAAAAATTATATACCATAGAGCTATACTTACCAATAGCCCATAAACCTCATTTACCAAGAATAAGTCAGTTGGCAAAGGAGAAGGTTCAATCGTTTATTTTGCAAAGCGCCTTATATAGGGGAGCCTCCCTCTCGTCACGATCCTCAAAGGTGTGCAGAGGAGACTGCTGGATTACATTCAAAGCAAAGCATATATACTTTCAGCATACCTCATGGAAACCCCATACATGGAAAAGTACTACTTCTCGTGAAGCCAACAGGAAAACCCATATAAGGCACAATTGATTGCTTCGAAACTCAGCTCAAGTTATTCCGGGGCTAGGTCAGTAAAGGTGCCTCCCTTTCATTCTAGGGCTCTGGAGTACAGGCATAGCGCCTGCAAGAATGGGCTCACCCTACAAGAAAGACAGATGCGACCTTGAGTTTCCTAAGTTAGAATCAATGGTCCTTTCATAGCCCAGGCCGACCTCTCAGGCTCTCTACACAGTAGCAGGTCACGTGCTTTCCTAACTAACGAAAGAGACACGGGGAAACAAAACCAAAATGGCGTTCGTTCAGTTTAGGCCCGGTTGTTCATGTGGGCATGGTTCGAGTGTATTTACAAGGGGTTTCCTAAGGTAGCATCGATATGTTAAATACATTAAGCCAACATTGTATATTATCGATTTTATATTCCTTCAGCGGCACCTCTGTAATGAACCAGACTAAGCTCCTTCTGCTGAGCTGCCACCAGGGGTGGCTCCTCTGTAATGAACCAGACTAAGCGCCTGCTGTCGGGCTGCCACCAGGGACGGCTCCTCTGTAATGAACCAGACTAAGCGCCTGCTGCCGAGCTGCCACCAGGAGCGGCTCCTCTGTAATGAACCAGACTAAGCGCCTGAGGCCGAGCTGCCACCAGGGGCGGCTCCTCTGTAATGAACCAGACTAAGTGCCTGCTGCCGAGCTGCCACGAGGGGCGGCTCCTCTGTAATGAACCAGACTAAGCGAGTGCTGCGGAGCTGCCACCAGGGGTGGCTCCTCTGTAATGGTGGAAGCAGACCTCACACCTGCTGCCGAGCTGCCACCAGGGTTGGCTCCTCTGTAACCAGACTAAGCGCCTGTGGCTGAACTGACACCAGGGACGGCTCCTCTGTAATGGCGGAACCAGACTAAGTGCCTGCTGCTGTGGTGCCACCAGGAGCGGCTCCTCTGTAATGGTGGAACCAGACTAAGCGCCTGCTGCCGAGCTGCCACCAGAGACGGCTTCTCTGTAATGGCGGAACCAGACTAAGAGCCTGCGGTCGTGCTGCCACCAGGGTCAGATGCTTTGCAACGGTGGAACCAGACTCAGCGCCTGCTGCCGAGCTGCTACAAGTGACGGCTGCTCTGTAATGGCGGAACCAGTCTAAGCGTCTGCTGTTGAGCTGCCACCAGGGTTGGAACCTCTGTAATGGCGGAACCCGACCACGCACCTGCTGCCGAGCTGCCACCAGCGTCGGCTCCTCTGTAATGGCGGGACCAGACTAAGCGCTTGCTGCTGAGATGCCACCAGAGGCGGCTCCTCTGTAATGGCAGAACCAGACTAAGTCCCTGATGCCGAGTTATCACCAGGGGCAGCTTCCCTGTAATGGCGGAATCAGACTAAGCGCCTGGTGCCGAGCTGCCGCCAGGGACAGTTTCTCTGTAATGGCGGAACCAGACTAAGCGCCTGCTGCCGAGCTACCACCAAGGTCAGCTCCTCTGTAATGGAATCAGAATAAGCGTCTGCTGCCACCAGGGGCGGCTTCTCCGTAATGGCGGAGGAGCGTAGCACTACTTGACAAAGTCAGTCAGAGAAAAAAATAATAATAAAAAAAAAATGTATGATTTTATTTTCTACTGACTTGCTAACCTGATGTCAGTGCAGGGCAGGGCCAGACCATGGGGAGGAGTGATGGGCACCGTAAAGTGCGAATCTTAGTCCGGACAAACAGACATGCGCACTTCAGTTTCTCCAACCCAGCTGTGCTGCACAGCCAGGTTGGTGTTGCTCTCATGCTACTGGGAGCAACGCTGGGTTTAGTGGGGAGCCTGTGCCCCAGTGACTGCCTAGAGGAGAGCCGGAGAAGAGCACCAAGGTGGCCGGCGTCGACCAGTACGTTTTTTTATTATTTATTATTCTCCATCACCCCAGTCCTCCGCGTAGCTATGCGCCAGCCGCGAATGGGAGCCACATCTGTAGGATGCAGGCACTGCTGCCCTAGTGACAGGCAGCACCGCCGGGGGGCCTGGGGCCTGCCTATGCTACAGATACAGATATAGACTTCCCTGCATATTATACCACTCAAACGAAGGGGTCCCCTCAAATTTGATAAAGGTAGAGATGCAGGGGAAAGGGCACAACTATTGACACACAAAATCTCTACCTGTATTTAATCAAAAAGCGCTAAAAGTCGCCAATAAATGGACTCCCAAGTAGCTGGCCTATGGACAGAAACATGCAGAGGTCATGAATTCAGAACATATCAAAATGTATTTAGAATCTGTTCATATACTTTTATATATAAATAAAAGAAAAAATAAGGTACATCCCTACAAACCATTCATTCAAACACTCATACCAACAGACTCATAACACACATTCACAGTCGTCCTGATCCTCAGGGATCCTATCATACCAGCAGCAACTGGGCAATGTTTGAAAAAAATGGACCACAGTTGTCTTGGGAGTCCATTTATTGGTGACTTTTTGCGCTTTTTGATTAAATACAGGTAGAGATTTTTTGCGTCAATAGTTGTTCCCTGCATATTATATCAGTGATGCTGGGACATTTTCCGAGTGGGGTGATTGCCACTGACGTGAACTTTCTAAGGTGAGTGAATGATCCTAGCGCTATTTGATTGTCTCTCCGAGCACGATCTACCTCTGTCTTGTCTCTCTCTTTCTCTTTCTCTTTCTGTTCCAATAGTCACTGGGAAAAGAATTGACAAGATTCTATTGGCTGGTGGCGTCCTGCGTCTGTCTAGGCCGTCTGGCCCCTCTCCAGTCTGTACACAAAAAATGGCGCAAAATTTGTCAAAAGACACAATAGGAATTTCAAGAAAACGTCAGATACTTTTCAAATATTGTTCCCTATATTCAAAAACGTTTGCCCTCTGCAGCTTCAAAAAGAGTTACAGTCCCTGAAGAAATATTTTGTGTTTTGTTTGTGGAGTTTTTACAAATTGCCTAATTCTGAAACATTGAGCCACATCTAATGTAACTCCCATCCTGAGGAGTGAGGCCTTCAGAAATAGAGAGACTGATTCACAAAGGTGACTCACACTTTTGAATTCGTTTACAACTTTAGGCTATTAACCAATCCGAGCGGAAGTCACTATGAAAAAACACAGCAGTAAATTCAGCATCAAAATGTGCTGCAAACCCTCCAATAATGTTAAATGTAATTAATAGTTTTAAAATAGTTTAAAATTAATATAATTTGGTAAACATATAGAAACATATATTTATTACTTCTAATATTTGAATACCCTATTTTCAATTGAACAATTAAAATAATTCAAATGAAAATATTAAATTAATTTCAATTAATTCTATATTTCAATTTTAATAGTTATTATTGCCTAATAAAAGATGTGTGTCTTTATGTGGAAAGGAATGCTATATTTTAAACTTCAGAAAATAATTTTAATGTAATATTTATATATTTATATTAATGAAAGATTTATTTCAAAATTAAGTTATTAAGGCTAAAGCTTTTTTTATTGTGTTCGAAATTCAAAATAAATATATATAGAATAAACCAATATTAATATTTAATATAAAAATATTATTCTATCTGTTTTTGATTTAAATAAACTTTTTTATTTTTCCCTATAGTCTACCATGTAGAGTTTGTCATCCCAACTGTGGTGTAGTAAAGCATAGGGAAAATAAAAAAAAGTTAACTCCAAAATATTCCCTTAACTAAATAGGGAGGTAAAACATTCACATCAAGCTTCTGATTTAGTATTTAGGGATGAAAAATGAGGCATGAAGCATGGTGACACATTTGGAATGATTCTTTACATATATAGCTGTACATTTAGTCCATTGTGGTACTGTTGCATAGTTTCCGCTTGCTGTGAGATGATTTTTCCAGATGTACTGATATAACTTGAAATTGCACAAATTAAGCTAATATTTTTCTTTACAAGTGTGTCAAAAAATGTCCATTGTGTAACAATCCAATTTCACAGTGATGTACCTTGCATGAGCATCCCTAGGTACAGGAATGAAAGGAAAACACAGATCTCCACAATGGAAGAATTGGAAGCAGTTTATCATAGGGAGCTAAATATTTAAAATGAGGGGAGACCCTGAAACCCTGGGACCTGGGCAGGACAAATTATGAAGGCCTGATTGGTCCCTATGATGGAAGTGTAGCCCTTGACGTACATGGCAATAGGTATAGAAAAACCCTCACTAACAAGGCTTTTTACTGCAATATACTAATGTATTGTTATTTCATAATGAAAATGTCTTGTTTCTAACAAGAACTCAATTTCTCTAATCAATCTTATAACAAGGTGCTCCTAAAATATGAGGGTGCAATGATAGTGATAAGGTGACTGAATAGTGCGCAAGTGCAATACATGATGCAAGTATTTACATGTGGCTGATAAGGACATTCAGGATGTTAAAGCAAACACTTCCATTTGGAGTCTTGATATGCTTTACTAATTGAAAAACAGTCCACTGTAACAGTTGCCTGTCGACGTTTCGACCTCAATTATTATTTAGAAATGGGTCTTCTGCAGGACACAAAATATATACAGAGGAGACACCAGTGGACTGTGGCAGAGGATCCCACAATCAAGGATGTCCGCATCAACCTTTCAGAGTTAGCATCATCGTGGCTCGCATAGAACTAGCAAGCAGCTAGGGTACTGTTACCAGCACTGACAATAGCTTGTGCGGTTTGGTAGATATTTTAGAAGGTGATCCGAAGTGGTGTCTCCAGAGTGCCATTTTTCTCCAGCAAGGAAATGGGTTTTATGCGCCCACAGATTATGTCTTTAGCAAGGGTAGTCTCAGTGTACAAACAGTGTCTTCTTTGACTGGAGCAATGTTGTTACATTTGCATGCCATCTATGGAGAATTTATCGTGGAGCGCGCTGGCCCGGGCTTACTTTTTTGCCTTAAAATGCACTGTAAGGGCCTCTTCATGGCTGATATCCAGCTTAACCCCTCAAAGGTAATCTGGGGGTGCTGCAGCCCCTCCCGCCCCCTAGTTACAATGCCCAAAATTATATTGGAAATAAGCACATGACCCCGTTTAGATGGAACTGGAAGACTTAGCTCCAGTATAAATAAAGCTCTGAAGCTAGATGTGCTTGGATTTCACTGACTCCTCAGTAGAAATGATGGAAACTAGGAAAGGGGTCTTGAGGGAAAGGGCTCATCAATCTGGCTGAATATTTATTTGAGCTCAGTTCAGAATGCAGGTCACTCCATCCTTGGTTGCACCTGACCCCCTAATCCAGGGAGGGCTCCTAATTGCTGCAGATTGTGAAAGATGGTTCTCCTCCTTTATTCTGTCTGACTCCTAAACAGTGCTCTTTGGTGGGGAGAGTAGAAAACAAGAGCAAGGATAAGAAGACACATTATCCCACCCACCGGGCATGTCACTCCCTCGATCTTATTTTTTCACCTGATGGGTTAATTCTAGTAAAAGAGATCTTACTTTTGTGCTGGACCGACCATTAACTAATAGCCTTCATCCTCAATATAAATGAACCTCACACTCGGGCTCAGCCACAGCAGGGAAGGCAGGGCCTGGCTTAAACTCACCAGGCAAATGTATGGACAGGTTTCCACCCTTTCAAATACCTTTAAATCTAAGAAGTCAGTGGAGAACAATTGCCCTGCCCTCAAAAATGGTATCTTAGCAACACTTGATACAGAAATGCCCCTCACTGATCTAAAAACGCCTTGCCGGTCCTCTGTCCTACAGTATAGCACATCTTTCAAAGAGTTAAAACAAGCCTGTAGAAACTTGAAAGGCAGTGGCGAGAGCCTTATTGGGAAGAGGACAGAAAATGTTTAAAGAACTCTCTGAATGAATATAAACGGGTAGTATGTAAAGTAAAGGCTGACTACTATGTCACTACTGTATAAACAAATAGAATCCACTTATATAATGGGGCTTCCCTACAATGGTTGGGAGCACCCAGTGGTGGTAAAATACCCCTCACACACCAAAAGGACCCTTGGTGTCACGCTTCATCATTGGGGTCTTCGCACCCCTCTACGGGATGCGGTGTGCTGCGACCTACGATTACGCGGGAGCACTTTATTGATGACTATGTGTGGTGTATGTGAGGGTTTATGTCTTATGTGCGTGAGTGGTGAGGTTATCGACGAGTGATGTTTAAAATGTGCCTGGCTCGTGGGGTTGGAGCAAAAATAATTTTAATGGGCCCCCCGGGCTGACGCTGTTAAAAGGGGTGACAAAACAGAGGTGTGGGATGCAGGGCAATGTGCATCACCTCCTGTGTGTAAGTGTCGACATGTTTCGGAGTCGGAACTCCTTCTTCAGGACAGGGTACACAAATCCGCACCTTACTCACGTTTGTGAGATATGATGCAGGTTATGCAATGTACCTACAAAATCGGCTTGATTGTCGCTTTTCAGCTGACCTGCAAAGGAAGGGGACAAAAAATACTTTGTGGTGGTCCACTCCTTAGCAACCTTAGGTACAGTGACCTGTGGGAAAAATTAGATCAATATATGCGGGCTCCGATCTTATAGACAATGAATGTCATGCTACTCGTAAATCGTGCCTGTCGACATATTCTTGCGGACTTCTTTGAGAAGAAGGTCAGCCAGATTGCATAGGAGCTGATCCCCCCTATGTTGCAGCTATGCAATCAATCTTTGGAGTCGGGTACTGTTCCACAGAGGCGGCAGAGGGCCATAGTCACCCTCCTTCCTTGTGAAAAAATATACAGCAAATCTGTTGATCCTCAGTAATTACAGGTCGATATCTCTCTTTCCTTTCATAGTAAAAATACTCTGGTGCTTTGTCAGTAGGAAGTTGTCCCACTATTTTGAAGAACATTGTCCTTTAGGCCAGGGCATGGGACTGGGTTGGCCCTACTCCTTGCCATTCACACATTCCTGTTGGAGGTGGACTGCGGCCAGTGCACGTTTCTTATACGGCTCGATCTGTCGGCCACCTTAGATACGGTCAGCCACCAAACCCTCCTGAATAGACTAGCCTTGTTTGGAGTTGGTGGGACCGTTTTGAAGTGGATAAGCTCCTATCTTTCAGGTGGCAATTGCCCTGCCCTCTTAATGTTCTGCTTTAAAACGATCCAACATGGAGTTCCACAGGTTTCGGCACTCAGTCCTATCCTCTTTAATATTTATATGAGGTCGCTCATCACCCTTATCAAAACCCATAATATCAGGCTAGTTAACAATGCTGATGATACGCAGCTGATCCTGGACCTCAATAATAAACAGCAGGCTGTCGTCAACACCTTCGATAACTTTGCGACAGACCTCATTAACTGGTTGAATACAGATTCCCTCAAATTTAACATGGAAAAACTGCAATCCTCTGCTGTTCTGCGAACAAAGTCTCTATGACACTCCCCTCTAACGTCTGGCGTCTCCAAACTGAGCAAGAGCTGCTTCTTCCTGACACGGTCCGCAACCTTGGGGTTACTTTTAATGTAAAACTATCCCTGGAGAATGATGTCACCATAGTAGCAGGTACCTCCTTTGTGCTCCTGTGAGGCCTTAGGAAGGATTTCACACTGCTGCCAGCTAAAGGTAAATCTCAAACAGTGTGCAGCGTGGATGTACATGTATGCCTTTACAAAGCATGTCTTTACAACGCGGACAATACAACAAACTCCTTGCCTTAGGGAAAAGTAGGACTATGAAATATTATATTTTACTATTCCAACTCCAGTCTGTGCAACAGTATAGAAGGTGATTTAAAATCCAACAATGAGTTCCCTAAAGCAAGTTGTTGCAACGACTAGTGTTATAACGGAACACGTGGTAATGACACGTTCATTGTAGTACTTGCATTTAATGGAACTGCGTAGTTCTGTATGCATGGTAAATGCTGTTTCCTGTGTGGTGTTATTCTGAGCAGGGCTGATTATTATAACTCGCTGTTACTTGGAGCACTGGACAATCTTATCAATTGACTGCGTAGAGTCTAAGCGTTGTGTATTGTCTTCAAGGCCCTTCAGGGCACAGGTCCTGTGCCCTTACAAAGGAGCCTAAAGAGATATAGTCCAGAGAGATGCCTCTGTTCGGCATCAGACAACCTCCTATGTGTAACCGGATCCCGTGAGACCATAGAAGGCGGTCAAGCATTAACGGTTAAAGCAGCCCAGTTCTGGAACAAGTTACCAGTCACTCTTAGATCATCAAATGATATACTGCACTTTGTGACAAACTCTGATGTTCATGTACTTGGTGCAATGTTATAGCCTTGAGGAAGTGGCCTGTCTACGAAACACGTGTTCACTGAAGCAATTAGCTTTGAGCACGGAAACTGATTTGATTTTGGACTTCATGATGAATAAAGTAGATTTTTTTACATTTTAAAATGGCATGTCTAAGACTTTATAACTTTATTCACCTCCAAAACATCTTCTAAAAGATTTGATGTGCCAGCTTCAGAGCAGGGCTACTCTTTACTAGATTTGTTCATTGGAAATGTGATGTTTGTCATCACTGATGCCATGTGTGAAGTAATGGGCACAACATAAGGTTGGACTCTGCAGCCAAAGCTTGGGGATTTGCTTGTTTTCTAGGTTTTTACTGTAAACATAATGACATTTTATAATATGGGGATGTGTGTGTGTGCGCATTGTGCTGTAACAATACCATTACTTTAACTATAGTTTTAAGGGAAATGTGTGTTTGTGTGTGTGTTCTGGTAGTTGTAATAGTTAAAAATTGGCAAAGCCAATACAGGTCACTTTAGCTACCAGACATCGACCAACTGCTGACATTGTCAATGCTGTTTTGTTTTTGTTTTTCACAAGTGACGCAATAGAAAGTGGCCATCTTTGGAAAGCAACGGAATAGAAGAAAAGACAATAAGTCCGCAACAACAGACGGCTGACGCTGTCTGTAATAAGTACCTAAAAACAATAGGTGTTGTGAATTGGACTGTAGGGAATATGTTTCCTTGAGAAGAGAAAAATGAGAATGGGTGATAAAGTTGTCCCATACTTACCTTTACAAATTTTACATTTACATGTATTATGTTTCTGTTACGGTACAATGCTGCAGATAAGCAAAGAAAAATACATTTAATAATGTATATATATATGTATATATGTGTTTGTGTTGGCAAACCCAGCCAAAAGACGCAGTCAGTAAATGGCCACAAATGCAGCCAGCTGGCCAAGTAAACAGGTCTCCCACCCACTTAGATGAGGGGAAACCACAGGGTTTCCACCAGTGACCCTAGCTGGCGCTGCTGGTGGAAGCATTTGACCCGGTGGCCTGTCCGCTCCTGAATCGTCAGGTCATAGAGACCCCGCCCCGGACCACCATGCAAGGCATGGTGCTCATGCACAGTTAAATCCAACAATAACAATGACATTGGGGTCTTTTATGTTTTTCAAAAGGAAGCTCCCACTTTGGGAGTTTAAAAAAAAAAAAAGAAAAAGTTGTCGAACGAGACAAAAACACATAGGGGCAGATTTATCATTGACTTGCGTCGCCCTTGTGCCACGCAAGGGGGTGCAAGAGTGACACAACTACTCAGCCACCTTGCATGGCCCTGCACGGCTTGATGAATCTAGAGTAACGCAGCGAGGCACAAATCGCTGCATTACTCTGCCCAGGGAGGCGTTCCATGGGCGGAGCGTGGGTGTCTCTGCCCCAGGGAGGCGTTCCATGGGTGGAGCGGGGGTGGTCCCACACATGCACTCATGGGTTTTGGTGCATTCCCAGACTTAGCAACACTGGTGCACCTGGGAATGTGTCAACATGCTTCGCCTTTCCAGGTGAGTCGTAACAAGGAAAAATATCTTTATTTCTCCTCGGTTTTTCTCTTTCTACAGGAGCCATTGAAATGGGTAAATTACCCTAAGGATTGTTGTTGTACAGGAAGGGGTCCACTTATGCACCACTTTGGTGATGGAGGAACCAGTTCACCAAACTCTAAAGATGGTCCTAAGTCATCGGTTAGGGTTATGATCAGCATTAGTGTCAAAATATGGGCCCCCCAAATAAATTAAATTAATCTGAACAAGTAAAATGGCTATGATGAAGAGATTTATAGAGAAACAACATAGCGCAAGCATTAGATTCAGGTATTACAAATAAATGTGAAAAGCATTTAAATAAGTAAAAAATGTTATAACATTAAACGAGGGGCAGTGTTAATTACATTTAGCAATAGAGGTTTGGATAAGTCAGAAATATTTAAATATTAGATATTCGATGAAAAGTAATCTTAAAAAGGCAAGACGTGACTAGTAAATAGAGGACGTTACAGGAAGGTAATTGATAAAATAATCCGAAAAAGGCAAGACCTGTGTGAGTAGTAAATAGAGGATGCTATGGCAAGGTAATTGATAAAATAATGCTACACATACCTTGATGAGGACATGGCAGGCGAAGGCGATGAAAGAAAAGGGAGATGACTGTAGGAGAGGAAATGGCATGTATTGTCTACTCTTAAGAGGAGCATCATTCTCTGTTGGGTCCCCTGGTGTTGTATTCCGCTCTAGGTGTCCGTATATAGGTTTTCCTAATTCATATCCTTATATAGGCACAATTCGCATTGCCCTTATTTAGGAATGAGATCCCAATCCTTATTTAGGCATTAGCCATGCTATTCAAATACAGGCATGGTCACCTACATCCGACCACCCCAACCTCACAATAAGTTTTTAGAAACTAGACCCTTAAGCCATCGTGAGTTCCCCTAGCCTAGGATTATTGATTTCTCAAGAACTCATTTATTATGCATGAACTGCTAATCCTTAAGGGGTTCATTCATGAAGTATTCCTCTGCTCGACTTTACATCAATGCAAACCATTCCTAAGCATTTTCCAGCTATAAATATAACTTCCCTTATCATGGCAAACCACGGCTCGGCTGCACCTCTCCACACGGCTCCCACAGCAAGTTCGGAAGAGACCACGACTTTAGAGGAATTCGTTTCCCAGCCTGATGCACTGACTAGAGACGCTGTCATCCTTTCTCACAGTGAATCCAGCTTCCAGTGTTCTGACTTCCTTCGCGGAGTGTTAGAGTTTGAGACCCGGAAAGAGATTCCCACCTCTCTCATTCTAAGGTATGGAGCTGACTAGAATCGAGGGGGACTCTTGGCGGAGAAGTGTGGCTCAATGGTGGAGAAGTGTGGCTCAATGGTTGGAGCGGCAGACCCTGATGCAGAGGTCTAGCCCGGGACCAGGGTTCAATTCCCCGTCTCGGCGGGTCTCGGGCTCAAATTCCACAGACCTGATAATTCTCGCCTCGGTGCCTATTCCAATCATGGAGTCCCACTCTGCAACTCTGGGCAATAGCTTGCTTAATCTCCACAACGGCCCCCACAACACTAAGGATGCCTGGCCTCCACCTTGGGGGTGCCCAGGAGTGGACACCTCACAGGGAAAGCCAGGATGGGTTCCACAGCGGTATTCGTACAAGCGCCTTGAGACCCTTGCGCGTGAGTAGTGCGCTATACAAGTATCAATTTACATTTACATTTTTGGCATACCAAACTATAGCATACCATACTATAGAATACAACACCTACTTCTTACCTTGTACTACACTTAGGTTAGGTACACTGGGGTAGAACTAGTTAGAGAAGCATCATATGAGTATCCACTTTTTAGCCTGTGTTATTTATGCATATGTATGTGAATATGTGTCATAGCTATAAGACAATGCTATTGCAGTATTATTTATTTCTACTGCTTACACTGTACATAAGATATCTCGCATACTGTCTTATGATTGTAACAGCTCTTATCTCTTACACAAGAAACAAGACTGTTCAATAAATCCTTTTATTGAAACTCCCATCTACTATTTCTGTGTAACTCTGAAGAAACTAAGCATGCATGATTAGCTGAGGGAAACTGTTATATATTGTTTCCACGATTCTGAGACATGTTCCGATTCTAAAGGGAAACAAAGTTGTCATGTTTATGCGGTTGCCAGAAACTACTCCCTTCTTGTTTTCAAGGAGTTTCTAGTGGCCTCTGAGTTAACTGGTGCAAAGTAAATTAAGTTTAATATACTTGATAGGGGTATACTGACCTCAGCCCTATGCCAAACCTACAGTGTATATTAATCCAATGCGCAGAGCCTATTAGGGAAATAGAAACTACACTACACTGGTTCCAGGCATAGTTGGGTCTCATTCATCCAGATGCAGATATGAATTTCTCATGTAGTAAGTTTGTCCTGAATTAATCTGGTTGTTTCTCTTCTGTGGAGCATTGAGAAGCCTTCATGGTCCACAAAACCTCTAAAGAGTCTACAGACCTCTCTTCTCTCTCATTGCAGAAGATGTGTTACGCCAATCTGAAGGGGATGAAACCAGCAGCGGTCCAGCAGACGACTGACTCCGGCATCCAGTACGCAGACGTGGTGACTCTGCTGAATGGGGCGCCGCAGCCCACCGCCCCGGGGAAGGACCCTGGAAAGCAGAAGAGAGCTGCCCCGCGGGCCGTGGAGGCTCAAGACCCCCTCTATGCCTCGGTACAAACAGACCGGTACAAAACACAGTTCGAGGACCTGGACTATGCCAATACCAACTGATGGGTCTTGGAGTGACTACCAGGGGGTACGATTGAGTACTAGGGCTTACAGTGAGTCAGTGGTAGCGGCAGCTCAGTTGAGGGTGATCATCTAGCATACTTTGGTAAGGGTTTGCAGATTGGTGTGGGTTTGATGTTGGTCATGAGGGAAGAAGCGTACACCAACATGGAGGATCTTAAACTCGCAGACTTTCTTCTACTACCAGTACTGGTGCAGCTCCAGGTACTGAGTCACAACTGCGTTGAAGTAAACAGGAAAGGTCTGCGACAGGCAGCATGCTTTTTTCCTCCTCACTTAATTCCTTTTTTGATTCGTCTTAAGATCTGTTTCTTCTCCCTAAAATCATATATCAAATTATGAAATAAGAAAAGACTGGTCCAGGAGGTGTGGTAAATAAATAAATTATTACCTGATCTATTTTTGACTATAAACAATAAACGGTTTAGCTCAATAAATAAGAGTCAAGATTCGAGGTAGCTGAAGTTGACAGGCTTTAATAGGCATAAAGGACAGGAACAGGACAGCCTGTACGGGAACAGGGATGGCAGGGCCCGGCAGCTGCCGGGGCAGGATCTGGGATGAGCGCGCTAACTTTTAATAACAGTGCACAAGTATATATAGTTAAAACATTTACATGGCAGTCAGTACAGTAGGCGTAGCAGTAGGCGGGGCTTGTAGCAGTCGCGAAAGATAAGGACAAAATGAGGTAACAAGAAGGCGTGAACAGGGCGTATACATAGACATGTGATGCAAACGTAACAGAAGTGTCATAAAATGGGCGGAAACATGGAGGGGGCTACCTGAGGAGCCGGGACCTCTAACCTAGTGGTGCGCGCAAACTGGCCATGACGTGTTACCAGGGAGAAACTGGGGGCTACGACTTCTGCGCTAGAAGAGGAGACTAAAGTCTGGAGTGTCAGAGCAACATGTACCTAAGGCATATCTAGTATCTAGTGTTTAGAGAACATGTTGATAGAATCCAAAAGTTGTCAGGGCAAAGGCTACTTGACTCTAAGACTGGTGCATGCATAATTCTACATGTAGTGCGGGTGCAAGGAATATTCTATGAATATTAATACAGTATTTCTCTTACATGGAGACAGTAAGGCTAGACCATGACGGAAACTATTGATGCGATTCAGTAGCTTAGGAATGCAGAGAAGGAGAGCTGGACTGATAACTAGAAACATAACATACTCTTGGCAGACTGAGAGGCAGAGCCAGGCCAAGCCGGGCACTGCGAGGCTGGAAGTAAGTGAAGGGTCAGGGATACAGGTGGGGGCTGCATCGCTCCTCGGAGCGAGGTTCAGGAGACAGGAGCTGAATCTGAGTCCGGGCCCTTTTGAGGCCTAGAAACGGGGATAATTCAATGCATTAACGTGCACACTGTGAAACGTGGCAACGTAACTTTACATAGGCATGATATTCGTTGTATTCACGAAGACTGGAAACTGGCATACTAGAGATGGACACAACTGTAATTGCGTCTTTAATCGATCATGGGGAATACATATGCATATTAATCATGCACATATAACTTAGGATGGGGAACACGTAGGGGCATAGAACATGGCAAAATGTACTTTTCCACAGAGGTGCCACTAAATTGTTTGATGTCATTTATTGATATTCCATCGACCGTTTGTGGTGTTGAGTATTCATTTCCTGTCACATCTTAGTCACTCAATGGGATGGCGTGATGTCACAGACTGGAATTCATCACTTAGTGACATAATAGTCACTCAATGGATGACATGATGTCATACAAAGAGATTAATTAGTATATGACATCACAGCCAGCCGAGGGGATTAATCAGTAAGATGTCAAAGACAGGGAATATTCAATGAAAGACATCACTGCAAGTTAATGAGAAGGCGTTTTGATATATAGAGAATAATCAATATATGACATCACAGCCACTCAATGGGGTGGTGTGATGTCGTTGATGGGGATTAATCATTGGGATCATGTGATCTCCTAGGCAGGGAATAATCAATGTAGAACATCACAGTAAAACAATGAGGTGGCGTGTTATCATAAAAAGCATTAATCAATGTATGACATCACAGTCTGTCAGTGAGATGGTGTGATGTCATAGACAGGGATTAGTGAATATATGACATCACAGTATGCAAGTGAGGTGTGATGTCATAGATATGGAACAATGACTGTATGCCATCACAGTCAGTCAAAGGGATGGGGTTATGTCAGACAGATGACTGATCATTACCACTTTGTATGAGAAGCAGGCAAGATACATTTGGGATGCTATAAAGAGGGAATGGTCAATGCATGACATCACCAGCAGTTAAAGGAAAGTTATGATGTCTTATCCAGTAAATAGAGAATGCATAACATCGCCCACAGTTAAAGGGATGAAAAACTGCTATTGAGATGATGAGATATCAGTGAAAAGAAAATGAAAGAACATTTATCATTTCCAAACATATTAAACTCAAACACATTAAAGTAGTTATGAATTGTAGGATCCTGCTTTAGATTTCACAGGTTTTGTGGTTGAAATCTTCTTGTGAGCAGCACTGAGCTTTAACTGCTTATTTCTCAACTTCTAACAAAACAGGGTCTGGCTCTAATCAGCAAGGCTGAGCCATTAATCAAAATACAACAATGAACCTTGACTGTACTGATCCTTATTCAAAGATGCAAATCAGCAAGTTAACAACAACCAAATTATTGTCAACCTCCTCAAATATTATTCAAAAATATATTTTTATTTTTCATTTTTCAAAAATCCTTTTGTATTTTACATAGTATCATGAATCAACGATGTTTGACATTATACAAGACTAATACTGTTGTTAGTCAGCTAGTGATTCAGTCTAGATGCGAAATCGGCTCATTTAGCTAAATAGTGTTTGGTCCTGAAGAGAAGCCCCAGCTTACAACTTACGGGGATCAAAACGCGTCGACCTTCTTTTGTTGTGATTATCGAAACAACCCCCTTTTTTGTGATCATAAAACAAGTGTGATCATTGATTAGATGTCTTTTCTGCATGGTTAAGAGAATTATGAAATGCATGTCCATAAATTGGCAGAGTGCAGAAATGTTTCCGTTGAAGCATTCACACTGTTGTTCTTGGTTTCTCAAGTTTGATTCATCAATGTAAAAAATGTGTGTAAAAAACCATTCAGTGTATTTGTTCTTTGTTGTATGCTGCGTTTGTGAGTAACTCGTCTTTGAATGTTGTTCCTTTTTTAAGTACTTATTTGGAGTTATTAAGTTTGTGGTAAATTGTTTTGTTGATCTTGTGGTATAACGTCAAAAATCTTTGATTCATGATACTATGTAAAATACAAAAGGATTTTTGAAAATTGAAAAATCATATATATTTTTGAATAATATCTGAGGAGGTTGACAATAATTTGGTTGTTGTTACCTTGGCGATTTGCATCTTTGAATAAGGATCAGTACAGGCAAAGTTTATTGTGGTATTGTTTTTTTATATTTTATTTCTGAGCTTTAGCGTAAACAAAATAATGAATATGGATGATTATCCTGCACAGATGCATTCTGGGAAGAAAAAGATATGTAAATTAAGCAGGGGTCCTAGTGGCATCTCTGGGAGGAATCCATAGATTGACCCTTGAATGTGAGGAGCCTTACAGGACTCACCTTACCTCACCTGAAGGCTGATGAGAGGCTTGAGAACAGGGCTGGGATCTCATTATAAGGACTCACCTTCCCTCACCTGGAGACTGACGAGAGGCTTGAGAACAGGGCTGGGATCTCATTATAAGGACTCACCTTCCCTCACCTGGAGGCTGACAGGAGGCTGGAGAATAGGGCTGAGATCTCATTATAAGGACTCACCTTCCCTCACCTGGAGGCTGACAGGAGGCTGGAGAACAGGGCTGGGATCTCATTATAAGGACTCACCTTCCCTCACCTGACTGATGAGAGGCTTGAGAACAGGGCTGGCATCTCATTTTAAGGACTCACCTTCTCTCACCTGGAGGCTGATGAGAGGCTTGGGATAAAGTCCGGGCCAGTAGAGTTGCACTGTAAGGTCTGCCGTCATCCTGCGTGGAGGAAGTAGTGAAGTCACACAGTCAGTGCTCACATCCCCTTCCCTACACCCTGACTAGATAATCGAGAACGTGTCCACTGTCGCAGGGTCTCACTGTAAATACTTGTCCTGAAATAAACCAAAAACCTTTGGACACAAGTCTTTGACTCTCCTCTGTGAATCATGCCAGGTTACTCAAGGAGGTATTCTGCAGTTTCATCATTCTTAGGTTGCTGCAGGTGCTGCCATAGAAGCCAAAGGATGAGCGTTTGAATGCTGCATCAGGCCATAGGTGATGTGTGTGGGGTGAAAAGACCAGCTGTCTCACAATAGCCCAAAAGGTTGCAGTTGCAGTTCTGCCTAGAAGGAACAGTGGGAGGGGGTATGTTAGACCTGTCATCCTTAGGGTGGTTTTCCCCCAAATATTTTGCTTGCTACCTCTTCTTATTGCTGATTCTTTTTGTTGGCCTTAGGACTCTGAGCACTTTTCCACTGCTGACCAGTGCTAATTACCACCCCCTTTTGTACCGCTTTTGGCCGCCATAAGTGTGCAGGGTATGCTCAGACGTGAGTCCCTTGCTCACTTTGCCACTGGATTCAAGCAAGCCAGGCTGAAGACGGCTGTAATGCCAGAAACCGGTCCTCGGAAGCTTGTTTCCGGTCCAGGGAAGGCATGGCTTGGCTGTTCGGGCTGGACTATTCCCATGAGGCACAGGGTCAGACTGATTTGCATATAGCCATGTCTGAACTGGGGTGGCAGAGTGGGCTAAAGAACGGTGATGGATTAAACCCAGATCTTTTGACTGGGTGTGAGTGTTTGATTGGTTCAGGTGCTCCGTCCATTACCACCCCCTTTTGTACCGCTTTTGGCCGCCATAAGTGTGGCAGGGTATGCTCAGACGTGAGTCCCTTGCTCACTTTGCCACTGGATTCAAGCAAGCTGGGCTGAAGACGGCTGTAATGCCAGAAACCGGTCCTCGGAAGCTTGTTTCCGGTCCAGGGAAGGCATGGCTTGGCAGTTCGGGCTGGACTGTTCCCATGAGGCACAGGGTCAGACTGATTTGCATATAGCCATGTCTGTACTGGGGTGGCAGAGTGGGCTAAAGAACGGTGATGGATTAAACCCAGATCTTTTGACTGGGTGTGAGTGTTTGATTGGTTCAGATGCTCCATCCATTACCACCCCCTTTTGTACCGCTTTTGGCCGCCATAAGTGTGGCAGGGTATGCTCAGACGTGAGTCCCTTGCTCACTTTGCCACTGGATTCAAGCAAGCCGGGCTGAAGACGGCTGTTATGCCAGAAACCGGTCCTCGGAAGCTTGTTTCCGGTCCAGGGAAGGCATGGCTTGGCAGTTCGGGCTGGACTGTTCCCATGAGGCACAGGGTCAGACTGATTTGCATATAGCCATGTCTGAACTGGGGTGGCAGAGTGGGCTAAAGAACGGTGATGGATTAAACCCAGATCTTTTGACTGGGTGTGAGTGTTTGATTGGTTCAGATGTTCCGTCCATTACCACCCCCTTTTGTACCGCTTTTGGCCGCCATAAGTGTGGCAGGGTATGCTCAGACGTGAGTCCCTTGCTCACTTTGCCACTGGATTCAAGCAAGCCGGGCTGAAGACGGCTGTAATGCCAGAAACCGGTCCTCGGAAGCTTGTTTCCGGTCCAGGGAAGGCATGGCTTGGCAGTTCGGGCTGGACTGTTCCCATGAGGCACAGGGTCAGACTGATTTGCATATAGCCATGTCTGAACTTGGGTGGCAGAGTGGGCTAAAGAACGGTGATGGATTAAACCCAGATCTTTTGACTGGGTGTGAGTGTTTGATTGGTTCAGATGCTCCGTCCATTACCACCCCCTTTTGGACCAGTGCTAAAGTAGCATGTGCTTCTACCTTAGCATTGGTATATACACAGTTGTCATATTTTGTTTACTTATAAATCCTTTGTTAAGAGGTATACCATATAACCAGGGCCTGTAAATTAAATGCAAGTAGCGGGCCTGCAGCACTGATTGCAGCACCCACACAAGCTGCCTTTCAACATGTTTCAGACCTGCCGCTGCAAGGGCTGTGTGTGCTGTACTCCCACTTAGAAATCACATATAAAACCATTTGCCAAGCCAAGTCAAGAAATACTTTATTCGGTTCGAATTTTCAAAACCATAAAAGTACAGACATATATAAAAAATGGTCCAAAGATCAAAATACATCATTTAAGAAAAAAGTTACAATTAGTAATACAGCAATATTAAAAACGTTACAGAATAACAAACCAAGTTCAGTTTTACACATCACAAAGTGGTTGGTACATGTACTACACCCAATTGATCTTTTTGCCCATTCTCATTGCAATAGTTAAAAACTTGGCCACATTATAGATTTCCCAGATATTGGTTAGCATCTGGAGATATAATACCGCTGTTTTAACCTGCCTGAATCCTTTCCCCTTCAACAGGGGAATAATGAATTTTTCCCTAATGGTTTTAAAATGGGTACAAAAAAACAAAAAATGGGCAGTGTCCTTA
Source organism: Lissotriton vulgaris (assembly GCF_964263255.1). Taxonomy (NCBI): domain Eukaryota; kingdom Metazoa; phylum Chordata; class Amphibia; order Caudata; family Salamandridae; genus Lissotriton; species Lissotriton vulgaris. The sequence goes on from NW_028252489.1 coordinate 600,961, forward strand.
ATTGAGTAACCGTCACAATTGCATATACTCAGTTCCGAGTCCCTGGTCCAGCCAGGGCGACCACAAATTAGCAAGTGAACCTTGTTCAAGCGGAACTTGGTAAGAAGGTACCTATGGCTTGGGTTATTTACAGCTTTCAAGTAAAGTTCCGGTTCGTGATCTGAGGAAACAATCAGTTGATGCGACCTGACAAAAGGTTTTTTCAGCTCCTTGCTTTCTCTGTCCATTCCACTATGTAGCAAGAAGGTATTCTTTGCCCACTTCAGATCAGCCTTAACAAGGGCAGAAGGATTGTGGAACAACTCAGGCCTGCCCAGCTTAACACAAGATTGTTCAACATATTTTAGCCAGGGAATCTTGTTCCAGTAATCTAGTTTAAGGCAATCCTTCAAGATTTCATGATTAACATCAAGCTCTGGGTTGAGCCACACAGATATCCATTTCAGGAGGGGAGCCATGGCAATTCGATCCTCCAGAAAATCCACCCCACATTCCTGATGTACAATGAAGTTTGCTGTGGATTTTGGTAAAGAAAGAATGGACTTCAAAAAATTATCTTCAATCACTTGGAGAGATTTTGCGGGCATGAAACCCCACAGGTCCGCGCCATACATGGCAATGGCTATGCATTTGGCGGTGTACACTTTTAGGACAGCCTCTATAGGCTTCACCCCAATTTTGCGTGAGAAACCAAGGACTGCGGATATGGAGCGTGCCAAGACCTTTTTTTTCTCCAACATTTGGGGAAGCCAAGTGGAGCGATCATCAAACACTACACCCAGATAAGGAAATCTAGAGACTCTAGATAATTTGTGGCCATTGCAGTGTAGAGACAAGGCATGCTTTTTGGCCTTAACATGGGGTCCAACCACCATTACATGGGATTTACCAAAGTTGATACTGAGGTCCAGATTTATCATAAAATTATAAAAAGAATTCAGCAGACTTTGCAAACCCACAGCAGTTCTAGCTATGAGAGCCGCATCGTCTGCGTACAGTAATGCAGGCAATGTATATTTCCCTGCTCTAGGTATGTCTTTACAGGCTAAACCCAGTATTCCACCCAGGTTATTAATGTATAGGGTGAACAACAGGGGAGCGAGAATGCAGCCCTGCCTGACACCATTAGTAATATGAATTTTCCCTGTGCAATTCCCTTTTCTGTCGTAACGAACAGTAGCGGTTAGGTCCTTATGAAGGTCTGCTAGGAAGTACACGATGTTTGGGTCGATCCCTATGCTGAGGAGCTGGCCCCACAACTTGGACCTGTTCACTCGGTCAAAAGCCGAGGACAGATCCATAAAGGCAATGAATAGGGATCCAGGCTTTGCTTTAGTATATTTTCCGATCAGCAATTGTAGGTTTAAGCTCTGATCGATGGTGCTCCTTCCTTTTCTAAAACCATACTGAATGGGGGAAAGGGTATTAGTCTCCTCTAACCATTCGGTAAGTTTACTGAGGACCACTCTCCCTATGACCTTAACCGCAGAATCTATCAGGGATATGGGGCGGTAATTCCCCGGTTCCCCCCTGTCTCCTTTTTTAAAAATAGGGACAATTACAGATTGGGACCAGGAATCTGGGATACCTGTTTTAAAAATACTGTGAAAAACTCTAGCTAAAATTTTGGACCAGAATAAAATATCCACTTTAAAAAGATCAGCTGGAACCCCGTCCGGCCCAGGAGCCTTGTTGCTGGTCATTTTTTCAATGGCTAGGCCCACCTCTTCCTCATCTACCGTTAAGCTATACGGGAGTTGATATAAACTGGACGTGTCCTCAGCCCCGTTAGCTTCCTGCTCATATACAGATTTAAAGTGCGAATGCCATTTGTCTTCTTGTATGCCACAATCTAATTCACTATTACATGTGTCCGCAAAATATGGTTGGTTGACCACGGCCCAAAATTTGGTGCTGCTTTTCAGGACGTCAGTTGAGGTCAGATCAGCCCAAGCATCCTCTCTGATCTCACGCCGCCTTTTCTCGATGGTGGTCTTATAAGCTTTCCTGAGGGTAGCCACAAGTTTTCTATCTACGGGGCTTGATTTTAATGCTAGTTTTAATTTGTGATTAGCAGCAGAACATTTACTATCAAACCAGCCTACCCTTTCCTGATTTTTCCTTTTACAGTGTTGTGTCAGGTTAGACACGATGTTGACGCATACCCTCTTATACGCTTCTAAAACCTCAGTGTCCCCCGCCTGGTCGTTTAAACAAAGTTCAAAATCCTCTTGACTATTTGTACACAGATTACCAAAAAAATCAGCAGGAATTATTTTGCACCATTTAATTCGACGGGCCTGGTCAGTTGGTCGTAAGTCACATTTATCTACCAGACTCAAGCTAGTATCATTAAATTCAAATACATCTCTAACTTTTAGTACAACAAGATTGTGGTCACTAAAATGGGACCTTACAACGGTGTAACAGATAATATGACTGCTATAACTACTGCTCAAAAAAATGTAATCAATGGTAGACCCACTGCCATGGCCCGTAAAGGTTGGGATGCCCTCTTCCCCCCCAGGTGGCAACATTAAACCATTTTCAGCTAACAGAGATTCTAGGAAACAGCCCTGATCTGTGTGTTCAAAATGGATATTCTCATCATCTGGGGAACCAAACAGAAGGTTCGGAGGACAATCTTCCTGACAGCCGTGGACATTAAAATCTCCTAATAAAATAACAATACAGTTGGCCTCCATGGACTCTTGGAACTTGATTAAAAAAGAGTTTAACCTCTGCAAATTATCAATTGAGTGTACTCTATCGAAAGAGTTATAGAAATTCACTAGTAATACAGCGTTAGAACTCCTGTGTGTAATTAAAACTGCAAGGCAGTAAGGGCTACCAGTGGGAATTTCTTTATAGGTGCCTGAGATTTTTGCGGATATCAAGGTGACCAGGCCACCTCTAGCCCGCCCTCTCATTGAATTAACAGCTGGGAGGAAGAAGGTGGTGTATCCATCCAATGTAAGCAAGTTTTCAGTCACCCACGTTTCCTGCATAGCGATAATGTCCATGGTGCCTATAAGGTCTCTCCAATGAGGGTCATCGATTTTGTTCCTGAGGCCCGCTATGTTCCATGTGGCCATTGCGATCCCCTGCCTGCCTCCTTTACTCCCATCAATTGCAGACAAATCTGTCCCCCCCTCCATGACCTGTTCTGTGGTAGACATTCGCTCAGTACTTGGATCAGGATTTGAATCTTGTGGGGAGTGACTACTCTGTGAGGTGGTGTGTAGGGCAGTTAGAGATTGTGTGGCATAGTGACCCAATGTTTGTCAATCTACCCAGTCCATAAAGGACGGGTGATCATAGTGATTGAACGTTGGGACATTAAAATAATTTTCCTGCCCATTTACGTGATGATAGTCATGATATGGATGTTTATTTTGGGGGCCAGCGAAAAAACCACCCTGAAAAGGTCCAGCTCTTCTTCTCCTGACCACGGTCCACCCATCTTCACCCCCCTCCTCCCAGCCACGTGATTGAGCCTCCCAGGGGGGATTAAACCTTCGTCTATAGTTGGACTCCTGAGGGCCCTTTAACCAACTCCATCTTTTATCGGGTTGGTTCCCTTGAACATAAAAGTAGGAAAGAGGCCTGGCCGTGACCGTGCTCGCCTGATGGCGCGGTGTACCGGCACAGATGTAGTTTACTACTTGTGGGTGCTCAAAGGTAACCACCACGCAGTCACCTTGTAGGTTTTTCCTATTGCCTCCCACCCAAGGAGTTCTCTCCACCATTAAGATGTTACTAGGCATGCCAGGCGGTAATGGGAAGTTTTTAGACAGCCAGTGGCACACCTTATTTTTTAGGGTTTGGTAGGACTCCGTTTCAGTTGGCCCAAGTTCAGTGACCCCGGTCAGAATAACTACATAGGAGCATGCATCCGGGGGAAGGTGGATGTTTCTCCGTGATTCTCTCTTTTCCTTTGGGGTCTGATCCAAATTAGGGGTCGGAGGTGTAGGTTCTTTAAACTTAACCTGAGAGGTAACCTTGGGTTTGACAGGATTAGAAACTAGTTTTGTGTCAGGAGTTTTTGAGGAAATGCCCCCAGTGATGATGGAATTGGTGGGATTAGTTGGCGCATTTTTTTTAAGGGAAGGGGTATTTTTGTCAACCAAAGGAGGCTTATTCATGGCCTTCTTTACGGGGGGTATCTTGTTATCCAGGCTGAAACTAGGAGCGCTTATATCTTTGTGGATATTTTTTAAGATGGTTTCTAAGCAACGCAACCTAGCTTCAATTGGTTCAAGCAGGATTTTTAACAGGTGCAGGGGATGGCTACACAGGGACTCCTGGGAAATGGAGTCCCTGTCCCTCACCTGGTGCTCGCAGCCCGGGCAGAGTGTTCTCTCCTTCCACCCAATGAGGCACACAGCGCGCCGCCAAAGCTCTTCACCTCAGCGAGGCAGCCCTGTCCAGCAAAACGGGCGATGTGGGACCCGCGCAGCGGGTTCCGCGAGTTGTGAGGCAAAGGGTCAAAGGGTCAGCCCAGCAGCAGGAACGTTGCAGGGATAGTCCACGAGGCTCCCTGATCAGCAGCAGCAATTACTTTGGCGTCTCCCACCTGGCTCCGGTAAGCGGCAGCTTTTAGTCCGGCGGTCGGGGGCGGGGCTACCCAGGAGAGCGTCCAGGTGCAGGGGATGGCTACACAGGGACTCCTGGGAAATGGAGTCCCTGTCCCTCACCTGGTGCTCGCAGCCCGGGCAGAGTGTTCTCTCCTTCCACCCAATGAGGCACACAGCGCGCCGCCAAAGCTCTTCACCTCAGCGAGGCAGCCCTGTCCAGCAAAACGGGCGATGCGGGACCTGCGCAGCGGGTTCCGCGAGTTTTGAGGCAAAGGGTCAAAGGGTCAGCCCAGCAGCAGGAACGTTGCAGGGATAGTCCACGAGGCTCCCTGATCAGCAGCAGCAATTACTTTGGCGTCTCCCACCTGGCTCCGGTAAGCGGCAGCTTTTAGTCCGGCGGTCGGGGGCGGGGCTACCCGGGAGAGCGTCCAGGTGCAGGGGATGGCTACACAGGGACTCCTGGGAAATGGAGTCCCTGTCCCTCACCTGGTGCTCGCAGCCCGGGCAGAGTGTTCTCTCCTTCCACCCAATGAGGCACACAGCGCGCCGCCAAAGCTCTTCACCTCAGCGAGGCAGCCCTGTCCAGCAAAACGGGCGATGCGGGACCCGCGCAGCGGGTTCCGCGAGTTGTGAGGCAAAGGGTCAAAGGGTCAGCCCAGCAGCAGGAACGTTGCAGGGATAGTCCACGAGGCTCCCTGATCAGCAGCAGCAATTACTTTGGCGTCTTTGCCAAGCCAAAACACCCCTTTTATTACACATAAGTCACCCCTAAGGTTGGCCCTCGATAGCCCATAGGGTAGTGTGCTTTGTAAGTAAAAGGTAGAACATGTACTGTTACGTTTTGCATATCCTGATAGCGACAAACACCCACATTTTCTTGTTCATTACGGTGAGGCATACTCCGCGCGTAGGTTAAAATTGGATATTCCTTCACACTTTTTAAAGCTATAATTCCTGATTAGAAAGGAGTAGTTGCATGATGTTTCATATCTTTGGAATGGTAATGATAAATCATCTATACTGATAAAGTTGGATTTTAAAATTGCTGTTTTAGAAATGGCACTTTTAGTAAGTGGACATTTCTCTGCTCTTACTGCTGCTTGCCTGCGGCCTGTCTCCACCCCCAGTACATCTGGAGGAGGGTGACAACTACACTTTGTGCATTCCCTCTAGACAGCCACAAACACAAGATGGTTAGGTGTGTCTGAATTCTCATCTGCATTCTGATGGTTTTTCCTGGACAGGAAGAGTGGGGGAGCTGACACACCTGAATAGGCAGTGTCCTCTTTCCACCCAAAGGGCTGAATACCCCCTACTGATAGTCTGGAGCCAGGGGTGGGTAGAAAGAATGTCTGTGCAATTCAAAGACCCTTCTTTGAAGTCATCCCCACTACAAAGGCACAACTCGGTATAAGTATTAGGGGGCTTTTTTATTAGCCCTTTGCGCCACTGGTACATCGCTTTTTGTGACGCTCTGGTGGTGCAGGAGTCTGCTCCATATTTCACAGGCAGCACTAAGCCACTTTTTTAGCTTAATGTTGCCTTGTAAATATTGTTTTCTTTAATGCAGTTTTCTGTGTTAAAGGGGCATGAAATGGGTGTTGCTGGGGCGTTCCGAGCAGCATCCATGGCTTTTTGACACTGCTCCAGATTTACAAGAAATCGTAATTCTAAGGCAGTGCCAAAAACGTACGCCTCCCCAGGGAAGGCGTCGTTAGGGAGGCACAACGAGGAGAAATATCTTTATTACGCCTTGTTTTTTTCCTTTTTTTATGTGTGCTGCATTTTGCAGCACACATAGAAAGAGGAATAAGCCTCTAGTGATTGTTTTTGTGCAGGTAGGTTTTCCTTCGTGTACAAAAAGAATCATCCCAGTAATGCAGGCCCCCTTGCACCATGGTGCAAAGGTGCCTGCATTGGCGCATGGCAGCCCATTGTGCGCCAGCGCAGGGGAAAAGGACAGGAATGCACCATATCTGATAGATACAGCGCATTCCTGCTCTTTTCTTTTGCCTACAGCAAAAACTCATTAACGAGGCCCTAGGTCTCTGACCCTACCAAGACAGTACCCTACTGGTCCTGTGAAGAACCCTGTCAGGAAGAAGGACTGCTGTGCTGCTACAAGGACTGCTACTCTGCTGGACTGCTACTCTGGAAGAACTTATTTTCGGCTCTGATGTGCTACCTTTTGCTTGCTACCCTCTGCCATGCTGAGTAAAGGACTGGAAGCATCTCACTTTAACTCAGAGTAAATCCAAGGGTTTGCTGGCTTGCCCCTGTTCTGAAGTTTCAGGGTCATCAAAGACTTCCTACAGCCCTGCAACAGCACCTGGATTCTGCCATCTTTGAGTCCTGCCTTGCCAAGTGGTGCCAACCCAGTCCTCTGCCCTTGGAAGTGACTTTTCTGTGCTGACCCAGCAGAACCCATTCATCGAGGACTTTGCGCTGATTGGAAATGACGCTTTCCCTTCGACGCCTAAAGTAGGAGGTAAACTATTAAGCAAAATACAGAAGGATCAGAAAATAAACCAAAATAATAATAATAATTTTCAAAGCATTATACATTTAAAACAACAGTAACCTCAAATAAAATCATTTAGGGGCTTATTTACAATTGGCTTGCACAGCAGTTGCGTCCCTTTTTGTGATGCACCAGCGACGCAACCTGCTGCACCATATTTACAAGGACATATTAAGCCACCCTGCATGGCTTTTCACATCCTTCTAAATATGACCTTTTTACACACAACATTTTGCATGAACGGGGCGTGCCACGGGTGTTGCTGTGGGTGTTCCCACGCAACTCCCATACCTTCTGCCACATTTCCAGATTTACGAGAAATTGTAAACCTGGAAATGCGTCCAAATGCTACGCTTCCCCAAGGGCGGTGTAGGAAGGCACAACGAGGAGAAATGTTTTCATTTTTCTTCTTTTTTTCCTCTTTCTATGCATGCTGCATTCTGCAGCACACATAGGGAGAGGAAATCACCTCTCATCATTGTTTTTGTGCAGGAGGGTGTCCTTTTTCCACAAAAACATTTGTCCCTGTGACACAGGCACCCTTGCACCATGGTGCAAGGGTGCCTGCATCCGCACATGGCAGCTAGTTCTGCCCCAGAGCAGGGGAGAGCAAAGGGATCTGTCATATTGTTGTAGATATGATGCATACCTTTGCTTCCGAAGAAATACAGCTTGGCGTAGTGAAATGGCTTGAGGTACTGCTCTGCGTTAATTCCTTGTAAATAAGTCCCTTAATCTTTTGGTTGTTGTAATGTCTCTCTTGAGACGGCAGCCCATAATATTTGCTTCCTTAATAGATAGTGAATCACTACTTTGGCCAGATGAAATGGTAATCTCCCCCTCCACTTCATTGGAAACATTATGGGGCATATTGACAAGGAACAGGGAAAATTAAGGCTAAGGGCGCTTAGCGTAAAAAATTTTAACGCACGCTATCGCTGGATAATATCGCCTGGTTATCGCGTTATTAACAACGCTAACTGCCTAGGCGATATAAAATCCAGCGATATCGGCATTTTTCGGAGGTTATCGCTGGTAATACAATGATAAAACTACAAGGATAGGGATATCCTTGTTGATAGCCCATGGTGGACTTATCCATGTAATCCACCTCCCATTGGATTACATGGCTAAATCTGAAAATTAGCAGACGTAAAAAAGCAGCGTTAACCATGGTTAGCGCTGCTTCTTTTGTCTGTAACAGGGTTAGCGTGAAGATTGATAATAGGAGAAATGTCGCTTAGCGACATTTTTCCTATTATTTTGCTCTGGAACGCCCACTTTGCCTCTCATTAGTGATGCAAGGGGAAGCGTAGTGAAAAAGGGTGCTAACATGCGATTTTGCATGTTAGCACCCTGTTGTTGATAGGGCGATATTTGTATCTCTGCTTCTTTGGCTTTTAAAGCCAAAAAAGCAGAGATAAAGCCCTCGTTAATATGCCCCTACCTTTCTCCTTTCCATTACTATCATTTACATCCAACAAATCCCCTTCATCACACAACGAGTGAGATTACTCACATGCAACAGGAGACAACGTTTCAAGTGATAATTTGACAGAATCTGTAATAGAAGAAAATTGTGAACCAAAATCAGCATTATCAGCGTCAAAGCATCTCTCACCCTCTTCTATATCAACATTGGTATAACCATCTCTATTCAGCAGGCACCCCTCCAGCTTGGCAAGCCTGTACATACTCCACCAAGAGCCATGGTTAAGTCTGACCAATGACTCTCCAACCCTTATAATTTTAAAAGTTTTGGAAAATTTGGACTCACCCTTTTTGACGTGAAACAGAAGTTTAATTTTGATGGAAACTCCCACCTCCAAACTGACCTTAGCATGATTCAAACTAACTTTATCGCTCATCCCAGCTTTAGACTTCCTTCTGACAGAAACCTTACCAGCTAAACCAAAATGAGATAAAAAATGGGTAAATCTTGCTTGATCCAAAAAGGAATGAGTGAAGTCCTTGGTACCTGTTCCTTAAGCATGGAAAATGGTGAGAATCCTGTGCATAAGTTGGGAAAAAAATGATAAGTCCATATGTTTTCCACAACAAACTCCTTAACATTGGCTAAATCCACCTGCACTGCTTCAACAACAACTCTGTTGGACAAGTTACTTACCTTTGGTCCCACCTTATCTGGTAGAGTCATGATCTAGCTGCAGATTCCATACCTTTGAATTTCGCAGGCGTCAGGATGGATCCAGAATACTTTACCTCGAGCAATACCCTTGTGGGTCGGTAGGTGCCATTGGTCGGCTCTATGTGATGTTGCTAGTGTAGTCTGTGTTGGAAGTAACGTCCACACCACCTATTGAGGCGCCACCTCGGATCGCTGATGTCAGTTACTTTGCACGCTAGGAGTTTGGAGCCATGAAGTGCGCTGACAGTGGTATGTTTAGAACAACAAGGACCCTGATAAGGATCAGCCCTGACCTTAAGAACCTGTCCGCAGTGCGGGGAAGATGGCTGGGTCAGTAAGGAATCTGCAACAGGATCTACCAAATAAGGCGTTACAGAAGGTCAGTAACTTGTCCATCCAATAGAGACATCTAGCCGCAGATTCCTTACTTTTGACTAGATACCCAGGCAATACCATCTCAGGAGAAGGGACTGTGGACAAGGTTAGAGCAGGAAGTCCTTGCAGACAGAGCAGCCAAAAAGGCCATCCCATCGGACTTGACTGTCCAGGCAGTAGTGTTTGGTAAACGTGGGCAGTGATGCCATGTTGCTGCCTGGCAAATGTTGCAATGCCGTGGTAACAGACTTAGCTCTGATGGAATGAGCCCTCAAGCCTTTATGAGGCTGCCTTCTAACCAGAGCACAGCAAATTTTGATGTAGAGGATGACCCATCGCAAGATAGTCCTCTTTTACACCGCACAACCTTTCTCTAATCCAACGTACCCCACGAAGAGTTGGTCATCCACCGGGAAGTCTTTAGAGCGCTCACAGTAGAACAACAACACTAATTTTGGGTCCAGACGGTGGAGTTGTTCCTCCTCTTTAGAGGGTTGCGGAGGAGCATAGAAAGTTGGCATGGTGACTGATTGCCCTACGTGGAATGGTGTTATCATTTTTGTTAAGAAAGAGGCCCTTGTGCGAAACACCAACTTAAAAGGGAAAATGGTCAGTTAAGGAGGCTTGGATGACAGAACCTGCGAAGCACTCACTCTCCTGGTGGAAATAATTGTCACTAAAAAGACTGATTTGATGGTAAGCAGACGAAGGGGGAAGTTGTGCAGAGGTTCGAACAGAGCACACATCAGGAATGTGAAGCGCATATTAAGGTTCCACTGAGGCATGATGAAGGGGGCATGTAAGAACCTATGTACAAGCCCCTTAAGGAATCAATTTACAATAGGGGATTTAAATAAAGAGAGTTGGTCTGGCGGTCTCAAAAAGGCAAACAGGGCCAAAAGGTACACTTTAGGAGTGCCAAGAGCAGAGCCCAGGGCTCGTGGCCTACCCTGAACACCAGGTAACGCTGATGATCAGGCGGGACAGGGATGTGAAAATAGGCGTCCTTGAAGTCCAACGCTACCATCCAGTCACTGGGGTCTAGGGCAGACAAAACCTGAGCAAGAGTGGCCATCTTGAACTTTTCCTTTTTGAGGAAGTAGTTGCGAGCTCGTAGATTTAGGATACGATGAAGGCCCTTGTCCTTTTTCGACACCAGAAAGTAGCAGGAATAGCAACTACCAGGTACTTCTGGCACTGGAACCTTTCCTATGGCGCCCTTGTCCAAGAAAGTCCTGACTTCCTCTCAAAGCAAGTTCGGGTGGTCCTCCATCATAGGCCATAAGTTGGAGGTATGGATGCAGAGGTAGTCTAAAAGGGGGAGGGAGCAGCCCCTTTGGACTATCTTAAGAACCCACCTGTCTGTCGTGATGTTTTGCCAGTAGTGGAGGTGATGTCTGATCCTGCCACCAAGTGGCCGGCCATGATCTTGAACTGTCAGACTAGGAAAGTTTGGAGTCTGCAGGGGGAGGAGTGGACTGACCCGACCTAAGGCCGCCTGACCCACGTGATCAAAAGGAGTTGCACCCACAGCCGTGCAGAGGTTGCTGAACTTGTGCGGTCTTGTGATTGGGATATGGCTGGTGTGGGTGAAAGCCCCTTCAAGGCCATGAAAGGAGTGACAGTCAACCGGGAGACGGGGGATGGTTGGCCACTGAGAGGCCCAAGGACTTGACAGTAGCACGAGAGTCCTTAAAGCGCTCCAGGGCCATGTCTGCCTTGTCTCCAAATAGAAGGGTGCCATCAAGGGCATGTCCAGAAGGGAAGCTTGGATATCCTCAAAAAAGCCAGAAATTTTCAGCCAGGCATGGCGTAGAACAGCCACCGTCGATGACAACGCTCTGCTCAGTGAGTTGGTGGTGTCAAGCCCACAGCGAATGGTGACCTTTGCCACATTCTTCCTGAGTGATACTGCTTGTTGGAGAATGGCCCGATCCTCCTCCGGGACCTGTGGCAACACGTACGCAACCATTTCCCACAAGGACTGGGAGTAACAGACCAATATGCAGGTGTTGTTTACCGCCCACAATGCAAGGCTGGCGTAAGAAAAACATGTCTTGCTCCAACTATTTAGCCTCTTGGATTCCTTGTCGGGGGTGCGGAAGGGAATGTGCCTTGTGAGGTAGAGGTCTGGACCACAAAGCTCTTGGGGGTAGGATGGTTGGTGAGGAATTTTGGGTCACCCGGTGCAGGGCGATGGTGGAGAATGATTGTCTTATTCACAGGAGCCCCTATGCTGGGCTTGGACCAGATTCCAAGAAGGGCATCAGTCAATGCCTCGTTGAAAGGCAGGAGGGGTTCCGAGGAGGAGACACCCGGCTGCAGGACCTCTGTCAAGATGGTCATCTTGACTTCTACGGAAGGGAGCTGAAGGCCCAGGGCTTCCGCTGCCCTTTTCCCACCACAGCATATGAATCTTCTTCCTCCGTAGCCATGGTAGGGGGAGAAAGTAGGCCAGAATCCACCAGCCTCACCCACTTCCTCATACCAGCCTATTCATGCTCAGACTGGTTTTGTAAAGGCTCCAGTGGCCCCTCCCAATCTGCCTCCATTCCTAGCACTTCGAAATAGGGCTGGGGACCCAAGGGTGCTGTCGGCACCAGAATCGGTGTCGGTAGGTGCCGATCCGGCTCCGGGTTGTCCGGGCTGGAGTCTCAGCGCGGGGGCCTCCTCCAGAGAAAGGGCACAGTGGCATGACCAGCACCGGTCTGGAACTACCAAGCCAATGGAGCCCCCTCTTTGCCACTCGATCCAAAAGAGAGCTGGGAGGGTCAGGGTCAGGGTCAGGTCACCCTAATTTATTTAACATTTGTATGGCGCATCGTATCATCCCCGGGGGGATCTCTCGGCGCCTTGGCATGACACTGAAAGGGACCAAGAGCAAATGCAAACCCCTAAAACATCCAGGTTTTTAGGCTTTTTTTGAAGTGTCCTAGAAAGGTACAGAGACGTATCTCTTCCAGCAACCTGTTCCAGTGAAAGGGGGCCAGGTAGGAAAATGCACGCCCTCCCATTCTAGATTTATTAATCTTGTGAGGCACTAACAGGTTTCGATTACTTGACCTGAGGAGGCGACCGGGGATATAAGGCCTCGTCTTCTTCTTCCTTAAATAAGCTGGCCCCAGGTCTCGAGTTGCCTTAAATACCAGTGTGAGAAGTTTAAAAACTGCTCTTTTTTTAATGGGCTACCAATGTAGGGCTTGGAGCAAGGGTCGCGAGGGGGAACGTCTGGGTTTGTTCAAGACCATTCTTGCTGCAGTATTTTGCAGCACTTGGAGCCTATTGAACAGTTCTTCCTTGGCTCCGACCAGTAGGGCATTACCGTTGTCCAGCCTGCTTACAAAAAGCGCCTGAATCAGAGTCTTTCTTGTACCCAGGGGAATCCATGGAAATACCTTTCTCAGCATCTTCAGGATTCCGAAGCAAATGCCAGAAAGTGATTTTATGTGGTCTTCGGATGACAGTTCGCTGTCCAACAGAACTCCCAGATTCCTGACCTGCTTTGTAGGGGAAGGGGTTCTCCCAGCTCTGTGGGCCACCAGTCCGGTGTCCAAAGGTCCTCTGCCTTCCCGAACAGGACAATCTCAGTTTTATTAGCATTCAGTTGGAGGAAATTGTCCCCCATCCATTCCGCTATGTTCAACATACAGGTCCTGAACTTGGCTCTGGTGACAGCAGGGTCTGACTCGAAAGGAATGATCACCAGCGTGTCATCCGCATAAGAGATGGTGTCAAAGCCATTGCTCACATGATGGCGGACAAAGGGGCCACGTATATGTTGAACAGAGAGGGGCTTAGGATGGACCCTTGAGGTATACTCCCTTATCAAGTGGGGTGATTGATGACACAAGTGCGTCTAGCTTAACATACTGTGATCTCTCTGTCAGGAAGCTCTGGAGCCAAGCCAATGCTAGACCTCCGACACCTATGTCCTGCAATCTGCAAAGTAGGATGTTATGTGATATGGTGTCGAAGGCCGCGGAGAAATCAAGAAGCATTAGCATTGTGGATATCCCTTTATCTAAGGACATCCTAATGCTGTCCGTGACTTCGATTAAGGCCGCCTCCATTCTGTGACCAGCGCGAAATCCTTATTGGGCAGGGTCCAGCAATTGGTGTTTTTCTAGATAATCAGCAAGTTGTTTATTGATCATCTTCTCCATGACTTTCGAACAACAGGGCAGCAGAGATATCGGCCTATAATTTTTTCATCTCTGCTGGGTCTGCAGACGTTTTCTGTAAGAGAGGTTTAATCGAGGCTCTCTTCCACTTGTTTGGGAAGGTAGCAGTATCCAGGAATATGTTGCAAACTGACAAAAACTGTCAAAGATGAGGCACATGGTGTCATATATTCTTTAAGCTTGGCTTGGGTCACTCCAGCTCCTTGAAAGGCAGGGAAGCACGGAGCCGACCCAGGCACAGTTTCTACAGACAGAGGCCTAGTGCGTTGAGACTCCTCCATCACGTCGGCAGACAGATGGGGAGAAGTTGAAGCACGCTTCATCTTCTTGTGTTTCTTAAGCCTCTTACCTGACCGACCCAATGAATTTGAGTAGGAGGGGAAGGACTTGGGATGCCCGGAGCAGTGCCCAAATCTTCTTCTCGACTGGGACTGAGAACAAGACCTCCGGGGCAAACGGAGTGGTGCTGTGCGCTGAGCTGCAAGCAGCTTTATGGACCACTCCCTCAAAGCTTTCAGAGCCATGGCCCGGCAGTCAGAGCATCACTTTGAGTCGCAGTTACGCTCTAGGCATCAGAGAAAATGTTATTTTATTTTATTATTTATTTTAAATATTTATATGGCACTTGAGGTAACTACATCAGATGACTGATTAGCTGAACAACAGTTCAGAGCAACTCCAGGTTACATGCAGAAGAGCCAAGTCTTTAGGTCTTTCCTAAAGGAAAACAAGTCGGGGGCATTTCTCAGATCGAACGGAAGCTTATTCAACCATCTGGTGGAAATCAAGTGCAGATCCGTCAGTGACATGGCGAGATGGCAGGCACCGCATGGTTTGAATCCAGAAGTCTTCTTTGACATGTTTGTAAAAAAACTTGCACACCAAATTCATCAACAAAATGTTGAAAAAGACTGTCAAAAAGTGAAAGAAGATAGCTCTCTTCACAGGTGGAAAGGAAATAACTGATGTCAGCTCGCCGAGGTGGCACCTTTATAGGTGAGGCAGACGTAACTTCTGTCATGGATGGTGCTGACGATGTCACACACAGCCAGCCGATGTACACTTACTGGCATGCCAGGATTTTGCTTGAGGAAAAGTCTTCCGGATCCAATATGACTCCTGGGAAATTCAAAGGTAAGGAATCAGCAGCGAGATGTCTCTATCAGATAAACCTTACTATGAGGCCATTCGTGTTAGGTGCATAAAAAGATATCTTCAAATCTAAAATTTCAGTTTCTTATGAAACTTCAAAGAAGTAAATTGTTTGCCATTATCCATCACTATAATAGATGGCAAGCCTCCTTTGTGGAAACACTCTCTGGGGGTATCAGTGGTACCCATTTTATCTCTGCCCACCTGGAAAAAAATGCATGAGGCCAAATGCATACACTTGGCACCTTGAAAAACGTTCTACATGGTCCTAAAATGTCCAATGCAAGTTTGTCCCAAGGCCTGCTGGGAAAATCTGAGCAAAGGAACAGAACGGGGTGGGGGTCGTTGAACAAATACGTGTTTCCACACCATGGAGCCTTTCATTGAGCACAGCCCAAGACCTTCAGCACTAGCATCAATATAAAGATAAAATCTCAATTTTTGATCAAAAGGAAATAGGGGTAGTGCATTGACTATGGAACACTTCAGCTTATCAAAAGCATCCTGATGTACTTTTGTCCAATTGTACTTCACACCTTTTTAGCAACTCCTTTAAAGGTGAAGCTAAGTGAGAAAAAAAGGTGGAATAAAACGTACGCAATCCCATGTAAGGTTGGTCCTTGTCAGTGGGTGTGGGCACCTTTTCAGTTGCTTCAATCAAACTCAG
The DNA here is from genome assembly GCF_964263255.1 of Lissotriton vulgaris. NCBI lineage: Eukaryota > Metazoa > Chordata > Amphibia > Caudata > Salamandridae > Lissotriton > Lissotriton vulgaris. Next base: position 616,583 of record NW_028252489.1, read on the forward strand.
GTTAGGAGAAATTCCTTTACCAGAGATTGTATGACCAAGATACTCAAACTCCTGAGTAAGAAATGTACACTTCTCCATGTGCAATGTAATTATCTTTTCTTGAAAATTATGTTACACCTCTGACAATCATGAGTTATGCAAATCAATAGAATCAGCATAAAACAAAAATATTGTCTTGAAAAGCCATAACCCCCTGGATGCCCTTGAACAGTGTGAACATCAGTTTCTGGAAAATAGATGCAGTTGATGCTTATCAGAAGGACATGCGTACATACCTAAAAGCTCCATCAGGAGTGATAATTTAGTCAGATGTCAGCAACATTCTTCCAGTTCGATCTGGTAATAAGCAGATTTGAGGTCTAAGGACGTAAAACATTTTACACCCTCCAACTGTGCTACCAGCTTCCGAATTTTAGACAGGAGATGGCAGTCAACAATAATTTGATTTGTTTGTTCAGAGACCTAAAATCAGCACATAACCCGAAGAAACCAGATTTGTGTTACCAACACAATGGGAGAAACCCACTAAAATGGAATCTCCTGGTTCAATTACCCCATCAGCTTACAGTTCTGGACTGAATCTCTACTGACGCTAAGCGATACATCTCTAATCCTATGTTTAACAGGAGATGCATCATCTTTAAGTTTAATCTCATGAGTGAATCCCCTAACAATCCCAACTCTTTTCTGATTTCATCCTTCATCTGGGAAATACCACAATGCTTTCCTTTGTGACTGACCATACAATATAGTGAGAAATCAGATGATGGATCAAGAAAAAGTCTAAGGTTTTCTTGGTGTCTCTAGCCCAAAACATGTTGACCGTTCTCAACTACATATGTCTTTCCTAGAATAGTGTGAGGCAAAAATGAAATAGATTCCACAAAGTAACCTAGAATAATCATTTACCCGTAACCATAGGCATTTATATTGTTATCTTTTAATTCTCTGTTTTTCCATTGTTCCTTGAAAAAAGCCAACAATACTAATGAAAACGATGAACCCGACTCAACCAGCATTACATCAATCATAATTTCGCAGGTGGGTGGTTTACATGGATCAGTGTCAGCTGATGTGAATAAAACTTTATCGTAACCATCAAAAGTCAAAGTCATGTTCTCCTTATCCTGGGTGTCTTGCAAAGTCTCAGTTTTTTTCTCCATAATGGCTCCTAGCCCTTATGTATTCCCTCTGTAGCCTCCTCTTGTGTCTTAACCTCACCCTCCTCCCCTGTACTTCCTGGTTCTACCTACCTTCCTGCTGCCATTCACTGCATCTTGTCCTCTGTCTCCTCCCTTCTCCTCCTGGTTCTATCATCCTCTCCCTTCCTGCTGCTGTCCACAGCATCTTGTTCTCTGTATCCTCACCTCTGCCTCCTAGTTCTGCCAGCCTTGATGCTGCATCCACAGCATCTTGACCTTTGTCTCCTCCCCTCTGCCTCCTCCCTATACCCCCCTTTCAGCTGATGTCCACTGTATCTTGTCCTCTGTCTCCTTCCCTATGCCTCCTGGTTCTCACCACCCTTCCTGCTGCACGCCACAGCATTGTGTCCTTTGTCCCCTCTCCTGGTCCTACTGGATCCCTCTACCCTTCCGGCTTCCATCCACAGCATCTTCTTGTCCTCTGCACCCCCCTCCAGGTTTTACCATCTGCATCCACTGCATCTTGTCCTTTATCGCCTCACCTGTGCCTCCTGGTTATACCTCCCTTCCTGCTACATCCACTGAATTGTGTCCTTTGTCTCCTCCCCTCTACCTCTTGGTTCTCCCCACCCTCCTTGCCGGCGTTCACTGCATCTTGTCCTCTGCCTCCTCCACTGTGCCACCCGGTTCTGCCACATTTCCTGCTGCTGTCCAATGCATCTTCTTGTCATCTGCAACCCTCTCCAGGTTCTACCTCCCTTCCTGCTACATCCACTGAATCGTGTCCTTTGTCTCCTCCCCTCTGCCTCCTGGTTCTCACCATCCTTCTTGCCGGCGTTCGCCTCATCTTGCCTTTGTCTCCTCCCCCCTGTCTCTTGGTTCTCACCGCCCTTCTTACTGGCAACCGCTGCATCTTGTCCTCTGCCTCCTCCACTGTGCTGTCTGGTTCTCTCTATCTTTCCTGCTGCCGATCAATGCATCTTGCCCTTTGTCTCCTCCACTTTGCCTCCTGGTTCTGCCACCTACCTGCAGCCATCCACTGCATCTTGTCCTTTGTCTCCTACTCTGTGACTCACATCCCTCCATGCTGCATCAACTGCAACTTGTCTTTCCCTCCCTTATACCTTCAGCTTCTCACCACCCTTCATGCTGCATCAACTGCATCTTGTCCTCTATCTCTTCCCCGTGCCTCCTGATTCTGCCCACAATTCATGCCAGCGCCCACTGCTTACAAGATCCCTCTGGCCAACGTTATTTGTTCACATGACATCAACGTCCTTTTCTATGCTGAAGATACACAACTCATACTCTCCCTCTCTGACAAGACTCCCAACACAAGAAACAAGTTCACTGCCTGCATGTCTGAAGTCACTAACTGTATGAAAGCCACTGCCTCAAGCTCAAAACTGACAAGTACTGACCTTTGGCAAGACCACCTCACCATGAGACTCCAACTGGTGGTCGGCCAAACTAGGTCCTGCACCCACACCCAGCACCAACGCCTTAAACCTCGGAATAATCATCGACAATGTTAGATTTGGGATCTGAAGTACTGGGTTTTTCAGAACCCAGCGGTGCCAGGGAACACACCCTAAGACTTCGAGTCCTTCCTGTTTCAGACTACAGAAACACAGAGTCTTCTTGGTGAAGTCAAAGCTCGAAATTATTGGCTGCAGCCAGTAACAGGTATCCCAGAAGTACAACACGGTGTATACTCTCAGGAGACTGCTCAATCTTACAAAGCCAGCCTTCCCTTTTTATACAAAATATTATGCTTTAGGCAAACATTCCTTATTTTACAGTTGACCATTCACATATTTTCACTACAAAGAAAAAGCAGAATCATGATGACAAGCTTATTTTTAGTTTGTCCAGCCCACAATAAATTATCCGGCAAGACCCAGCATTTTCCATCAGATATCGGCGGACCCCTAATAAAAACGGGCACCTCCTCCTCGTAAAGCAAGCCATAAAGTAAGAAACAGAGACAGGTGTGTGTAAGATTAGGCATGGTTTGTATGCGATGAAAGGTTTATGGTATGCTGTGCCTTGATGCTAATCTCGATCGGCCACTGGGAAAGGAACTGGCTGGGCAGGTTTGGCTTCAGGCAGTGGAGTCAGCTTGCCCAGGTCACACAGAAGTCAGCAAAGGTGTACGTGTCCATCAGACTAGTTTTTGGCCTTAGTCATCGGCCTATGTGAGGGAAATCACAAAATGGCTGCCGTTCACAAAATGGAACCCGAGGGTTCAGGACGGAAACTCTGATTCCAGGGTGTTTTCGTCACTCGAATATGACGAAAATGCTTGTGAATAGTATACTAGTCATTCTCGGTCTGCTGAAACCAAAATCGTCATGATACGACAATGTTTATGACACGGGTCCAGAATTTTCAGTACCACAGATCTCTAGTTGGCAGAGGTCGGTACCTTTGACCAAATATGGACCCTTGCTTCTAGTCAGGGTAAGGGGCTACACTCCTAAAATAACCCCTGCTCACCCCCTTGGTAGCTTGGCACGAGCAGACAGGCTTATCTCAGAGGCAGTGTGTAAAGCATTTGTGAACACATACAGCAATACAGTGACAACAATATGAAAGAACACCACACAAGTTGTATAACAATAAGTATTTTTATATAGACTTAACACAAGACCACAAACAACAAATATCCACAATACTGTACTTTAAAAATGGTAGAAATAGCTTAGTTCTCTTTAGATGTAAAATGCAACACTTTGAGTTCAATGTACCTTTGGATGCCTAACGCTATACAATAAAAGTGTTGTCGGGAAGGTGATGCGTCAGTTCCTTACACGCAAGAACGGTGATGCGTTGGTTTCTTACTGCGCTTCTGGGGCGATGTGAGCAGCAGCGCTATGATGCGATGAACATCCTGTGCAATGAAAAAAAATGGCGTCTTCTTCTTGATGCGACAACGATGCGTGCACGCCTGACGGCCATGCGGCGACTCAATCTTCTGTGCACCGACAAGCCCTGCGACACCCTTCTCCGGTGATGCGAAGGCGTCTGCTGCGATGGCGACACTCTTCTCCGGTGATGCGAGGCACTTCGGGTGATGCGATGGCGACAGCGACGGTACGCTTCTCCGGTGATGCAACTGCGTCTGCTGCGACGGCTACACTTTTCTCCGGTGATGCAACGACAACGCCTGCGGCAGCGACACGCTTCTTCCTTTTGAGTCACGCTTCCAGCTCCCAGCAACACACAGTCTCTCAGAAGGCACAGCTAAATAGCAGGCACTTCAATTCCCAGCAAGGAAAGGCAAGGGAGCTGGTTGGTGAAATCTGTTGTCCCTGAGACTTCAGCAGGAGGCAAGCTCTATCTCAAGCCCTTGGAGATCCATTACAAGTTGATTTGAAAGTAGCACAAAGTCCTTTATCCTTTCTTTTGCAGTCAGGCAACCACTGCAGGCCAATCTCCCAAACAGCACCCAGGTTAGGGATAGTCTCCTCCTCAGTTTCTCTTGTTCCTCTTCTCAGCAAAGGTTCTTGTTTCCCAAAAAGTGCTCTAAAGTTCTGGGGTTTGGGTCCCCTCTTTTATACAAATGTTTCCTTTGTTCTCTGAAGGCAGAGAGGTCTTTGCCTAATACGAACCAGTTCTGGTCAGTCCTGGAGCCCTTTGTTGACAAGATTCCTTCTTTCCTTTCACAGTGTAGGCCAGGGACATCAGACGCACCACAGGAGGTGGAGACAGCATTGTGGAGGGAATTCCCAGCCCTATTCAGGGTCCAGATGCAACCCCTCCCACTCATCTACATGCATATCTCTCTATTCAGCCCTGTGCTGACTCACCCTGTCCCCTGGAATACCCCATCCCCTGTCACTCAAACTCCAGACAAGGAATACACAACCTAGCAGAGGCAGGCTTGGATTGTTAGGCAAGAAAATACCTACTTTCTAAAAGTGGTATTTTCAAACACAGAATGTTAAAACCAACTTCACTAAAAGATGCATTTTATCATTCTGAGTTCAGGCATACTAAACTCGAATTTCTACCTAGTTCCCTGAGTCAGTTAGGATTATAAGATGTTATAATCAAGCTACCCTTTCTGGCCTATGGGGAACAGGTAGCCTTGCAATAGTGAAAAACGAAAATGGCTGTAATTCACTAATAGGACATGCCACACACACCAGGGAATGTCCTATCTTTTACCTACAATGCACCCTGCCCTTGGGCCTACCATAGGGGTGACTAATATGAAGAAAAGGGATGATTTACGGGCTGCCAAGTGGGTACACTTGCCGAGTCAAAATGACAGTACCAGATTGCACACAGGCTCTGCAATGGCAGACCTGAGACACATTTTACAGGCTGCTTCTGTGGGTGGCAAACCAGTGCTGCAAGCCCACCAGCAGCATTTGATTTACAATCCCTCGGCACACTCAGTGCACTGTACTAGGGTCTGACAAGTAAACCAAACCAGCCAATCATGGAGTCACTAATCCATACATCAATTTACGATAGGGAGCACTTGCACTGTGGCACTGTACAGCAGTGGCACAGTGCCCAAAGCATCTATAACCAGCAAAAACACATGAGGCAACAGCAAAATATGGAATGGAGACCCACGCTAAGGTGCCAGGTCTATCAGACAGTAAGCTGGACATGACCTGACAGGTTAATACACTCATTGCATCCTGCTTTCACACACTGAAGATACCTAGAAAGATCTTCAAATGGCTCCTAGACAGCAAAAGAAAAACTGTCTTTCACGCTCTCGTCACCAGCAAGTTGGACTATGGGAACACCTTCTACCCAAGGATGACCAAGCAAAAGAAAGACCTCAGCAACTACAGGCCCATCTCTCTCCTGCCATCCTGGAGCAAGAAATTAACAAGCAGCTCTCCGCCCATCTTGAATGACATCAACATCGTCTTCTACGCCGACGATACTGAGTCCGGAGAGCCGCTGCCGCTTGAAAAATGTTTTGATATTGGATACTATAATATTCATTGCACTCTGCAATATCGTCCTATAATGCTTTGCAGGGCCTTTGGTTGGGGTTGTATTTTTGCACATAACTGGGCTTAGGGTGTTCCTAGGAGGATGGGACCACCACCGAATCGTTCAGCATTATGTGCTCTTTGTGCTCAAGGCATCTGCTTTGTTGTCTCCCTGGGATAGGGAGGACCCCAAAATCATCACCTCTCTCACTGTTTGCTATATTTTCATTTTCACTTTTGTGAGATGACTATATGCATTTTAGCATGTAAAGATAGAGTTATTTGTTGTTTTACCAAAGGTATGTGAAGTTTCTGTTTTATTTGTTGGGGTGAGACAGAACAAAGTTATGGAGCAGAGTTTCACTGATTTTTTGTTCAAGTCAGACATCCTGCCAATCCCACTTAACGTCCTGCTGATTACATGTGATAAACCACTGATCACACACATCATGTCAGGCTGATTACACGTGATGTCCCCCTGATTACGTGCAATGTCCCACTAATCATATGTGATGACCTGCTGATCACAAGTGAATTCAGGCGGAAAACACATGCACACACAATTAATTGCCTGCTGATCACACGCAATGTCCCCCTGAACTTTGAGCAGGTGCAGAGGCCCAGCCCCCGTACGGTGTTACCTGAGACCCATCCTCCAACTGCTCAAGGCTCTTGTGGACCCAGTTCCAGTGCCTCAAGGGCACCCGCTTCAAGTCTCTTCCTCTGACTCTCCCACCTTATCCTCTTTCTCTCTTTCTCTCTCTCTATGTGACTTTTGGCACCTCTTTCGGCGCTCTTCTTACCTTTTTTTTCACTATTACTGCGATTTGTCTGTGCACTATCCCTCGCTCCTTGTGCCTTTTCTCTCACCCTTTGTGCCTATTCTCTAACTCTCACTAAAATGTTTTGTGCCTTTTACTCACTTTTTGTGCCTATTTCCCCAGTCTTTTCTTACTCTTTCTGTGACTTTTCTGTACTGTTTCCATTGCTCTTTTTGCCTCTGTGTGGCATTTCTCATCTTCCTTCAGACCTTTGCTGTCTCTCCATCTTCTCTACACCCCTTTCCCGCCCTTCTGCCCTGCCTGAACCCTCTCCCTCCTCCCCCTGCTCCTTTCCACCGCTCTCCTGAATTGCAGTTGTGCTTCAACTCAGCTCCGTCCACCGTGCTTCTTCCCCCTCCCAGGACCTACTTAATGACAATGGCAGTGAGGACACGTGCAGTTGGCGCACCAAAGGCAAGCCCATCAGTGCTGGTCGGTGCCCAGCACCGGAAACCCTTGTCCCCTCCACCCCACCATTAACCGTCCTCTCTCCTTTGTGCCTTGAACCCCGGATATCTAGCCACCCTCTGCTGGTGTGTAACATCACACAACAAGGAAAGAGCCTTCACTTGCTCCCTCTGCCGCTTCACTTGCACCACTGCTCCCGCAACACCTACCAAGAACATACCCACCACACCCAACCCACCCCAAACACATTCGAACATCTACCCCCACACCAGAAGCATGCATACTCCTCAACAACTGCTCACTCAGCAAGCACACCACAGAGATCTGGGTTCTACTAGAAGACTCCGCCCAGACCTCCTCTTACTCACAGAAACATGGATGACTACAGCTTCAATGCCAGAGATCGCCACCACCATCCCCACCGGATACAAGATCACCAGGCAAGACCGCCAAAACAGGCCTGAAGGAGGAATCACCACTGTCTACAAAGAGACCTTCATTGGCACCAGCTCCACCAAAACCAGAACAAACTACATGGAACACTTCAATTTCCAAATCACAGCAAATTGCATACTGGGTGGAACCCTAATATACTGCTTCTCCTACCCCCGGGCCTTCTAGCTAACTTTACAACCATCATCACAGAATTCATCCCTCCCCCAGTGCTCAATGCCAGCGCTTTCATCCTCCTAGGAGACCTCAATTTACATCTTGGAGACTAGACCAACCCCAACTCAGCCACCCTTCTTGAAAACCTCGGAAACCTGAGACTAACCAAACACGTCATGGAACCCACCCCACTGCTGGACACCCCCTAAACCTCGTCTTCACATCTTTCAACAATATCATGATCACCAGGTCAGACCATTCCACAGTCAGTTTCACAATCAACATCCATCAACTCAGAAGAGCCACCACAGTGGGCTCAGCATGCCAACACTGAAACAACCTAACAGAGGCGGACTGGTCAATCGCCCTACACGAGAACAATCCAAAATCCACAGCCATCCTGGCACACAACATTCAGAACTTCAGCAAGTGGATCACCAACTGCGCTGACACTCTGGCCTCCATGAAACAATGGCACAAAAAAAGGCTTGGGTCTTGTCACTATCTGGCCTAGACCACTTTAATGTATTAAACAAGAAAAATGGCCAGACAGGTTGTTTTTAAATACACTCCACCACACTTAGCCGAATAATCCGAAGCGGGACGAATTTTTTTCATTTCATCATTTATACTTTATAAATATTTTGTCAAAAATCTTTCAGTATATCCAAGACAAAACAATGTTGTCACACAATTACATCATTAATACATAAAAACATTCAAGAACAAAACAAAAATGCACAACATCAATGTGGTACATTCATATAAACACCATATAAAGAAATATGCAATGCCTCAAATTAGTTCATTCTGGGGCACCAATCCTTATGTAATGCATAAATACAAACAAGCGGACATCAAATTGCAAAAGCCTGCTTGTTTACTGGGCTGGAGACTATCATTGGAACAGGGTCGAATTTCTAGGGAAAGTTTAAATTCTATGCTTGATTCCCTGAAAACCCCTTTCTTTTTGCTTCAGCTCAGGGTCAACACGTTTCGAACCACACTATTATTTGGGGGTTCTCCTCAGGACGTGGACTGGAAATGGCCGTCACTGTTATCCTTTTCTCCATACACTGTTGTGCATGCTTCCAGGGCATACAAAGGAGTTCTCCAGATATGGGCGATGTAGAAGTAATGGGAAAGCACCGCTCTTTGGCACTTCATGTGTTAGACGTCGATATTTCCAAACCCGGCAGAATGGAGCTTTTATTTAATCCAACTTCAATAGTGGCGCTATCTGTTGCATTGGGCGAAGCTTTGTTTTTTGTCACTCGCCTCGCGAAGCCTCCATCGCATTTACAATGGAAAGCAGAGTTCCCCTCTCCCGGTGTCAAACGTTCGTTTCCTCGTTGCATATTTCTTTATATGGTGTTTATATGGATGTACCACATTGATGTTGTGTATTTTTGTTTTGTTCTTGAATGTTTTTATGTATTAATGATGTAATTGTGTGACAACATTGTTTTGTCTTGGATATACTGAAAGATTTTTGACAAAATATTTATAAAGTATAAATGATGAAATGAAAAAAAGTCGTCCCGCTTAGGATTATTCGGCTAAGTGTGGTGGAGTGTATTTAAAAACAACCTGTCTGGCCATTTCTCCATGAAACAAAGCAGCACAAAAAAACGAGAACACAAGCCAACTAGCTGGATATAGGGCTTCTCAGCCGGACTTCATCCATTGTTGTGTTGTTCATAATCTTCTTCCCTCTACCAGGAGCGACCCGTGCAGTTAAGAGTAGTGGGCGGTGGGCGGGTAGGAATTGACAGATGACGATGAGGGAAAATTAAATTAATAATCATTTTTCCCTCAATAATTAAACTTCCCTCGCTGTCTGTCGAGTTCCCCCACCCTCCCCACCACCCCACCGCTCTTACCTGCGTGGGCCACTCCTGCCACCTACCCTAGCCTGCATCATGCCACAATATGTCAGTCCCCTTCAGCCATTGGCTGACTTCACTGTGAGTTAAAGCACACTACCCTTTCACAAAGAGTACATGCACGCACAAAGTAGTTCTCTTCAGTTCCAGGGACTACATTAATATTGTGTGTTGTTTGCCGACCCAAACATATTTTTACCTTCAATACATTTTTGGGGTAGATTGATGAGGGCCCACACGTTTACGCAACATTTTATTTTCTAGAACCATAATAGAAAAAACACAAGAATAGCTAAAGCCAATAAAGATTGACAGCTAGCACAGACCTCTAGGCATTGCCAATGCTTGTTTTTTTGTATGTAAGGGAAGATTAAGGGGCATATTAGCAAGGGTGGTATCGCTGCTTTAGCTGCACTTTTTGCCGCTAAAGCGGGATATTTTTATCGCCCTATCAGCAAGCTGTCGCTAACAGCTGTTAGCGACAGTTTTATGGCAAAAGCGACTGTTTTGGGTGCCGCTTTGCATGTCAGTGATGTTTATCACAAATGACATGCAAATGAGGCGTTCCCAACTTGAAAGCGGCTGAAAGCAGTCGCAAACACACCTTCCGCCTATTACCAAGTCCCGCGAAGCGATAAAAAAACGCAAGCTAACCGCGCTTATCGCTGGAATTTAACACCTGCTAAAATTCTAACTTAGCAATTGTTTTCTATGGGAGGTGGATTATACGGCTGAATCCTCACCTGCCTATTAGCGACCTTTTCCTTACTGATGGGAATTCATCACTGCAATTCCCCGCGTTATTGCTGGAGAATTGCTGCTATCTTTGGTTTATTATCGCCTTGGAGATAAACGTTGACAATAACGCGTTATCTCCGTGATGTAAACTAGTGATACGGCGCAAAAAAATACAGCGCTAAGCGCGCTTTGCCATAATTATCGCAAGTCCTTGCTAATATGGCCATAAGTGATTTACCCAGAATCGGTGGATATTGAGCTAACGCCGAGGCTCGATACAGGTTCTCCAGTTCCAAAGTGAGCAGTTCTGGCACTAACACCACACTCTGTCCCACTCTCACACTCATTAGACAGTAACTCCACACCCTGTCCCACACTCGCCACATTAGACAGTAATGCCAGACCCTGTCCCACTCTCATACTCATTAGACAGTAACTCCACACCCTGTCCCACTCTCATACACATTAGACAGTAACGCCTCACTCTGTCCCACTCTCACACACATCAGACAGTAACTCCACACCCTGTCCCACTTTCAAACTCATTAGACAGTAACTCCACACCCTGTCCCACTCTCACACAAAACATTACATTAGCGCGACTCCAGTGCGGACGCCTGGCGGAGCGGCACTTTTTAAAACTCTTTTTACCCATTCTGGGAATTGTAAAATTGTGATAGTTGTGCTGTGTTTAATTATAGCTGCTCTGTGTGTGGCCCGTGCCATTACTTTTTAATTGAACTGCCTTGCTCTCTACATACATCTTTCTCCTGAGGCGGAAAGCCGGGAAACCTTTCTATCTTCTCACTCACAGGCTTTGGGCTCTGCTCTCACCCCTTTTCTGGGGGCAGTCGAGGACCTACCTGTCTCCCTTCACCATCGCGCCGCTTCTCCTGACATCCTATCGCCGATTGTGATCTGGGCGCTCCCCTCTCAGCTGATTACGAGCTGAGGGGCATTGAGGGTCAGGGAGGCTGCGCACTAGTACGGCGGCCATCTTGGGTGAGGAAGGTTTGCGGACTCACGGGCGGGACTATAAATCTAGTTTCCCTCCCGTGTTCTGATCAGACTTACATTAGCGCGACTCCAGTGCGGACGCCTGGCGGAGCGGCACTTTTTAAAACTCTTTTTACCCATTCTGGAAATTGTAAAATTGTGATAGCTGTGCTGTGTTTAATTATAGCTGCTCTGTGTGTGGCCTGTGCCATTACTTTTTAATTGAACTGCCTTGCTCTCTGCATACTTCTTTCTCCTGAGGCGGAAAGCCGGGAGACCTTTCTATCTTCTCACTCACAGGCATTGGGCTCTGCTCTCACCCCTTTTCTGGGGGCAGTCGAGCACCTACCTGTCTCCCTTCACCATCGCGCCGCTTCTCCTGACATCCTATCGCCGATTGTGATCTGGGCGCTCCCCTCTCAGCTGATTACGAGCTGAGGGGCATTGAGGGTCAAGGAGGCTATGCACTAGTACGGCGGCCATCTTGGATGAGGACGGTTTGCGGACCCACGGGCGGGACTATAAATCTAGAGGGGGATGGCTCTGTGCAGCGGACGCGTACAGCATACGCACCTGACCCGCGCCCAGGAGCGCCTAAGGAAAGCCCGTCTGCACCCGTCAGCGTCCCAGAGGCGGTCAGGGGCGGACGCCCTGGCGACCTCCTGAGACGGCCCCAAAATTCACTATTGGGGTATTCGTCAGAGCAACTTCTGAGCTTAAGAGGTTCCTGCAGTAGTGAATGCACTTCTCATGGCCTCAACTGTGAGGGCAACCCCTTCTGTTCCGGCTGTGGCTGGTCACCTAGTGAAGCCTGGCCGGTAGACACCAGGGAGTTGGGGTATGCAGGCGACCCAACATCAGGGCCGGATCACCTTAAACATGTTTTTAGCAGCGCCCTCGTGAATGCTCGGTCAGTGAGCAAACATGCCCAGGACCTGTTCAACTTACTGTCTGACTCTAAACCTGTCTGTCTTTTCTTGACAGAAACTTGGCTTGGTGAGGCGTCTGGGCCGGACATCGCCAATGCCTTGCCCCCCAACTACTTTATGTTAAGGAAAGACCGGGGCTTGGGTAGAGGTGGGGGCGTCGCCCTAGTGATAGACAGGCGCTTTAAATGCTCCATTATACCAACAGAAGATATTCAAGGGGCCGAAGCGCTGGGTTTTTGTTTATCACTGACACCAGTCCAATCCTGTGCAGGATTGCTGGTCTATAGACCCCCGGGCCCTTTGGGATCTTTTCACGAGGAACTCTCCTCTGTGATCTCGGCATTGTGCGTGCAGTTTAAACATTGCATTCTCCTTGGCGATTTTAATATCCATTTTGATGAAGCAGAGGCGGTGGACACGATCAAGCCTTTAGACTCTACTAAGCCTTTGGGCCTATTACCCTATCTGGCTTCACCTACGCACAGCAAGGGACACACGCTGGACCACATTTTTTCTACCACCCCTATTAGAGTCTCCTCCCCCCTCCCAATACTCTGGTCTGACCATATGCTGGTGACCTTTGCTATTTGGCACAAATCGGGCTCCTCCACTAGGGATAAAGGGCGCGCATCTCAGACACCCTTTGCTTTCCATAGAGTATCACCGGACATGATTGACCAATATCTGCTGAACCACCCCTGCTTGTTGGTGGGTGATATTGAGGCAGATATTAATCTTTTTCAAATGTGGCTTGCACGCTGTTTGAAGGAGCTGGCGCCGCCTGAGCGGCCCTCTTAGATCTCGTCTCGCGCTTCTGCTCCATGGTTCACCCCAGTGCTTAACTCCAGCCGTAGGCTGTTTAAGAAAGCTGAAAGAGCCTGGAGAGTAAGCTATCTGGAACCCCTGAAGGAGGCGTATAAGAACAGTATCAGGGCCTACCATAGGGAGATCTATCTGAGGAAAAAAGAATACTTTGCCAGACGATTTGAGGAGGCCAGTAACATCAGCAAAGAGATCTTCCTCGTGGTGAAGGAATTTACCTCTCCGGCTGCTATCACACCTAAGTGCTCCTTTTCGGAACCTTGGGTGCTCCAACTGGCAAGCTTTTTTGCGAATAAGATCACGAGCATCCAGGAAACTTTTCCAGCTCGTGTGGCTGGGGGTATGCTTAACCCAGGACCCGGCATTCCTAAAGTGGCCATTGGACAGCCCACTCTTGGTACCTTTCCCCCTATTGATCTGCAAACCTCCGTGAAAGTGCTGTCTAAAAGGAAATCTGGTTCCCCACTCGATCCATGCCCCGCAAAATTTCTAGTCAAAATGGCATACAAAGTTAACCCGATCGTTAATTCAATCTTAAAATGGTCTTTGGAAACAGGTATCGTGCCGTTGGCTTGGAAACAGGCGATGGTTCTCCCCTTCTAAAAAAGCCGTCCCTGGATCCTAGTATCCATGGCAATTATCGGCCGATTTTGTTGCTTCCAGTCCTAGACAAGGTGGCTGAGAAACATGTGCACTCTGTCCTGTCCAACTTTGTGGAGTCCCATGAGATCCTGCACTACACCCAGTCCAGTTTCAGGGCTAATCTGAGCACTACATCGGCACTGTTGGAGGTGTCAGAGGCCATCAAGGAGGTTCTTGACAATGGAGGGAAAGCCCTGTTAGTGTTATTAGATCTTTCGGCGGCGTTTGACACCGTTCCCCATGACCACCTCCTATCAAGACTCTCGGAGATTGGTGTTCGGGGAACGGTGTTCAGATGGTTTGAGTCGTTTCTATCCAACCGACAACAGACAGTCTGGGCCCCGCCGTATTTTGCTGCAGTGCCGCCTTTGGAGGAGGGAGTCCCTCAGGAGTCGATCCTGAGCCCCACTCTCTTTAATATCTATATGTCCCCTCTCGCGGCACTGGCAGAGTCTTTTGGTGCCCAGATTGTCTCGTACGCCGATGACACTGATCCAGCGGCCTATAGGAAATATGCCATAAACAACGCTACCCAACTTCATAACTTATAAACAAAATTCTATACTAACTCATGGACCCGTTTATAAACCTGACATATTTGGGCCTACTGAATCAGGTGGTCGAATACAACCTTTATACACCTTATTTACAATTTATATACATTTATATACATCTGCGGAAAGAATATTGTCATTAGAACAAATCCTAACTATTTAAACGACCACCATTGGCGATGGGATCTAGCTAATAGCAACCTGCACTTCTGAATAATCAAGACCAGCTTGTTTGTCAAAAGTAAGTTTTTATTAACTAATTATGGTATTTCAAAATGTAATTTTATAAATGCAATTTTATTAGCATCAAAGTAAGCATGTTGGAAAAGCTTCATGAGAAAAATACAGTTTAAAGTAGAAATTCAAAGTTTAAGTAAGATTTTAAAGTTTAGCATTTCTAAAGCCTAAGTCCCTAACTAAGCTAAATAAATGGAAAATAAAGTAAAGTTTTTTGAGGATTCTTACGTGCTCCACGCAAAGTCCAGCAGCACTTCACCCTCATCGGAAAGTCAGAAAGCAGCAGCCAGCCCATCCCTAAGGGCATGACTTTTTATACCTTTCTATGCTAGCTAATCTAAGTAAAGGAAAGTTTTTATTCAATCCACGACGTCCCATTGGTTGAGAGTGACAAGTGACATGTCACCCACATTTCAAAACTTCCATTAGGTCACATTTCTTAAGGACCATTGTCTTTTCCGAGTGCAACCAGGAGCTTCCTAGGTTTGCTACAAATGTAAATCAATGTTCTCGCTGCGTCCATTAGACTTCCGCGGATGCCAAGTTAAGGCTGACAAAATGTTCTTTTCGACCTTGGCCACGTCCGACAGAAAGATGAATACGCGTCAGATTTGCTCTGTGAATGCAGCTTTGACGAACACTTTTTTTTCAGAATGGACATCTCGTGACTTTTGCAGAAGTAAAATTCAGCTTTTAGCAACTCGAGCAAACTAGGCCCAAAAACAGGCAACTTATGCTTTCTAGTAATAAACAAACACAAGAAAAGTATTAATGTAAGAAATAATATCGATTCTGTTTCCACCCTTCATTTACTAATTAATTAACCCTCCCGATTAGTCTAATGTTACCTAGCAAGTGCAAACAAATAAAGCAGCATTTATATCTACCAGCCTTCATGAATCCATAAAACTTATGTGCACCTAGAATAGTAGAAATGACACCACATAGACAAGGAAAAGCAAAATAAGCACATGCCTCTTTTAGGTTTGCTGCAGTTAGTAATGACAAAAACGAAAACAACAAATTATTTTATTATTTTGCACAAACAAAAAGATGCAACACTTATGCACGTTTATGAGCACACATGTTAGTCCCCCCATGTATAAAGTTTAATCTAGATTATATTAGCACAACACATCACAAATCATTAATTTTATTATTCATGTTATGGAAATGTGACTTTGCGAGTTTAAACAAAATTTTGTTTTCTATCTCGCTCCATCAACTCCCTCATCTGGTGATTAACAAATCACCACACCACCACCCAAAATTTGGTAATTTAAACTTCCAAGAAAATGATTCAAATTCATTTGTGTCAGTAATTCTAAAAACCTGTGTCTGCAAAATCTTCGGAATTTGCATATCGTTCTCTATGTAACTCCTGTAACTCAATCTCCCTTTCTTCTTCTTGCCAAGAATTGAGCTTCCAATGTCATGAAACCAATTTTTAATTGCTTGGAATCTTTTTGAAAGTTTTTCTGTAAAATCATCTTCTTCTAAAGGAATTATCTCTGAATGCATCTGTGTAATGTTCTTAATGTACATCTCAATGTTCTTACTTTCATCAGGTATATATGTGCAACAGTGTTGCACATGCAAAATGCCACAGACTCCTCCTTCTTTTGCTAGGAGTATGTCTAAAGCAAGGCGGTCTTGAATCACCATAGATCTAATTGCAATTACCTCAACATTCACTAATTGGAATCCATCAGCTGTGTCTGTTGATAATCTATCAACAATTGTGGACAATTTTCTGATTCTCCCTGCATTTAGGGTTATACCAACAAAAGGTATTACTGCTTGAAAAATATGTCCCAGAACTTCTGTAAAAGTTTCTCTTTTGACTCTATTTACATAATTATGAATTTTGAACAATCCCTCTGAATCTCTGTCAACATGAAACACTTTAGGAAAAACAATTCCCACATAACAAGTTCCATACCAATGGTCTGGAAGGTTGTAGTAGGCCTTGTCACCACAAACAAAATAAATCCCAGGAAAGATTGGATCTTTTCCACCTTTGAATCCCCAACCTCCCAAAATCTGATAAGTATCTTCACAGTTACTTGCACCTACAAAATAATTATCAAAAAGTGTATTATCTCTTCTAATGCAAAGCTTTCCACTAACTGGTTTATCTATGTGAATTGTAACATTTTCAAGCATTTTGCCATTTAACTTCTCATCCTCTTTCTGCCAAAATTTTGACTTAGTCTGTTTGACTAATTCGTTTCTTTTGTAAATTGCTCTCCTCTCCTCAACCATATTCAAAAATTTCTTTCCCTCAGCACTTAATTTGCAGGTTAGATTATTCTTGTAAGCATACTCATAAGTGAGTTCATTAGTAACAAGGAAAAATTCCCTCATTTGTTTAGCTTTCTTATGCTTATTTAAAGCACCCTCAATTTTTATATTCGCAAAAATCTCATCAAAGTCTGAATAATAATATTCTAAGCGTCCAGTCTGATAAAATAAACTAGCTAACACACTGCATGTTACACCATATGTAAGAGGAAGCATATTGTATGTCACTCCCTCAGAAACAGAAGCAGGTAACTTGACGCAGACGTAGCAGTCTTTTGCATCCATTACCTTAACATATTCACTCAAAAGCTTTGTGAATGTATTGCTTGAAAAATCACTAATAGATTTATCCTGATGAATACTAGGTTGATGATCAATAACTTTTGCAGATGCACTATGTTTAGTTTGACTAACCAAAACTTTGCTTGTCATGTTAACTTTGTGTAATTCTCTGTTCATCTCTAAAGGAATAATCACAGCTAAAACTAACCAGAGCAGAATTAAAATGAGCAGACACACCAGAGTCATCTTACAACATCTCTTGAAAACAGAACACCTTGAAGTGCTCTCCTTAACATAAGGCATTTTTAATTAGCTTTGCCTCAAAAATAAAACAATTTTTTTTTTTTAAATCTAAAATTATTTTTATATTTACACCCCCCTTTTAAAAAATTCTTTTTTTTTTTTTAAATCCTAAACAAGATTTCTTCGACCTTATGTCACAAATAAGTTCTTTTCAACTAAACAGTTTTTCTTCGACCTTGTGTCAACTAACAAGATTTCTTCATCCTTTTGCCAAATTAATATTTCTGTATCTCAATCATTGTCACTAATTTCCTCAATTTCGTCTTCTTCTTCACTACTACCATAAATGTCAATAACAGGTGGAATTACTAAATAAGTCCACTCAGGAGACTTGTATTTCTGATTTGGTCTTACTATCCTTTTTCCTTTTCTTGACACCACTTCAATTTTCCTTCCAACTCCAACTTCTTTTCCAGGACTCTTTTGACTACTGATTTCTTCAACTTGCTCTTTAGGTTTCTTGATTAACCTGACTCTCAATCTTCCACCAGGCCAGTAGTCTGCTTTTCTCACATATTTCTTCTTTGGTTCAGAAGCATTTAATTCTGACTTCCAAGCCCTCTTCTTTCTGTTTTCACTTTCACCATCCACGTCACTTTCTTCAGTTTCGTAGTCTGAAATTTCAATCGACTCAGGAACTTCTCTATTCGGCAGTTTTACTCCTTCATGAACACTACTAACACTGGTACTCGGTAATTCGTCTTCTTCCTCTTCTTCAATTACCTCCAACTTCCCAGATTTTGGATCTTTGTTCCTTACTACAGAGCTTGACTTCTGCTTTTCGATACTCTCCCGGTCTGAAACTTCTTTTTGTTCTGCTTCTCTGTCTTCAACAGAAACAACTGAATCCTCAGTTATTTTTCCTTTTAACAGATTCTCTTCACCTTCAGAATCTATTTCAATAATTTCCAAGTCTTTTCTGGTCACTTCTCCATTCACATGTACAGGTTCCAGATGTCGACCTTCCTGTCGATCCTCAGAATCTGGAATTATTTCACCTTCTACTTCAGAATCAGAATCATCTGTTGTATCACTTTCAACATCCGAACTCTCTGGAGTTGGTACTGGAATAGTATGACTAGGATGAATCCAACGTTTCAATCCCTTGCATTTTACAGCATTAGTAGTGATCAGAATTATTTGCCTAGGCTTCTGCCATCTAGGAGCCAGACAATTTCTTCTCCGATGTACCTTTGTTCTGACCCAATCACCAGGCCTCAGATCATGTGTCAAAACCTTTTCATCTGATTGTGCTTCAGTTCCCACCTGATTAGACACAGAAGTCACTATATCAGATAACCTTTTACAGTAATCCAAAATAGCACTGTCATTTATGCTCAACAATTTACCTACAGGTACAAAAGCTTGCCTCATAACTCTTCCCATTAAAATTTCATGAGGACTCAAACCTGTCTTTTTTTCTGGTGTACTTCTTAATGACATTAACACAAGTGGAAGAGCATCTGTCCACTTTACACCTGTTTCAAGACACATTTTTCCAATTCTGTTTTTAATTGTTCCATTAATCTGTTCAACCACTCCAGATGCCTCTGGTCTGTATGCACAGTGTATCTTCTGTTCAATGCTCAAAGCTTCACAAATTAACTTCATCAGTTTGTTATCAAAATGGCTTCCTCCATCACTCTCAATAGTGACTGGAAAACCGTACCTTGGGATAATTTCTCTGAGCAACAGTTTTGCTACTGTAATTGAATCACAATGTCGAGTAGGAAATGCTTCTACCCATCTTGAAAATAAACAAACAATCACAAGAACATATTTTAAGCAATTGTGTAAGGGCATTTCAATGAAATCCATCTGTAACCTGGTAAAGGGACCACCCTCTCGACCAATTATTCCTGTCCCCACCACTGATTTTCTGTTTGGATTCATTTGTTGGCATGACAAACACCTTTGACAAAAAGATTCTGCAATTGTTCTAAATTTTGTATTGAACCAAGTCTCTCGGAAAAGTCTGATCATAGAATCTCTTCCAAGATGTGCCGGACCATGATATAATCTGGCCATATCAGCAATCAAGCAATTTGGTAAGACCACTCTGCCATCTTTGTAAACCCACACTCCATCTTCTTCACGTGGTCTACAATCTGATCTTAACCACAGATCTTTCTCTTCATCATCTGCTTCATTTTGTAAATCCCTAATCTCATTCCATGTCTCTACAACAGTTGTTAGCATTAATGGATTTGAATCAGTTTCTTTACTCCTTTCCCGATTATATGCCCAACCTTTCCTTGCACAGTACTTTGCTGTTTCATCTGCGTAGGCATTTCCTTTTGAGATATAATCTACTCCTTTAGTGTGCGCCGCACACTTAACAATTGCGATTTCTTTCGGCAACTGTATTGCTTCAATTAATCTCCTAATGAAAACTGCATTTTTAATCGGTGACCCTGCTGATGTCATATAGCCTCTCTGAGACCAGAGTTGTCCATAATCATGCACAACTCCATATCCATACTGACTATCAGTAATGATGGTAACTCTTACATCCTTTGATATTTCACAAGCACGAATCAAAGCAATTAATTCAGCCACTTGTGCTGAACGAACTCCTTCAAGACATGATGCTTCTTCAACATCTGCAACTGTACAGACTGAATATGAGGCTTTCAAGACACCTCTTTCAGATCTCAAACATGAGCCATCTACAAAGTAGACGAAATCTGATTCAGCCAAAGGTCTATCTTTGATGTCTTTTCTTGGTTTAGTGCAAAATTCCATAACATCTAAACACTCATGTTCTATTTCAGCGTCATCAATGATCTCAGAGTCAGGCAGTAATGTAGAAGGATTCAGATTCAAACATCTTGAAATCGAAACATTATCTGCTCCTAGTATGATTTTCTCATACTTTGTCAACCTGCTGCTTGTCAAATGCTGAGTTTTACCTCTTGTCAGCAATATTTCAACTGAATGAGGTACAAAGACTTTCACAGGAAATCCCATAATGATTCCCTCACTTTGTTCAAGACTGACACTTGTAGCTGCAACTGCTTTCAAGCAACCTGGTATGCTTTTGCAATGGGATCAAGAACTGCAGAGAAGTATGCAATTGGTTTCTTTAGATTTCCATGTCTCTGAATCAACACAGACAATGCACATCCTTCTCTCTCACTGCAATACAGCTCAAAATCTTTCTCATAATTTGGCATACCTAAAGCAGGAGCTTGACATAAGCTCTTTTTCAGGTTCTCAAAAGATTCCATCTCAACTTCGTTGAGAATAATTGGATCTTTTACATCAGACTTTGTCAGTCTCTGTAGTGGTTTCGCAATTACCGAAAATCCACTTATCCATTGTCGACAGTAACCAACCATTCCCAAGAACATTCTGACCTGCCTCTGTGTCCTTGGAGGTTGCATCGCTTGAATCATTTTAATTCTCTCAACTGTCACTTGCCTTTTTCCCTTTGCAATTCTGTGACCAAGATATTTTACTTCTTGCTTGCAAAACTGTAATTTTGCTGGAGACACTTTATGTCCCTCATCTGCAAGATGATTCAACAGTATTATTGTGTCTGTTACACAATTTTCTCTTGTCTTAGCAGCTATCAACAAATCGTCAATATACTGCACCAACGTAGACCTACCAGGTAAGTCCAGGTTTTCCAAAGATCTTTTTAACAACTCATTAAAGATTGAAGGACTCTCTGTATAGCCCTGAGGGATTCTACACCATCCGAGGGTCCTACCTTGGAATCTGAAAGCAAAGATTTCATGACTATCTGGATGTAAAGGAACCGTAAAGAATGCATTGCAAAGATCAATGACAGTGTACCATTCAGCATCATGTGGAATCTGGTACAGAATTACTGCTGGATTTGGAACCACAGGACAACATGGAACAACAATCTGATTAACCTTTCTCAAATCTTGCACAATCCTATATGTTCCATTTGGCTTTTTAATCCCCATAATCGGTGAATTACAAGGACTACTCTCCATTTCTCTTAGAACACCCTGTTTGATAAATTTTTCAATCACAGGTATAACACCTTCAATTGTTTCTGCCTTCATTTTGTACTGTGGAATGTTAGGAAATTCTATTCCCTGTTTCAATGTAATTTTGACTGGATCGACATGTTTCATCAGACCCATCTCATTCCCAGTCAAATCCCATATTTCCGATTTCACTGTTTCCTTAAGCTCTTCAGGCAAATCCTTCTTTTCAAATGCAGGAAACAACTTTGTTTTCTCTGCTTCCATCATCATCATTGTCATTCTGTACAAACCATCTTCCTCCATTGTTTGTAACTCAACCCCATCAGGAGAACAATATATTCTGCAATTCATCTTACATAGAATGTCTCTGCCTAATAGATTCACTGGACTACTATTACAAACCACAAATCTGTGTTTGTCTCTGAAATTTCCAATTTCAACTGGAACTGGATCAGTTAAGTCAGTTTTAATTTGCTGATTACTTACTCCAACAACTTGGATGGTATCCCCAGAGAGAGGTAGGTTTTCAATTTCCACTGATCTAACAGTAGAACGGGTAGCACCAGTGTCCACTAGAAAAGTGATGTCTACATCATTAACTTTCCCGTTTACAAATGGACCAGACTGGTCAACCTCAAGAGTGGCTCCAACAACACACTCTTCCTCCTCTCTCGGGCACCGTCAGCAATAATCATCAGAATCACTGTCTTGGCTTTCTGTTAACAAAAATTGTTGTGAAGCATTTTGCATTTGCACCCTTTGCTGCTTTTGCTGTTTTTGCGGTTTTATTACCTGTTCATTTCCCTGAAATCCCACATTTGGATTATATTTCTGAACTCCCCCACAATTCGGAAATGGTGGCTGTGGCACTTGATCCTGACGATTATTCACCTGTTGCTGCAACTGTCGCTGAATGTTTAACTCGTTTACCCCCTGTTGCATCTGTAGCTGTTGCTGCAGGTCAACACCATTCTGCATCTGTGGATTCAATAAGGGATTCTTTAAGTTTCTAGGAGGTTTTGAACACTCGTCTCTCCAATGTCCAATTTCGCCACAATTAAAACAAGGTAATCTCTGTTTCAACTCCTCAATCTTTGGGCTAAACTTCCTCGGAAAAGTATTACTTTTAAACTTTCCTTGTAACTGGTTCGTATTTCCAGTTTGAACAAAATTTGTGTTCTTATTACCCATGCTGGCAATCTGTTGCTCAGCCACTTTTACCTGAGCCCACATGGCTTTTTCTTTGAGCTTCTTTTGTCTCACTTCCAACTCATCACTGCAATACTTAGCTTTTCTCATAATATCATCCACAGAAAGTGATTGCCATCCTACAATACTATTCCTGATCATGTCTGCAATTTCAGGTTTCAGACCATAAACAAATCTATAGACAAAATGACTCATGTCCTTTTCATCCAGCTTTTCATAGCCACTGTATTGTTTAAAAATTAACAGTAGCCTCTCATAAAAAGAATGAACTGATTCTTTTGTTTCCTGATTTGTCCTTTCTATTTTAACCCAGTCAACTTCTTTTGGTGGGATTTTGTTTTTCATCCAAACAATCACCTTTTCGTAATAATCCATTACGAGAGGGTTAGGAGCACCTGTTTCTTTGATTCGCTCAGGTTCTGTTTTTGGCCAACTTATTGATATTTTGCATTCTGTCCAAAGATCTGATGGAACGACAATGTCGAAGAATCCATCTAAATCAATCCACAGAACTTTTGAGACTTTGATAAACCTATCCACTTGTCTATACCATTCTACTGGTTTCTCCCTCAATTTCGGAAAGTCATTTGTGAACAACAGTATGTCCTGTCTCGACCAGGGGACATGAACATATCCTCCACCTGCAATCTCTCTCATTGGAAATTGTTTTGACAATTTTTCCAATCTCTCATCTTCCTTCTTTTTCGTCCACTTCACTCTCCACTTATTGAGTTCTCCCAGCTTTTTGATGTAAACTATCAAATCTTTTATATGCAGTATTCTTCCCATTGAGTTCAAACTCTCAATGTCACTTTCTGAAAAATCTAGTCTGTAATGTTTTGCAAAATTCTTTTGCTTGCTCACATCGATTTCAAGTTCAGCTGCTAGTTCCTCTAACTGATCATATTTATTCTTAGTTTTCCACTGAATACTTTTACAAATAAACAGTAGTTCATCATCTCGATAGTAATTCAAACTATCAGGACCAATAGTTCCAATTATTAATTCTTCAATATTTGCTTTTAATTTAGCCACATCAAGTTTTGGTGTGGTCACCCTATTTTCAGGACTCCCTGCATCTGAATCTGCACCCATTGGTGTTTTTGGAGATAAATCCTCATTAAAGGTTAAATCTGGCATTCTCGATCTTGAAGAGTTTATTTCAGATATATCTGAGTAAAATTTTTCAGCAACCTTCTGAATTTCTGCATTTAAAGGAATAGTCAACCCTGTCTTGTTTGATTCTCTTTGATCAAATACAGGCTGAACAGGACCAATGGTTACTGGAACTGTCACAACTTCCATGCCTTTTGTCATTCTTCTAATTAATTCTTCCTTAGATCTTAAATATTCAGCAGAATCAACAGCCTCAACATTTCTTGTTTCTCTTGCATAATTTTTTGGAGCTTCCCTTGCTCTTGGAGTCATTGCAAAATGTCTACCTTCATTTCGAGCATTATCAAATTCTGGTCTTCTAGGAGTTTCAATAATTTCACAATTGTTTGGATAAAGTTTAGGAACTTCATTAATTGGAGGTGCACTCGGTGAAGTTTCCGTAGAAACCACTGGAGTAGACCATGATCTAGGAGGTCTCAAAGGCTGATTTTTTCTAGCTGTAGTGTATATTTCTTCCATAACTGCATCCTCAGATTCGCTTTCTAAAGATTTCCCAGCAGGAGTACCCATAACCATTTCCTGAATTAAATACAATCCTTCACTCATGTTTCCCTGCCTCCACATTCGCAACCTGTCTTCATGAGTATCTCTTCTCCAAGCTGGAGGTTTAGATGGTCTCTTAATTCCACTAGCTTCTCTTTGTAACTGATACATCTCATCTTCCCACTCAACTAAAGCTTCAAATTGAGTTGGTCTCGGTTTTGGAACAAGAGCATTCATTTTCTCTCGTAAATTTCTCAGGACCTTTACATTAAATGAACCATCATCAGGCCAAGTTAAAACACCGTCGTTCTTTGTATAGCGTTTCCAGCTATCAAACCATAAAACAGTATGATATCCATATTCACCTTCCATGTACGCTGCAGGTGTTTTATACTTATGAAGTAATTTACCACCTCGCGTTTCGATTTTCTTGTCGGGCGAAAATAAATTTTTAAACTTCTGAAATAATGTTGGCTTTTTCTCAACATGCTTAAAATGATAACTCATTTTTAAGAGTTAAATCTAATTCACAAAATCGTTCGTAAAATATTTCCGGGATGTTCCGCAAAACAACCAATCCGTGCGCGAAACACACCAACGAGCCAATGACAGTTGAGCTACGTCACTTTTCTGCTCAACCAATAAAATAAAAGCTGTTCTGAAGAACCAATCAGCTCACAGGTCGTCAGAGACTCAAGAACCAATCAGAGTATAGTTTGTGACGTAGGTCACCCAATCCCAGCGCGGCTCTGTGACGTACACAGCAGCTGCGGTTTCTCACTTCTCACTCCTTGCGCTTACCCCTCCTTCACAAAATCTTTTCACAGCACCATTTTAAGAACACTTTTCAGTGTGAATTAATTCTTAAAACAATGACAATAAAGACTCATCTGTTTGTTTCACTATTTAGAATAGTTTACATACATTCAAGTATCCACACTTCGGAATAGTCGGCGCTATTCACACTAAGGATAATTTTCAATTGTCAGTAGAGTAACCTTTACCCCACCCTTCTAACACGTAAAATTATGAACTCGTTTTCCTCTGAACGCACCGCGAAGTGACAGTTCTAAGAGTTCCACTTGAACATAAATTACAAATCAAACTCGCACTTTCACACGGAAAATTCCCTAAATTCAAACACACATGAAATCCGTACAGGACTCTCACCTGTTTATAGAAATAAAACATGTACCCCTACAGGACTCTAACCTGTTTATAGGTAATCATGCACCGACGCTACCCTACCCTTCACTCAAGCTCGAATATAACTAATACTCTTATCACAGTGAGTTTTATGGAAGGCGCTTTGTCCCTATTCTCATGCTGCTCTACTTTCTTAGAAAACCCTCACTATACAAGATTCACACCTAGCCCTAACACTGTGCTGCACGGCGACAACACTGTGGTACACGGCGATACCACTTGTGATACTCGACGATATCACTGCAAACAGAACAGATGACTTGCGTGACTAATTTCTCGTCACACAATCTATACCGGTATAGCTTACAGATAGCACAAAAAACGAACTTAACATGTGTTAAAACATCGATCCTATTTCCATACCATAACACCTTAGCAACCCTTAGCAACCAACATATTACCTTGGTTACCCCTAGCAACCATCAATTTCTGCTACCAGAGAATTGATCCAGCGGCCTATAGGAAATATGCCATAAACAACGCTACCCAACTTCATAACCTATAAACAAAATTCTATACTAACTCATGGACCCGTTTATAAACCTGACATATTTGGGCCTACTGAATCAGGTGGTCGAATACAACCTTTATACACCTTATTTACAATTTATATACATTTATATACATCTGTGGAAAGAATATTGTCATTAGAACAAATCCTAACTATTTAAACGACCACCATTGGCGATGGGATCTAGCTAATAGCAACCTGCACTTCTGAATAATCAAGACCAGCTTGTTTGTCAGAAGTAAGTTTTTATTAACTAATTATGGTATTTCAAAATGTAATTTTATAAATGCAATTTTATTAGCATCAAAGTAAGCATGTTGGAAAAGCTTCATGAGAAAAATACAGTTTAAAGTAGAAATTCAAAGTTTAAGTAAGATTTTAAAGTTTAGCATTTCTAAAGCCTAAGTCCCTAACTAAGCTAAATAAATGGAAAATAAAGTAAAGTTTTTTGAGGATTCTTACGTGCTCCACGCAAAGTCCAGCAGCACTTCACCCTCATCGGAAAGTCAGAAAGCAGCAGCCAGCCCATCCCTAAGGGCATGACTTTTTATACCTTTCTATGCTAGCTAATCTAAGTAAAGGAAAGTTTGTATTCAATCCACGACGTCCCATTGGTTGAGAGTGACAAGTGACATGTCACCCACATTTCAAAAATTCCATTAGGTCACATTTCTTAAGGACCATTGTCTTTTCCGAGTGCAACCAGGAGCTTCCTAGGTTTGCTACAAATGTAAATCAATGTTCTCGCTGCGTCCATTAGACTTCCGCGGATGCCAAGTTAAGGCTGACAAAATGTTCTTTTCGACCTTGGCCACGTCCGACAGAAAGATGAATACGCGTCAGATTTGCTCTGTGAATGCAGCTTTGACGAACACTTTTTTTTCAGAATGGACATCTCGTGACTTTTGCAGAAGTAAAATTCAGCTTTTAGCAACTCGAGCAAACTAGGCCCAAAAACAGGCAACTTATGCTTTCTAGTAATAAACAAACACAAGAAAAGTATTAATGTAAGAAATAATATCGATTCTGTTTCCACCCTTCATTTACTAATTAATTAACCCTCCCGATTAGTCTAATGTTACCTAGCAAGTGCAAACAAATAAAGCAGCATTTATATCTACCAGCCTTCATGAATCCATAAAACTTATGTGCACCTAGAATAGTAGAAATGACACCACATAGACAAGGAAAAGCAAAATAAGCACATGCCTCTTTTAGGTTTGCTGCAGTTAGTAATGACAAAAACGAAAACAACAAATTATTTTATTATTTTGCACAAACAAAAAGATGCAACACTTATGCACGTTTATGAGCACACATGTTAGTCCCCCCATGTATAAAGTTTAATCTAGATTATATTAGCACAACACATCACAAATCATTAATTTTATTATTCATGTTATGGAAATGTGACTTTGCGAGTTTAAACAAAATTTTGTTTTCTATCTCGCTCCATCAACACTCAGCTTTTTTTCACATGCTGTAAAAACTCGGACTTTGATGGCGAGAGCATTAAGAACTGCCTGGGAGCTGTATTTGCCTGGTTTCAACTGAATCAGTTGAAATGCAACTCCGACAAGTCTGAGCTTCTATTCTTTGGGTGCCCTCCTGACCCTGGCTGGAAGGCCTGGTGGCCTGTGGGGATGTATCCCCCCTCCACTGACTCTACGGTAGCTAAGAATCTTGGAATCAAGGTGGACAACTGTCTTTCACTGAAACCACAAATTCTTGGTCTGGTCGGGCAGTGCTTCAAGTTACTAAAAATGTTAAGGAAATTCCTCCCTCTCCTTTCCATTGCCCATAGGAAAACAATGGTGCAAGCTCTGGTGGGATCAAGGTTGGATAATGCAAATGTACTCTACCTTGGCCTACCGGAACAGCTTCTGTCTCGGCCTATAGGTAGTGCAGAACTCGGCAGCACGTGCAATCTTCGGCCTTGGCCGCAGGTCTCATGCCACCGCTCTTTTGAAATCTTTGCACTGGCTGCCAATCCGGCAACGCATTAGGTTCAATGCTCTCACCACTGTGTTTAAAGCCCTTCATGGCATTGGGGCTATTTATCTGCGGAAGAGAGTCGGCTTTCACCATCCATCTAGAGCCTTAAGATCGGCTGCCCTGTCATTGGCCACAGTCCCGGTAATTAGGCGCACGCGGACCAGGGGCCGGTCTTTTAAATATCTGGCGCCGTGGGCCTGGAATGCTCTGCCACTCGCTCTGAGAAAGAACGAGGACTTAGGTTCCTTCAGGAAAGAGCTAAAAATGTGACTGTTCTGTCTCTAATCTCTCCTCCGAGGCCGGGGTTGTGCTATGGTAGGTCTGTCAGCGCCGGGACACTCTGCTTGAGTAGCTGAGCGCTTAATAAAACACCTAATAACATAACATAACATAACACACATTAGACAGTAACACCACACCCTGTCCCACTCTCACACTCATTAGACAGTAACTCCACACCCTGTTCCACTCTCACACACATCAGACAGTAACTCCACACCCTGTCCCACTCTCACACTCATTAGACAGTAACTCGACAACCTGTCCCACTCTCGCCACATTAGACAGTAACAACACACCGTGTCCCACTCTCATACACATTAGACAGTAACGCCACACCCTGTCCCACTCTCATACACATTAGACAGTAACTCCACACCCTGTCCCACTCTCACACACATTAGACAGTACCGCCATATCCTGTCCCACTCTCATCACGTTAGACAGTAACGCCACACTCTGTCCCACTCTCATCACATTAGACAGTAACGCCACACTCTGTCCCACTCTCATCACATTAGACAGTAACGCCACACCCTGTCCAACTCTCACCACATTAGACAGTAATGCCACACCCTGTCCCAATCTCAAACTCATTAGACAGTAGCGCCACACCCTGTCCCAATCTCACACTCATTAGACAGTAATTTCACACCCTGTCCAACTCTCACACTCATTAGACAGTAACTCTACACCCTGTCCCAATCTCAAACTCATTAGACAGTAACATCACACCCTGTCCCACTCTCAAACTCATTAGACAGTAATGCCACAACCTGTCCCAATCTCGCCACATCAGACAGTAACCCCACACACTGTCCCACTCTCACACTCATTAGACAGTAACGCCACACCCTGTCCCACTCTCACACACATTAGACAGTAACGCCACACCCTGTCCCAATCTCACACTCATTAGACAGTAACCCCAAACCCTGTCCCAATCTCACACATTAGACAGTAACACCACACCCTATCCCACTCTCACAGACATTCGACAGTAACGCCACACCCTCTCCCACTCTCACACTCATTAGACGGTAACTCCACACCCTGTCCCAATCTCACACTCATTTAAACAGTAACTCCACACCCTGTCCCAATCTCACACTCATTAGACAGTAACGCCACACACCCTTTCCCAATCTCACACTCATTAGACAGTAACTCCACACCCTGTCCCACTCTCGCCACATTAGACAGTAACGCCACAGCCTCTCCCACTCTCACACACATTAGACAGTAACGCCACACCCTGTCCCACTCTCACACTCATTAGACAGTAGTGTCACACCCTGTC
Organism: Lissotriton vulgaris; assembly: GCF_964263255.1. Lineage (NCBI taxonomy): Eukaryota > Metazoa > Chordata > Amphibia > Caudata > Salamandridae > Lissotriton > Lissotriton vulgaris. The sequence continues at coordinate 646,344 of NW_028252489.1, forward strand.
CCACTCTCATACACATTAGACAGTAACGCCACACCCTGTCCTACTCTCACCACATTAGAGAGTAATGCCACTCCCTGTCCCAATCTCACACTCATTAGACAGTAACGCCACACCCTGTCCCACTCTCACCACATTAGACAGTAACGCCAAACCCTGTACCAATCTCACACTCATTAGACAGTAACTCCACACCCTGTCCCAATCTCACGCTCATTAGACAGTAACTCCACACCCTGTCCCACTCTCATCACATGAGACAGTACCTCCACACCCTGTCCCACTCTCACACTCATTAGACAGTATCTCCACACCCTGTCAAATCTTGCCACATCAGACAGTAACGCCACACCCTGTCCCACTCTCACACTCTCATTAGACAGTAGCGCCACACCCTGTACCACTCTCATACACATTAGACAGTAACTCCACACCCTGTCCTACTCTCACCACATTAGACAGTAACGCCACACCCTGTACCAATCTCACACTCATTAGACAGTAACTCGACAAACTGTTACACTCTCGCCACATTAGACAGTAACTCCACACCCTGTCCCACTCTCATACACATTAGAAAGTAACGCCACACCCTGTCCAACTCTCATACACATTAGACAGTAACGCCACACCCTGTCCCACTCTCACACACATTAGACAGTACCGCCACATCCTGTCCCACTCTCACCACATTAGACAGTAACTCCACACTCTGTCCCACTCTCATCACATTAGACAGTAACACCACACTCTGTCCCACTCTCATCACATTAGACAGTAACGCCACACCCTGTCCCACTCTCACCACATTAGACAGTAATGCCACACCCTGTCCCAATCTCAAACTCATTAGACAGTAACGTCAAACCCTGTCCCAATCTCACACTCATTAGACAGTAACTTCACACCCTGTCCAACTCTCACACTCATTAGACAGTAACTCTACACCCTATCCCAATCTCACACTCATTGGACAGTAACATCACACCCTGTCCCACTCTAAAAATCATTAGACAGTAACCCCACACCCTGTCCCAATCTCGCCACATCAGACAGTATCCCCTGTCCCACTCTCACACTCATTAGACAGTAATGCCACACCCTGTCCCACTCTCACACTCATTAGACAGTAACCCCACACCCTGTCCCACTCTCACACTCATTAGACAGTAACGCCACACCCTGTCCCACTCTCACACTCATTAGACAGTAATGCCACACCCTGTCCCACTCTCACACTCATTAGACAGTAACCCCACACCCTGTCCCACTCTCACACTCATTAGACAGTAACGCCACACCCTGTCCCACTCTCACACACATTAGACAGTAACGCCACACCCTGTCCCAATCTCACACTCATTAGACAGTAACTCCACACCCTGTCCCAATCTCACACTCATTAGACAGTAACTCCACACCTTGTCCCAATCACACACTCATTAGACAGTAATGCGACACACCCTGTCCCAATCTCACACTCATTAGACAGTAACTCCACACCCTGTCCCACTCTCACCACATTAGACAGTAACGCCACACCCTGTCCCACTTTCACACTCATTAGACAGTAACTCCACACCCTCTCCCACTCTCACACTCATTAGACAGTAACGCCACACCCTGTCCCACTCTCACACACATTAGACAGTAACGCCACACCCTGTCCCAATCCCGCCACATCAGACAGTAACCCCACACACTGTCCCACTCTCACACTCATTAGACAGTAACTCCACACCCTGTCCCAATCTCACACTCATTAGACAGTAACTCCACACCCTGTCCCAATCACACACTCATTAGACAGTAATGCGACACACCCTGTCCCAATCTCACACTCATTAGACAGTAACTCCACACCCTGTCCCACTCTCACACTCATTAGACAGTAACTCCACACCCTCTCCCACTCTCACACTCATTAGACAGTAACATCACACCCTGTCCCACTCTCAAACTCATTAGACAGTAATGCCACAACCTGTCCCAATCTCGCCACATCAGACAGTAACCCCACACACTGTCCCACTCTCACACTCATTAGACAGTAACGCCACACCCTGTCCCACTCTCACACACATTAGACAGTAACGCCACACCCTGTCCCAATCTCACACTCATTAGACAGTATCCCCAAACCCTGTCCCAATCTCACACATTAGACAGTAACACCACACCCTATCCCACTCTCACAGACATTCGACAGTAACGCCACACCCTCTCCCACTCTCACACTCATTAGACAGTAACTCCACACCCTGTCCCAATCTCACACTCATTAGACAGTAACTCCACACCCTGTCCCAATCTCACACTCATTAGACAGTAACGCCACACACCCTTTCCCAATCTCACACTCATTAGACAGTAACTCCACACCCTGTCCCACTCTCGCCACATTAGACAGTAACGCCACAGCCTGTCCCACTCTCACACACATTAGACAGTAACGCCACACCCTGTCCCACTCTCACACTCATTAGACAGTAGTGTCACACCCTGTCCCACTCTCATACACATTAGACAGTAACGCCACACCCTGTCCTACTCTCACCACATTAGAGAGTAATGCCACTCCCTGTCCCAATCTCACACTCATTAGACAGTAACGCCACACCCTGTCCCACTCTCACCACATTAGACAGTAACGCCAAACCCTGTACCAATCTCACACTCATTAGACAGTAACTCCACACCCTGTCCCAATCTCACGCTCATTAGACAGTAACTCCACACCCTGTCCCACTCTCATCACATGAGACAGTACCTCCACACCCTGTCCCACTCTCACACTCATTAGACAGTATCTCCACACCCTGTCAAATCTTGCCACATCAGACAGTAACGCCACACCCTGTCCCACTCTCACACTCTCATTAGACAGTAGCGCCACACCCTGTACCACTCTCATACACATTAGACAGTAACTCCACACCCTGTCCTACTCTCACCACATTAGACAGTAACGCCACACCCTGTACCAATCTCACACTCATTAGACAGTAACTCGACAAACTGTTAAACTCTCGCCACATTAGACAGTAACTCCACACCCTGTCCCACTCTCATACACATTAGAAAGTAACGCCACACCCTGTCCAACTCTCATACACATTAGACAGTAACGCCACACCCTGTCCCACTCTCACACACATTAGACAGTACAGCCACATCCTGTCCCACTCTCACCACATTAGACAGTAACTCCACACTCTGTCCCACTCTCATCACATTAGACAGTAACACCACACTCTGTCCCACTCTCATCACATTAGACAGTAACGCCACACCCTGTCCCACTCTCACCACATTAGACAGTAATGCCACACCCTGTCCCAATCTCAAACTCATTAGACAGTAACGTCAAACCCTGTCCCAATCTCACACTCATTAGACAGTAACTTCACACCCTGTCCAACTCTCACACTCATTAGACAGTAACTCTACACCCTATCCCAATCTCACACTCATTAGACAGTAACATCACACCCTGTCCCACTCTAAAAATCATTAGACAGTAACCCCACACCCTGTCCCAATCTCGCCACATCAGACAGTATCCCCACACCCTGTCCCACTCTCACACTCATTAGACAGTAATGCCACACCCTGTCCCACTCTCACACTCATTAGACAGTAACCCCACAACCTGTCCCACTCTCACACTCATTAGACAGTAACGCCACACCCTGTCCCACTCTCACACACATTAGACAGTAACGCCACACCCTGTCCCAATCTCACACTCATTAGACAGTAACTCCACACCCTGTCCCAATCTCACACTCATTAGACAGTAACTCCACACCCTGTCCCAATCACACACTCATTAGACAGTAATGCGACACACCCTGTCCCAATCTCACACTCATTAGACAGTAACTCCACACCCTGTCCCACTCTCACCACATTAGACAGTAACGCCACACCCTGTCCCACTCTCACACTCATTAGACAGTAACTCCACACCCTCTCCCACTCTCACACTCATTAGACAGTAACGCCACACCCTGTCCCACTCTCACACACATTAGACAGTAACGCCACACCCTGTCCCAATCTCACACTCATTAGACAGTAATGCGACACACCCTGTCCCAATCTCACACTCATTAGACAGTAACTCCACACCCTGTCCCACTCTCACCACATTAGACAGTAACGCCACACACTGTCCCAGTCTAACACTCATTAGACAGTAACTCCACACCCTGTCCCACTCTCACACTCATTAGACAGTATCTCCACACCCTATCCAATCTCGCCACATCAGACAGTAACGCCACACCCTATCCCACTCTCCCACACTCATTAGACAGTAGCGCCACACCCTGTCCCACTCTCACACTCATTAGACAGTAACTCCACACCCTGTCCCAATCTCACACTCATTAGACAGTAACTCCACACCCTGTCCCAATCACACACTCATTAGACAGTAATGCGACACTTCCTGTCCCAATCTCACACTCATTAGACAGTAACTCCACACCCTGTCCCACTCTCACACTCATTAGACAGTAACTCCACACCCTCTCCCACTCTCACACTCATTAGACAGTAACATCACACCCTGTCCCACTCTCAAACTCATTAGACAGTAATGCCACAACCTGTCCCAATCTCGCCACATCAGACAGTAACCCCACACACTGTCCCACTCTCACACTCATTAGACAGTAACGCCACACCCTGTCCCACTCTCACACACATTAGACAGTAACGCCACACCCTGTCCCAATCTCACACTCATTAGACAGTATCCCCAAACCCTGTCCCAATCTCACACATTAGACAGTAACACCACACCCTATCCCACTCTCACAGACATTCGACAGTAACGCCACACCCTCTCCCACTCTCACACTCATTAGACGGTAACTCCACACCCTGTCCCAATCTCACACTCATTAGACAGTAACTCCACACCCTGTCCCAATCTCACACTCATTAGACAGTAACGCCACACACCCTTTCCCAATCTCACACTCATTAGACAGTAACTCCACACCCTGTCCCACTCTCGCCACATTAGACAGTAACGCCACAGCCTGTCCCACTCTCACACACATTAGACAGTAACGCCACACCCTGTCCCACTCTCACACTCATTAGACAGTAGTGTCACACCCTGTCCCACTCTCATACACATTAGACAGTAACGCCGCACCCTGTCCTACTCTCACCACATTAGAGAGTAATGCCACTCCCTGTCCCAATCTCACACTCATTAGACAGTAACGCCACACCCTGTCCCACTCTCACCACATTAGACAGTAACGCCAAACCCTGTACCAATCTCACACTCATTAGACATTAACTCCACACCCTGTCCCAATCTCACGCTCATTAGACAGTAACTCCACACCCTGTCCCACTCTCATCACATGAGACAGTACCTCCACACCCTGTCCCACTCTCACACTCATTAGACAGTATCTCCACACCCTGTCAAATCTTGCCACATCAGACAGTAACGCCACACCCTGTCCCACTCTCACACTCTCATTAGACAGTAGCGCCACACCCTGTACCACTCTCATACACATTAGACAGTAACTCCACACCCTGTCCTACTCTCACCACATTAGACAGTAACGCCACACCCTGTACCAATCTCACACTCATTAGACAGTAACTCGACAAACTGTTAAACTCTCGCCACATTAGACAGTAACTCCACACCCTGTCCCACTCTCATACACATTAGAAAGTAACGCCACACCCTGTCCAACTCTCATACACATTAGACAGTAACGCCACACCCTGTCCCACTCTCACACACATTAGACAGTACCGCCACATCCTGTCCCACTCTCACCACATTAGACAGTAACTCCACACTCTGTCCCACTCTCATCACATTAGACAGTAACACCACACTCTGTCCCACTCTCATCACATTAGACAGTAACGCCACACCCTGTCCCACTCTCACCACATTAGACAGTAATGCCACACCCTGTCCCAATCTCAAACTCATTAGACAGTAACGTCAAACCCTGTCCCAATCTCACACTCATTAGACAGTAACTTCACACCCTGTCCAACTCTCACACTCATTAGACAGTAACTCTACACCCTATCCCAATCTCACACTCATTAGACAGTAACATCACACCCTGTCCCACTCTAAAAATCATTAGACAGTAACCCCACACCCTGTCCCAATCTCGCCACATCAGACAGTATCCCCACACCCTGTCCCACTCTCACACTCATTAGACAGTAATGCCACACCCTGTCCCACTCTCACACTCATTAGACAGTAACCCCACACCCTGTCCCACTCTCACACTCATTAGACAGTAACGCCACACCCTGTCCCACTCTCACACACATTAGACAGTAACGCCACACCCTGTCCCAATCTCACACTCATTAGACAGTAACTCCACACCCTGTCCCAATCTCACACTCATTAGACAGTAACTCCACACCCTGTCCCAATCACACACTCATTAGACAGTAATGCGACACACCCTGTCCCAATCTCACACTCATTAGACAGTAACTCCACACCCTGTCCCACTCTCACCACATTAGACAGTAACGCCACACCCTGTCCCACTCTCACACTCATTAGACAGTAACTCCACACCCTCTCCCACTCTCACACTCATTAGACAGTAACGCCACACCCTGTCCCACTCTCACACACATTTGACAGTAACGCCACACCCTGTCCCAATCTCACACTCATTAGACAGTAATGCGACACACCCTGTCCCAATCTCACACTCATTAGACAGTAACTCCACACCCTGTCCCACTCTCACCACATTAGACAGTAACGCCACACACTGTCCCAATCTAACACTCATTAGACAGTAACTCCACACCCTGTCCCACTCTCACACTCATTAGACAGTATCTCCACACCCTATCCAATCTCGCCACATCAGACAGTAACGCCACACCCTATCCCACTCTCCCACACTCATTAGACAGTAGCGCCACACCCTGTCCCACTCTCATACACATTAGACAGTAACTCCACACCCTCTCCCACTCTTACCACATTAGACAGTAACGCCACACCCTGTACCAATCTCAAACTCATTAGACAGTAACTCGACAACCTGTCCCACTCTCGCCACATTAGACAGTAACTCCACACCCTGTCCCACTCTCAAACACATTAGACAGTAACGCCACACCCTGTCCCACTCTCATACACAAAAGACAGTAATGCCACACCCTGTCCCACTCTCACACACATTAGACAGTACCGCCACATCCTGTCCCACTCTCACCACATTAGACAGTAACGCCACACTCTGTCCCACTCTCATCACATTAGACAGTAACGCCACACTCTGTCCCACTATCATCACATTAGACAGTAACGTCACACCCTGTCCCACATTAGACAGTAATGCCACACCCTGTCCCAATCTCAAACTCATTAGACAGTAACGCCACACCCTGTCCCAATCTCAATAGACAGTAACTTCACACCCTGTCCAACTCTCACACTCATTAGACAGTAACTCAACACCCTGTCCCATTCTCACACTCATTAGACAGTAACATCACACCCTGTCCCACTCTCAAACTCATTAGACAGTAACGCCACACCCTGTCCCAATCTCGCCACATCAGACAGTAACCCCACACCCTGTCCCACTCTCACACTCATTAGACAGTAAGGCCACACCCTGTCCATCTCTCACACACATTAGACAGTAACGCCACACCCTGTCCCAATCTCACACTCATTAGACTGTAACCCCACACCCTGTCTCAATCTCACACTCATTAGACAGTAATGCCACTGTTAGAAAGGCGATCCCAGGGGAGACAGAAGATGTCTGACTGACCACCCCGAGACCTACCAATCCTTATGGAATAGGCCGAGCGCCGTGGAGAGGCCTCCTGGGTGAGGTTCCTCTCCTATAATTGTAACAGACGAGCAATCACACCACTACAAAGGGACACCACACGGGAGTAGATTCTTAAGAGTCTTTATATAGAATAAAGGCAAGTTCTCGCAGCAATATGTACAAAGGGATCGAGGGACCCTCAAAGTCTCGGTATCAGGGAAAAGGGGTAGCGGGACAGTCTCGGTACCCAAAGGGTACTAGGATACCCAACGCTCTCAATCCTTGAGCTGGGGGGTGCAGGGAGTCGCGACAGCGTCAGCAGGGCTTCAAAGATGGTTCAGCGTAGGCGGGCAGCGACAGCGTTAGCAGGGCTCCGAAGATGGTTCAGCGTGGTTGGGCCGCGACAGCATCAGCAGGGCTCCGAAGATGGTTCAGCGTGGTCGGGCCGCGACAGCGTCAGCAGGGCTCCGAGGATGGTTCAGCGTAGTCGGGCCGCGACAGCGTCAGCAGGGCTCCGAAGGTGGTTCAGCGTAGTCGGGCCTCGACAGCATCAGCAGGGCTCCGAGGATGGTTCAGTACAAGAGTTCTTACCAGGATCAGCCGCGACGAGGTCAGCAGGGCTTCGACTCCAATATACAACTGGCGTCCTAATCCTGGGCTAGCCCAGATATAGGACTGGAGTCCATTGATGTCCGGACCCTCGCGCCTGGGGGTCAGAGGGGCCGGGATGAGGGTGTCCAGACACCCAGCAGGGGGGTGGAGCCAGCACCCAGGGAGGCCGGAGGGTGATCGATACCAGGTGTCCGGGGACTCCCCTCCTCCTAGATCTGTCGAGTGGCCACTCTACCACCTGGGGGGACCTTGGTGCCTCGATGTCGGGGCTCCGCTGGGGCCGTGGCCGGGGGCGGGCCGAGGCCACGTGCTCGGGACGGGATGGGCCCAAGATGGAGTCGGCCTGAAAGGTTGGTCCGGAGTGGTAGCCGGACCTGCAGAGTTGGGGCGCGCAGGGTTCGCCGTGTTCCAGGGGGGAGAGCCGTGGGTTGCCATGGTGGGTGCTCTCGTCGAGAGTTCGTGGAGGGTAGTGCCAGGGGGCGACAGCGGGTCGATGGAAGGCCGATGTCGTCCCGGGCCCGCCATGCGGGAGGGGTAGGACCACGCCACGAGGCCGGGTTCAACACACGTCCCCTCCAGCTGAAGGCAGGGAGAGTCACCCATCTTCTTGGGGGTTCTCCTCGCCGAGGCGGAAGAAACGGGACAGGCCCTCAGCATTGGCGTGGTCGTTGCCAGGGCGATGCTCCACAGTGAAGTCCATCCCTTGGAGGGAAATGGACCATCGCAACAGCTTCGGGTTCTCGCCCCGCATCTGCATCAGCCACCGCAGGGGCCGGTGGTCGGTCTGTACCCGGAAGTGGGTGCCGAAGAGTTAGGGCCGGAGTTTCTTTAGGGCCCACATGACGGCGAAGGCTTCCCTCTCGATGGTGCTCCATCGTTGTTCTCCAGCCAGCAGGAACCGGCTGATGTAGCCCACAGGATGGTCAACTCCCTCGGAGTTGACTTGTGATAGGACCGCCCCGATGCCGTGCTCCGAGGCGTCGGTTTGGACCACAAACTCTCGGCTGTAGTCGGGGGCTTGGAGCACAGGGGCGGTGCATATGGCAGTTTTCAGAGTCTCAAAGGCGGTTTGACACTCGGGGGTCCAGTACACCTTCTGTGGTTGCCTTTTGGAGGTAAGTTCAGTGAGGGGCCCCACAATGCTCCCATAGTCTTTTTTGAAGCGCCGGTAATATCACGTGAGCCCTAGGAAGGCTCGGACTGCTGTCTGGGTGACCGGGGGCTCCCAGGCCACGATGGCATCAATCTTCGGTTGGAGGGGAGCCACCTGGCTGCTCCCTACTTGGTGCCTCAGATAGGTCACAGACCCTTGGCCTATCTGGCACTTGCTGGCTTTTATTGTCAGTCCGGCCTGTCGGAGGGCTGTCAGGACCTCCCAGAGGTGAGTCATGTGCTCGTCCCAGTGGAGGCTGTACACCGCAAACTCGTCCAGATAGGCGGCACTGAACTCTTCTAGCCCCGCCAGCACCCTATTCACCAGTCTCTGGAAGGTGGCTGGGGCGTTTTTCATACCGAAGGGCATCACCTTGAAATGGAAGTGGCCATCGGGGGTCGAGAAGGCAGATCGCTCTTGGGCACCAGGGGTGAGGCCGATCTGCCAATACCCGGCCGTGAGGTCGAAGGTGCTGAGGTACCTGGCGGCCCCCAGGTGATCGATCAGTTCATCGGCCCGGGGGATGGGATGGGCGTTGATCCTGGTGACGGCATTCAGCCCCCGGTAGTCGACACAAAACCGGAGTTCCGGGGGGCGCCGGGGGCGGCGGCTTTAGGGACCAGGACAACTGGACTGGCCCAGGGACTGTCTGAGGGCTCGACCACCCCCAGGGCTAGCATATTGGCAACTTCGGACTGGATGCAGGCCCGAACTCGGTCGGGAACTCAGAAAGCCCGGTGTCGCACGGGCGGGCTCTCCCCGGTGTCGACATCATGGACACACCACTGGGTGACCCCGGGAGTGAGTGAAAACAGGTCCGCAAATTGCCCCAGCAACTTTCGGCAGTCCTGGTGCTGTTCGGGGGTCAGGGCGGAGGAGAGGAGTATTCCCTCGACGGAGCCGTCTTTTTCAGAGCACTTCAGGAGGTCGGGCAGGGGCTCGGAGTCGTCTTCGGCTCCGTCATCTGTAGCCAGCAGCAGGCTCAGCTCCGTGCGGGCAAAGTGAGGCTTGAGCCAGTTGGCGTGCAGAACCCGGAGGGGGTTCCGGGGGGACTCCATGTACACCAGATAGGTGACGGGGCTCTTGCGCTCCACCACCTTCAAGGGCCCTGTCCATTTGTCCTGGAGGGCACAAGGTTCGACCGGGGACATGACCCAGACCTGCTGGCCCGGCTCGAACTCGATGGACGAGGCGTTCTGGTCATACCAGCGTTTCATTTCCTCCTGACTGGCCTCAAGGTTGGCCTCGGCAAGTTCCCGAAACTTCCGAGTCTGGTTGCGGAGGGTCAGGAGGTACCGGTAGACATCAGGTGGAGCATCTCGGACTGTAGTCTCCCAGCCTTCTTTGACCAGGCTGAGGGGACCTCGGACAGGGTGTCCGTACAATAGTTCAAAGGGGCTGAACCCCAGGGACTTCTGGGGCACTTCCCGATAGGCGAACAGGAGGCAGGGCAGCAGGACGTCCCATTTGCGGCGTAGGGGCTCTTCTAGGCCCTTGATCATCCCCTTGAGTGTTCGGTTAAACTGCTCCACAAGTCCATTCCCTTGGGGGTGGTACGGGGTGGTGAACTTATATGTGACCCCACACTGTTGCCACAGGGACCGCATATATTTGGATATAAAGTTGGTGCCCCGATCACTCACGACCTCTCGGGGGAATCCTACTCTGGAAAAGATCCCCATCAGCGCCCGGCCCACCACGGAGGACGTTATGGTCCGGAGGGGGATGGCTTCGGGGTAGCGGGTGGCATGGTCCACCAGGACGAGGATGAAGCGGTGTCCCTGAGAGGTGCGGGGGTCCAGGGGCCCCACTATGTCTATCACATTAGACAGTAACACCACACTCTGTCCCACTCTCATCACATTAGACAGTAACGCCACACCCTGTCCCACTCTCACCACATTAGACAGTAATGCCACACCCTGTCCCAATCTCAAACTCATTAGACAGTAACGCCACACCCTGTCCCAATCTCGCCACATCAGACAGTAACCCCACACCCTGTCCCACTCTCACACTCATTAGACAGTAACGCCACACCCTGTCCCACTCTCACACACATTAGACAGTAACGCCACACCCTGTCCCAATCTCACACTCATTAGACAGTAACTCCACACCCTGTCTCAATCTCACACTCATTAGACAGTAACGCCACACCCTGTCCCACTCTCACACACATTCGACAGTAACGCCACACCCTGTCCCACTCTCACACTCATTAGACAGTAACTCCACACCCTGTCCCAATCTCACACTCATTAGACAGTAACGCGACACACCCTGTCCCAATCTCACACTCATTAGACAGTAACTCCACACCCTGTCCCACTCTCCCCACATTAGACAGTAACGCCACACCCTGTCCCACTCTCACACACATTAGACAGTAACGCCACATCCTGTACCAATCTCCCACTCATTAGACAGTAACTCCACACCCTGTCCCACTCTCACCACATTAGACAGTAACGCCACACCCTGTCCCAATCTCACACTCATTAGACAGCAACTCCACACCATGTCCCAATCTCACACTCATTAGACAGTAACTCCACACCCTGTCCCACTCTCATCACATGAGACAGTACCTCCACACCCTGCCCCACTCTCACACTCATTAGACAGTATCTCCACACCCTGTCCAATCTCGCCACATCAGACAGTAACGCCACACCCTGTCCCACTCTCACACACTCATTAGACAGTAGCGCCACACCCTGTCCCACTCTCATACACATTAGACAGTAACTCCACACCCTGTCCCACTCTCACCACATTAGACAGTAACGCCACACCCTGTACCTCTCTCACATACATTAGACAGTACCTCCACATCCTGTCCCACTCTCACCACATTAGACAGTAACGCCACACTCTGTCCCACTCTCAAACACATTAGACAGTAACGCCACACACTGTCCCACTCTCATACACATTAAACAGTAACTCGACAACCTGTCCCACACTCGTCACATTAGCCAGTAACTCCACACGCTGTCCCACTCTCAAACACATTAGACAGTAACGCCACACCCTGTCCCCCTCTCATACACAAAAGACAGTAACGCCACACCCTGTCCCACTCTCACACACATTAGACAGTACCGCCATATCCTGTCCCACTCTCACCACATTAGACAGTAACGCCACACTCTGTCCCACTCTCATCACATTAGACAGTAACGCCACACTCTGTCCCACTATCATCACATTAGACAGTAACGCCACACCCTGTCCCACTCTCACCACATTAGACAGTAATGCCACACCCTGTCCCAATCTCAAACTCATTAGACAGTAACGCCACACCCTGTCCCAATCTCACACTCAATAGACAGTAACTTCACACCCTGTCCAACTCTCACACTCATTAGACAGTAAGTCTACACCCTGTCCCAATCTCACACTCATTAGACAGTAACATCACACCCTGTCCCACTCTCAAACTCATTAGACAGTAACGCCACACCCTGTCCCAATCTCCCCACATCAGACAGTAACCCCAAACCCTGTCCCACTCTCACACTCATTAGACAGTAACGCCACACCCTGTCCCACTCTCACACACATTAGACAGTAACGCCACACCCTGTCCCAATCTCACACTCATTAGACAGTAACCCCACGCCCTGTCTCAATCTCACACTCATTAGACAGTAACGCCACACCCTGTACCACTCTCACACACATTTGACAGTAACGCCACACCCTGTCCCACTATCACACTCATTAGACAGTAACTCCACACCCTGTCCCAATCTCACACTCATTAGACAGTAACTCCACACCCTGACCCAATCTCACACTCATTAGACAGTAACGCCACACACCCTGTCCCAACCTCACACTCATTAGACAGTAACTCCACACCCTGTCCCACTCTCACCACATTAGACAGTAACGCCACACCCTGTCCCACTCTCACACTCATTAGACAGTAGAGCCACACCCTGTCCCACTCTCATACACATTAGACAGTAATGCCACACCCTGTCCCACTCTCATCACATTAGACAGTAACGCCACACCCTGTCACACTCTCACACTCATTAGACAGTAACGCCACACCCTGTCCCACTCTCACCACATTAGACAGTAACGCCACACCCTGTACCAATCTCACACTCATTAGTCAGTAACTCCACACCCTGTCCCACTCTCACCACATTAGACAGTAACACCACACCCTGTCCCAATCTCACACTCATTAGAAAGTAACTCCACACCCTGTCCCAATCTCCCACTAATTAGACAGTAACTCCACACCCTGTCCCACTCTCATCACATGAGACAGTAACTCCACACCCTGTCCAACTCTCACACTCATTAGAAAGTAACTCCACACCCTGTCCCAATCTCCCACTAATTAGACAGTATCTCCACACCCTGTCCAATCTCGCCACATCAGACAGTAACATCACACCCGGTCCCACTCTCAAACTCATTAGACAGTAACGCCACACCCTGTCCCAATCTCGCCACATCAGACAGTAACACCACACCCTGTCCCACTCTCACACTCATTAGACAGTAATGCCACACCCTGTCCCCCTCTCACACACATTAGACAGTAACGCCACACCCTGTCCCAATCTCACACTCATTAGACAGTAACTCCACACCCTGTCCCAATCTCACACTCATTAGACAGTAACTCCACACCCTGTCTCACATTCGCCACATTAGACAGTAACGCCACACCCTGTCCCACTATCACACTCATTAGACACTAACTCCACACCCTGTCCCACTCTCACACTCATAAGACAGTAACGCCCCACCCTGTCCCACTCTCACACACATTAGACAGTAACGCCATACCCTGTCACAATCTCACACTCATTAGACAGTAACTACACACCCTGTGCCAATCTCACACTCATTAGACAGTAACGCCACACCCTGTCCCACTCTAACCACAATAGACAGTAACTCTACACCCTGTCCTAATCTCGCCACATTAGACAGTAACACCACACACCCTGTCCCACTCTCACACTCTCATACTCTGACAGTAACGCCACACCCTGTCCCATTCTCACACACATCAGACAGAAACGCCACACCCTGTCCCACTCTCACACTCATTAGACAGTAACGCCACACCCTGTCCCACTCTCACACTCATTAGACAGTAACTATACACCCTTTCCCACTCTCACACTCATTAGACAGTAACGCCACGCCCAGTCCCACTCTCACACACATTAGACAGTAACGCCACACCCTGTCCCAATCTCACACTCATTAGACAGTAACTCCACACCCTGTCCCACTCTCACACTCATTAGACAGTAACTTTACCCACTGTCCCACTCTCACACTCATTAGACAGTAACGCCACACCCTGTCCCACTCTCACACACATTAGACAGTAACGTCACACCCTGTCCCACTCTAACCACAATAGACAGTAACTCCACACCCTGTCCTAATCTCGCCACATTAGACAGTAACACCACACACCCTGTCCCACTCTCTTACTCTGACAGTAACGCCACACCCTGTCCCACTTTCACACACATCAGACAGTAACGCCAACTCCTGTCCCACTCTCACACTCATTAGACAGTAACTCCACATCCTGTCCCAATCTAACACTCATTAGACAGTATCTCCACACCCTGTCCCACTCTCACAACATTAGACAGTAACGCCACACCCTGCCCCACTCTCACACTTATTAGACAGTAACGCCACACCCTGTCCTACTCTCGCCACATTAGACAGTAACAACACACCCTGTCCCACTCTCGCCACATTAGACAGTAACACCACAACCTGTCCCACTGTCTCACACATTAGACAGTAATGCCACACCCTGTCCCACTCTCACACTCATTAGACAGTAACGCCACACCCTGTCCCACTCTAAAACTCATTAGACAGTAACGCCACATGCTGTCTCACTCTCACACTCATTAGACAGTAACACCACACCCTGCCCCACTTTCACACTCATTAGACATAAACAACACACCCTGTCTCACTCTCACACTCATTAGATAGTAAGGACACACCCTGTCCCACTCTCACACTCATTAGACAGTATTGCCACACCCTGTCCAACTCTCACACTCATTAGACAGTAACGCCACACCCTGTCCCACTCTACCCACAATAGACAGTACCTCTACACCCGGTCCTGATCTCGCCACATTAGACAGTAACACAACACACCCTGTCCCACTCTCACACTCTTATACTCTGACAGCAACGCCACACCCTGTCCCACTCTCACACACATCAGACAGTAACACCACACCCTGTCCCACTCTCACACACATCAGACAGAAACGCCACACCCTGTCCCACTCTCACACTCATTAGACAGTAACGCCACACCCTGTCCCACTCTCACACTCATTAGACAGTAACTATACACCTTTTCCCACTCTCACACTCATTAGACAGTAACGCCACACCCTGTCCCAATCTCACACTCATTAGACAGTAACTCCACACCCTGTCCCACTCTCATACTCATTAGACAGTAACACCATACCCTGTCCCACTCTCACACACATTAGACAGAAACGCCACACCCTGTCCCACTCTCACACTCATTAGACAGTAACTATACACCTTTTCCCACTCTCACACTCATTAGACAGTAACGCCACACCCTGTCCCAATCTCACACTCATTAGACAGTAACCCCACACCCTGTCCCACTCTCATACTCATTAGACAGTAACACCATACCCTGTCCCACTCTCACACACATTAGACAGAAACGCCACACCCTGTCCCACTCTCACACTCATTAGACAGTAACGCCACACCCTGCCCTACTCTCACCACATTAGACAGTAACTTCACACCCTGTCCCAATCTCCCCACATTAGACAGTAACGCCATACCCTGTCCCACTCTCACACTCATTAGACAGTAGCGCCACATCCTGTCCCACTCTCACACACATTAGACAGTAACGCCACACCCTGTCCCACTCTTACACTCATTAGACAGTAACGCCACACCCTGTCCCACTCTCACCACATTAGATAGTAACTCCACACCCTGTCCCAATCTCGCCACATTAGACAGTAACGCCACACCCTGTCCCACTCTCACACTCACTAGACAGTAGCGCCACACCCTGTCCCACTCTCACATACATTAGACAGTAATGCAACACCCTGTCCAACTCTCACCACATTAGACAGTAACGCCAACTCCTGTCCCACTCTCACACTCATTAGACAGTAACTTCAAATCCAGGCCCAATCTCACACTCATTAGACAGTAGCTCCACACTCTGTCCCACTCTCACAACATTAGACAGTAACGCCACACCCTGCCCCACTCTCACACTTGTTAGACAGTAATGCCACATCCTGTCCTACTCTTGCCACATTAGACAGTAAAGACACACCCTGTCCCACTCTCGCCACATTAGACAGTAACACCACACCCTGTCCCACTGTCTTACACATTAGACAGTAACACCACACCCTGTCCCACTCTCACACTCATTAGACAGTAACGCCGCACCCTGTCCCACTCTCTCACACATTAGACAGTAACGCCACACCCTGTCCCACTCTCACACACATCAGACAGTAATGCCACACCCTGTCCCACTCTCACACTCGTTAGACAGTAAAGCCACACCCTGTCCCACTCTCACACTCATTAGACAGTAACGCCACACCCTGTCCTACTCTCACACTCATTAGACAGTAACACCACACCCTGTCTCACTCTCACACTCATTAGACAGTAACACCACGCCCTGCCCCACTCTCACACTCATTAGACAGAAACAACACACCCTGTCTCACTCTCACACTCATTAGACAGTAACGCCACTCCCTGTCCCACTCTCACACTCATTAGACAGTAACGCCACACCCTGTCCCACTCTCACACACATTAGACAGTATTGCCACACCCTGTCCCACTCTCACACTCATTAGACAGTAACGCCACACCCTGTCCCACTCTACCCACAATAGACAGTATCTCTACACCCGGTCCTAATCTCGCCACATTAGACAGTAACACCACACACCCTGTCCCACTCTCATACTCTGACAGTAACGCCACACCCTGTCCCACTCTCACACACATCAGACAGAAACGCCACACCCTGTCCCACACTCACACTCATTAGACAGTAACTCCACACCCTGTCCCACTCTCACACTCATTAGACAGTAACTATTCACCTGTTCCCACTCTCACACTCATTAGACAGTAACTCCACACACTGTCTCACTCTCACACTCATTAGACAGTAACGCCACACCCTGTCCCACTCTCACACACATTAGACAGTAACGCCACACCCTGTCCCACTCTAACCACAATAGACAGTTACTCCACACCCTGTCCTAATCTCGCCACATTAGACAGTAACACCACACACCCTGTCCCACTCTCACATTCTGACAGTAACGCCACACCCTGTCCCACTCTCACACACATCAGACAGTAACACCACACCCTGTCCCACTCTCACACACATCAGACAGTAATGGCACACCCTGTCCCAATCTCACACTCATTAGACAGCAACTCCACACCCTGTCCCACTCTCACACTCATTAGACAGTAATGCCACACCCTGTCCCACTCTCACACTCATTAGACAGTAACGCCACACCCTGTCCCACTCTCACACTCATTAGACAATAATGCCACACCCTGTCCCAGTCTCACACTCATTAGACAGTAACGCCACACCCTGTCCAACTCTCACCACATTAGACAGTAACTTCACACCCTGTCCCAATCTCGCCACATTAGACAGTAACGCCACACCCTGTCCCACTCTCACACTCATTAGACAGTAGCGCCACACTCTGTCCCACTCTCACACACATTAGGCAGTAACGCCACACCCTGTCCCACTCTCACATACATTAGACAGTAATACAACACCCTGTCCAACTCTCACCACATTAGACCGTAACACCAACTCCTGTCCAACTCTCACAATCATTAGACAATAACTCCACACCCTGTCCCAATCTCACACTCATTAGACAGTATCTCCACACCCTGTCCCACTCTCACAACATTAGACAGTAACGACACACCCTGCCCCACTCTCACACTTATTAGACGGTAACGCCACACCCTGTCCCACTCTCGCCACATTAGACAGTAACACCACACCCGGTCCCACTGTCTCACACATTAGACAGTAACGCCACACCATGTCCCACTCTCACACTCATTAGACAGTAACGACACACCCTGTCCCACTGTCTCACACATTAGACAGTAACGCCACACCCTGTCCCACTCTCACACACATCAGACAGTAATGCCACACCCTGTCCCATTCTCACACTCATTAGACAGTAACACCACACCCTGTCCCACTCTCACACTCATTAGACAGTAACACCACACCCTGTCCTACTCTCACACTCATTAGACAGTAACACCACACCCTGTCTCACTCTCAAACTCATTAGACAGTAACACCACGCCCTGCCCCACTCTCACACTCATTAGACAGTAACAACACACCATGTCCCACTCTCACACTCATTAGACAGTAACGCCACACCCAGTCCCACTCTCACACACATTAGACAGTATTGCCACACCCTGGCCCACTCTACCCACAATAAACAGTATCTCTACGTCCGGTTATAATCGCGCCACATTAGACAGTAACACCACACACCCTGTCCCACTCTCACACTCTCATACTCTGGCAGTAACGCCATACCCTGTCCGACTCTCACACACATCAGACAGTATCGCCACACCCTGTCCCACTCTCGCCACATTAGACAGTAACACCACACCCGGTCCCACTGTCTCACACATTAGACAGTAACGCCACACCATGTCCCACTCTCACACTCATTAGACAGTAACGACACACCCTGTCCCACTGTCTCACACATTAGACAGTAACGCCACACCCTGTCCCACTCTCACACACATCAGACAGTAATGCCACACCCTGTCCCATTCTCACACTCATTAGACAGTAACACCACACCCTGTCCCACTCTCACACTCATTAGACAGTAACACCACACCCTGTCCTACTCTCACACTCATTAGACAGTAACACCACACCCTGTCTCACTCTCAAACTCATTAGACAGTAACACCACGCCCTGCCCCACTCTCACACTCATTAGACAGTAACAACACACCATGTCCCACTCTCACACTCATTAGACAGTAACGCCACACCCAGTCCCACTCTCACACACATTAGACAGTATTGCCACACCCTGGCCCACTCTACCCACAATAAACAGTATCTCTACGTCCGGTTATAATCGCGCCACATTAGACAGTAACACCACACACCCTGTCCCACTCTCACACTCTCATACTCTGGCAGTAACGCCATACCCTGTCCGACTCTCACACACATCAGACAGTATCGCCACACCCTGTCCCACTCTCACACACATCAGACAGAAACGACACACCCTGTCCCACTCTCACACTCATTAGACAGTAACGCCACACCCTGTCCCACACTCACACTCATTAGACAGTAACTATACACCTTTTCACACTCTCACACTCATTAGACAGTAACGCCACATCCTGTCCCAATCTCACACTCACTAGACAGTAACTCCACACACTGTCCCACTCTCACACACATTAGACAGTAACGCCACACCCTGTCCCACTCTAACCACAATAGACAGTTACTCCACACCCTGTCCTAATCTCGCCACATTAGACAGTAACACCACACACCCTGTCCCACTCTTACACTCTGACAGTAACGCCACACCCTGTCCCACTCTCACACACATCAGACAGTAACACCACACCCTGTCCCACTCAGACAGTAACGCCACACCCTGTCCCAATCTCACACTCATTAGACAGCAACTCCACACCCTGTCCCACTCTCTCACACATTAGACAGTAATGCCACACCCTGTCCCACTCTCACACTCATTAGACAGTAACGCCACACCCTGTCCCACTCTCACACTCATTAGACAATAATGCCACACCCTGTTCCACTCTCACACTCATTAGACAGTAACGCCACACCCTGTCCCACTCTCACACACATTAGGCAGTAACGCCGCACCCTGTCCCACTCTCACACTCATTAGACAGTAACGCCACACCCTGTCCCACTCTCACCACATTAGACAGTAACTCCACACCCTGTCCCAATCTCGCCACATTAGACAGTAACACCACACCCTGTCCCACTCTCACATACATTAGACAGTAATGCAACACCCTGTCCAACTCTCACCACATTAGACAGTAACGCCAACTCTTGTCCCACTCTCACAATCATTAGACAGTAACTCCACACCCTGTCCCAATCTCACACTCATTAGACAGTATCTCCACACCCTGTCCCACTCTCACAACATTAGACAGTAACGCCACACCCTGCCCCACTCTCACACTTATTAGACAGTAACGCCACACCCTGTCCCACTCTCGCCACATTAGACAGTAACACCAGACCCTGTCCCACTGTCTCACACATTAGACAGTAACGCCACACCCTCTCCCACTCTCACACTCATTAGACAGTAACGCCACACCCTGTCCCACTGTCTCACACATTAGACAGTAACGCCACACCCTGTCCCACTCTCACACACATCAAACAGTAATGCCACACCCTGTCCCGCTCTCACACTCATTAGACAGTAACACCACACCCTGTCCCACTCTCACACTCATTAGACAGTAACCCCACACCCTGTCCTACTCTCACACTCATTAGACAGTAACGCCACACCCTGTCTCACTCTCACACTCATTAGACAGTAACACCACGCCCTGCCCCACTCTCACACTCAATAGACAGTAATGACACACCCTGTCCCACTCTCACACTCATTAGACAGTAACGCCACACCCTGTCCCACTCTCACACACATTAGACAGTATTGCCACACCCTGTCCCACTCTCACACACATTAGACAGTAACTCCACACCCTGTCCCACTCTCACACACATTAGACAGTAATGCCACAAAGCTGGTGCTGAGGGTGGAGTACGGACCGGTGGTGAGGGTGGAGTATGGAGCTGGTGGTGAGTGTGGAGTACGGACTGGTGGTGAGGGTGGAGTATGGAGCTGGTGGTGAGTGTGGAGTATGGACCAGTGGTGAGGGTGGAGTATGGGACGGTGGTGAGGTTAGAGCAAGGAATGGTGGTGAGGGTGGAGTATGGACCAGTGGTGAGGGTGGAATATGGAGCCAGTGGTGATGGTGGAGTATGGAGCCTGTGGTGTATTTTGGATCACATTGTCGCAAACATAGTACTAAAGCGCCGTGAGGCATCCGCTGCTGTTATAGAGCGCACATTCTCCATTGAAAAGGCCACTAAGTTGGCAACGACGCACAGTTTTACAGGTAAAAGTATACAGCGCACAAAAGATAATGTGTGGAAATCAGGTTTAAGCCAATATTTATCATTTGCACTTCATCCAGTATAGGGTCTTGATTATTTTTAGGTTATAAAATGTTTGGGGCACATTTACGCCGCGGTAGCGTCACTTCTGTGACGCAGCGACGACGTAAACCATGAGCCACTTTGTACCCTGTCTACAACGTGACACATCTAGGGAGATGCGTCATATTGTAAAGCCCTGCGCCGCATGAAACCTGCGTCAGCTTTCATGTGGCCATACTGGAGCAGGGAGGGACGTTCCGTTGCAGGAATGCTTTGGAAAAGTGCCTGAGTGAATTCTACAAGATTTCACTCAGTCACTTATTCAACGCCGCTGTGTCAAAACCTTGCCCCTGCTTGTAGCAGGTGTAAAGCGTGACGCACCATGTTGAGGATAGGCCAGGTTGGAACAGTGCTGGGGTTGCGTTGCACCCGCGGCACAACTCCAGCAGTGCACCAACCTTACGCCGGCAGATGCGACACGCATCTGTTTATCCTTACGCCTTGATGCACTGCATTGTAAATGCGGCGTATCTGTGGTGGCGCAAGGGAAAACTTGCTTCACGCATCTTTTCTGGTGCATCCCTGCTGATTTGCAGCGCTGCGCCAAGAAGCGTAAATCTGCCCCTTTGTTTCCATCACACTCCAGAATTACAGATGCTTCAGTTGAAATGTGTGCATTGTTCATTTCCAGGTATTTGAAAGTTGTTGTGTGTTAGAAGGTACATCCTACAGCTTCCCCTTTCACTTCCTCTTTCCAGCAAGATTGTCAGAGAGTTCACTTTACAAAATCCTCTCACTTTGCAGCCACTGACTTTATCAGTAAACACCAGTTTCAGAAAAAGCAGAAGACCCAGCCGGGCCTTTGACCAATGTCGCAGCAAAAGTGACAAGATGCAAACGAATCTTAAAGGCCGCTTTATTGCTCGTTCACCTTCTGAACTCCAGCATGGGTATTTTTGGGGGTGCTGCAGCACCCCCACACCCTACTTCCAGCACCCATGGCCGGGTTGTCAACATTCTGAAGCCATATGAGGCACACTTAATAAATCAGGCTTGGACGGGGGAGGGGCCAGGTAGATTGGAAGGTGGATGAGTCTGCACTAATGTGTCTGTCACTGAGGAAAATACAAATAGAGATTTAGGCCCATATTTATCAATGTTTCTCGCAACGCAACAATCCACCTTGCTGAGGTGCGCTGCATGAAAAGGAGAGGGGACCAATGAGCTGTATTTAACATTATATGGTGTATTCCTACTGCCTGCGCTACATGAAAGGGAGAGGGCAGCAATGCACTATATTTAACATTATACGCTGCATTCCTGCTGCCCGCGCTGCATGAAAGGGAGAGGGCAGCAATGCGCTGTATTTAACATTATACAGTGCATTCCTGCTGCCCGCGCTGCATGAAAGGGAGAGGGCAGCAATGCGCTGTATTTAACATTATACGGTGCATTCCTGCTGCCCGCGCTGCATGAAAGGGAGAGGGGAGCAACGCGCTGTATTTAACACTAGCAGCCTGTCCCGACGTTGTCCGGGAATGAATTGCTGCCGGCCAGTAGTATATTGTTTTATAGGATTTCGTTTTGATAGCATTTCTTATCTGTGACAGGCCTGTGAAACGCTCCGATTCACAGTGCACTGCTGATGCACTTGAGTGCGCGTTCAGTAGTGTGTGAACTCGAGTTTCCCTACTTTATTTTTCCTTGCAATATTATATAGCGTAAACTCGACAACATGGCATGAGCACAGTTTACATTACAGAAGAACACATTAATTTGTGGTAGACATGGGGAGACAAAGCGATTTGCCTGGAATCACAGGATGTTGAGCTGATGCCGAGATTCGATGACTCCGCAATGCCATTATAACGCATGGCATTACATTTTATATGCTTTACCACGCATACATTTACAACAAAATTCGTTGTAAATGTATGAATGGTAAAAGCATGTTTTTTTTAATGTTTGAATAAGGTAAGTATGGGTATAGGGGTATATGTTTTGGGGTACTGAGGTATATGTTTTGGGGTGTTTGTGTATTTTAAGGGTTCAGATATAGTTTTGGGTTATGGGGTACAGGGGTAGTTTTAGGGTTTAGGGATAGGTATGGGTTTTGGGGTACATGGGTATTTTAGGGTTCAGGCCTTGGTTTGGGTTTTGCACAAGACAAAACAAGTAAAAGCAACGTATGCAAGGGCGCACAGGGCGGAGGCTATGATAATTAGAATATGCTCTCAAGACAAACATGATTTATTCTTTGTCCTGATGATGATGCATGTATCTTTCTATTGCATCGAAACATCGTCGACCTGAAAGCACCATATGTTTCCTACAAAGTCACAAAAATGTCTTTTACAATGGTTTGCTACAATGAATTCTAGTCTGCAATACTGAATACTAGTACAGACTGCCTTGTGCGCCCTTGCATAAGTTGCTTTTACTTCTTTTGTCTTGTGTTCTGTGGGTCACAGGTTGTGCCCACTTGTATATAAATGTTCACTTCGTGAATCAGTTCAAAATATTCAGTGAAATAAAATTCCTGTCCGGCTGGACAAAGGACATACAAACTATTTAGTGTATGTCTATCTTTTACATGATCCTAAATTACTAGGGTCTTCTGTTCTGTGAAATGGGGTATTTAAAGGGAGCAGGGTGGACACCCGAAGCTGGAATGTACAGAACCTGGGAAGAAAAACAATGAAATATTGGGCACAACGCTCGCTTTTTTTCCGTAATCCCGCGCCCCGCACACGCCGACGCCCCAGCACACACCCACAGCACACGATATGATACATGGCATGAAGGGCAGAATGTACCACACGCCCCCAGCGTTTGTCACGCCCCAGCACACGCCCACAGCACAACGCAGACACGCCCACAAGGGACTACTTTGCTGGCACAGCTCTTTTACCTTTTAAATGTATATGGTGGGCGTCTTCATAGCCTATGTCCTTCTGCTGCAACTGCCCTTTCCAGCACTGTATTGGGTGTTGTGATTGGTGCTGTGGTTCCTGAGATTACCCGCCTCAAAGGTTTGGGCTCTCTCTTTATTATATTAGTATAGATTATACGGTGCATTCCTGCTGTCTGCGCTGCATGAAAGGGAGAGGGGAGCAATGCGCTGTATTTAACATAATACGGTGCATTCCTGCTGTCTGCGCTGCATGAAAGGGAGAGGGCAGCAATGCGCTGTATTTATCATTATACGGTGCATTCCTGCTGCCTGCGCTGCTTGAAAGGGAGATGGCAGCAATGCGCTGTATTTTACATTATATGCTGCATTCCTGCTGCCTGCGCTGGCGCACAGAACTCCTGCCGAGCACCAACGCAGGCATTTATGCCCCATGGTGCAAGGGTGGGGGTTACAGGCAGGATTGTTTTTGTGCAGGAAGGGACACCTACCTGCACAAACAATCCTCAGAGGCATTTTCTTCCTTCTACGTGTGCTGCTCAATGCAGCTCACTTACAAAGAGGAAAAAATGAGGAGAAATAAGGATATTTCTCCTCGTTGCACCTCTGGTGGAGAGGCGAACAATTCTGATGCATTCCCAGGTCTACGCGTGTTGGTAAATCTGGGAATGTGTCAGAATGCATGGGTGGATGCGTGGAAACAACCACACTCTGCCCATGGCACGCCTCCCTGCCACAGAGACACCCACGCTCCACCCATGGCACGCCTCCCTGCTGAAGAGACACCCACGCTCCACCCATGGCACGCCTCCCTGCTGAAGAGACACCCACGCTCCACCCATGACATGCCACCCTGCCGCAGAGATACCCACGCTCCACCCATGGCACGCCTCCCTGCCGCAGAGACACCCACGCTCCACCCATGGCACGCCTCCCTGCCACAGAGACACCCACGCTCCTCCCATGGCACGCCTCCCTGCCGCAGAGACACCCACGCTTCACCAATGGCACGCCTCCCTGCCACAGAGACACCCACGCTCCTCCCATGGCACGCCACCCTGCCGCAGAGACACCCACGCTCCACCCATGGCACGCCTCCCTGCCGCAGAGACACCCACGCTCCACCCATGGCACGCCTCCCTGCTGAAGAGACACCCACGCTCCACCCATGGCACGCCTCCCTGCCGCAGAGACACCCACGCTCCTCCCATGGCACGCCTCCCTGCCGCAGAGACACCCATGCTCCACCCACGGCACGCCTCCCTGCCACAGAGACACCCACGCTCCACCCATGGCACGCCTCCCTTTCGCAGAGACACCCACGCTCCACCCATGGCACGCCTCCCTGCCACAGAGACACCCACGCTCCACCCATGGCACGCCTCCCTGCCGCAGAGACACCCATGCTCCACCCACGGCACGCCTCCCTGCCACAGAGACACCCACACTCCACCCATGGCACGCCTCCCTTTCGCAGAGACACCCACGTTCCACCCATGGCACGCCTCCCTGCCACAGAGACACCCACGCTCCACCCATGGCACGCCTCCCTGCCGCAGAGACACCCACGCTCCACCCATGGCACGCCTCCCTGCCGCAGAGACACCTACGCTCCACCCATGGCACGTCTCCCTGCCGCAGAGACACCCATGCTCCACCCATGGCACGCCTCCCTGCCGCAGAGACACCCACGCTCCACCCATGGAACGCCTCCCTGCCACAGAGACACCCACGCTCCACCCATGGCACACCTCCCTGCCGCAGAGACACCCACACTCCACCCATGGCACGCCTCCCTGCTGAAGAGACATCCACGCTCCACCCATGGCACGCCTCCCTGCCGCAGAGACACCCACGCTCCACCCATGGCACGCCTCCCTGCTGAAGAGACACCCACGCTCCACCCATGGCACGCCTCCATGCCGCAGAGACACCCACGCACCTCCCATGGCACGCCTCCCTGCCACAGAGACACCCATGCTCCACCCATGGCACGCTTCCCTGCCACAGAGACACCCACGCTCCACCCATGGCACGCCTCCCTGCCACAGAGACACCCACGCTCCACCCATGGCACGCCTCCCTGCCACAGAGACACCCATGCTCCACCCATGGCACGCCTCCCTGCCGCAGAGACACCCATGCTCCACCCACGGCACGCCTCCCTGCCACAGAGACACCCACGCTCCACCCATGGCACGCCTCCCTTTCGCAGAGACACCCACGTTCCACCCATGGCACGCCTCCCTGCCACAGAGACACCCACGCTCCACCCATGGCACGCCTCCCTGCCGCAGAGACACCCACGCTCCACCCATGGCACGCCTCCCTGCTGAAGAGACACCCACGCTCCACCCATGGCACGCCTCCCTGCTGAAGAGACACCCACGCTCCACCCATGACATGCCACCCTGCCGCAGAGATACCCACGCTCCACCCATGGCACGCCTCCCTGCCGCAGAGACACCCACGCTCCACCCATGGCACGCCTCCCTGCCACAGAGACACCCACGCTCCTCCCATGGCACGCCTCCCTGCCGCAGAGACACCCACGCTTCACCCATGGCACGCCTCCCTGCCACAGAGACACCCACGCTCCTCCCATGGCACGCCACCCTGCCGCAGAGACACCCACGCTCCACCCATGGCACGCCTCCCTGCCGCAGAGACACCCACGCTCCACCCATGGCACGCCTCCCTGCTGAAGAGACACCCACGCTCCACCCATGGCACGCCTCCCTGCCACAGAGACACCCACGCTCCACCCATGGCACGCCTCCCTGCCGCAGAGACACCCATGCTCCACCCACGGCACGCCTCCCTGCCACAGAGACACCCACGCTCCACCCATGGCACGCCTCCCTTTCGCAGAGACACCCACGCTCCACCCATGGCACGCCTCCCTGCCACAGAGACACCCACGCTCCACCCATGGCACGCCTCCCTGCCGCAGAGACACCCATGCTCCACCCACGGCACGCCTCCCTGCCACAGAGACACCCACGCTCCACCCATGGCACGCCTCCCTTTCGCAGAGACACCCACGTTCCACCCATGGCACGCCTCCCTGCCACAGAGACACCCACGCTCCACCCATGGCACGCCTCTCTGCCGCAGAGACACCCACGCTCCACCCATGGCACGCCTCCCTGCTGAAGAGACACCCACGCTCTACCCATGGCACGCCTCCCCGCCACAGAGACACCCACACTCCACCCATGGCACGCCTCCCTGCCGCAGAGACACCCACACTCCACCCATGGCACGCCTCCCTGCTGAAGAGACACCCACGCTCCACCCATGGCACGCCTCCCTGCCGCAGAGACACCCATGCTCCACCCATGGCACGCCTCCCTGCTGAAGAGACACCCACGCTCCACCCATGGCACGCCTCCCTGCCGCAGAGACACCCACGCTCCTCCCATGGCACGCCTCCCTGCCACAGAGACACCCATGCTCCACCCATGGCACGCTTCCCTGCCACAGAGACACCCACGCTCCACCCATGGCACGCCTCCCTGCCACAGAGACACCCACGCTCCACCCATGGCACGCCTCCCTGCCACAGAGACACCCACGCTCCACCCATGGCACGCCTCCCTGCCGCAGAGACACCCATGCTCCACCCACGGCACGCCTCCCTGCCACAGAGACACCCACGCTCCACCCATGGCACGCCTCCCTTTCGCAGAGACACCCACGTTCCACCCATGGCACGCCTCCCTGCCACAGAGACACCCACGCTCCACGCATGGCACGCCTCCCTGCCGCAGAGACACCCACGCTCCACCCATGGCACGCCTCCCTGCTGAAGAGACACCCACGCTCTACCCATGGCACGCCTCCCTGCCGCAGAGACACCCACGCTCCTCCCATGGCACGCCTCCCTGCCACAGAGACACCCACGCTCCACCCATGGCACGCCTCCCTGCCGCAGAGACACCCATGCTCCACCCATGGCACGCCTCCCTGCCGTTGAGACACCCACACTCCTCCCATGGCACGCCTCCCTGCCGCAGAGACACCCACGCTCCACCCATGGCACGCCTCCCTGCCGCAGAGACACCCACGCTCCACCCACGGCATGCCTCCCTGCCACAGAGACACCCACGCTCCACCCATGGCACGCCTCCCTGCCACAGAGACACCCACGCTCCACCCACGGCACGCCTCCCTACCGTAGAGACACCCACGCTCCACCCATGGCATGCCTCCCTGCCACAGAGACACCCACGCTCCACCCATGGCACGCCTCCCTGCCGCAGAGACACCCATGCTCCACCCATGGCACGCCTCCCTGCTGCAGAGACACCCACGCTCCATCCATGGCACGCCTCCCTGCCGCAGAGACACCCACGCTCCCCCCATGGCACGCCTCCCTGCCGCAGAGACACCCACGCTCCACCCATGGCACGCCTCCCTGCTGAAGAGACACCCACGCTCCACCCATGACACGCCTCCCTGCTGAAGAGACACCCACGCTCCACCCATGGCACGCCTCCCTGCTGCAGAGACACCCACACTCCACCCATGGCATGCCTCCCTGCCGCAGAGACACCCACGCTCCACCCATGGCACGCCTCCCTGCGGCAGAGACACACACGCTCCACCCATGGCACGCCTCCATGCCGCAGAGACACCCACGCTCCACCCATGGCACGCCTCCCTGCCGCAAAGACACCCACGCTCCACCCATGGCATGCCTCCCTGCCGCAGAGACACCCACGCTCCTCCCATGGCACACCTCCCTGCCACAGAGACACTCACGCTCCACCCATGGCACGCCTCCCTGCCGCAGAGTAACACACGACACGGATTGGCGCTGCACTGCGTTACTTTAGATTTATCAATTCACACAGGGTCGATAATCTCATTCTGGTTTTGAGTCGCCCTTGCGTGCCCTTGCGCTGCACAAAGGCAACGCAAAACCTTGATAAATATGGACATAAATATTGATACGCGCCAAAATATATATGTTTTTTTCTTCCAGAAAGTAACAATGTTTTTCTGGCTTCTCCGGCCCTCAGGTACTGAGTTTCATAAAGCCGGAGCAGCCCCTGGAAAAGGACTCAGTAAGCCTTAAATCTTCTTGATTCCAGTCGTAGAAGTGCTTGTCCTCTGGGATTTCTGGGCGTATTTAGGGTGGGGTGGACTTGTGCTGGTTGTTGATGTCTAAGGACTTTGAGGCTGGAGCAGTAAACATGCATTTTATTCACACTTCCTGGAGTAGCCAATGCTTGGAGCTAATGTATAAAGATTCTTGGTCTGTACGGGGCCTTTGTCATAATTCTAATTAGGGTCAGGGTTCGATGACGGATAGGAAGGCGGTCTCACATTCCCATGAATGAACATGTTGCAGTGGACATTACTGCTCTTGGCTCTGTTTTTATACACTCAGACTCTCTGTTCTTCTTTTTTCTAATTATAAATCTATATCTCTCTTGGTTCCTTTTTCATAGGGCCCTCCCTTATCCCTCAGACAAGCACAGAGGAAAGGGATGTTTCACTTACTTTTAAGGTGATACAGCAAACCACGGCCCAGAGACCTGCACTTCAAACCACAGATTAGACAGCAGAGGCGTGAAATGGCGCTGAGATCATTCCCTGTAGCTGTGCTTTGCCCATTTGTCATCTGTTTGTGGACCATAGTGTCAGACACGGTCACTGCCACGTGCAACATCTACGAGTGGGACCAGCTGGGATCCCCGGGAGTGTTAACCCCAACCTGCTTTGGCTTCCCCTTGGAGGGGTTCAGAGTCTTCAGCAAATGCAGCACAGTGAGGAACATGGAGGTGGATCTAAGAGAGGTTCCAGTGGACGTGGACACCCTCTGCCTGGTGCTACGCGTACCATCCATTCCCACAGACTCGTTCTCCGAGTATCAGAACCTGACCCGGCTCTATCTGTATGGATCGTTTTATGCTTCTGCAAGAGCCTTCAATGGTGCTGCCAACCTGAGACATCTGGGAATCAAAGGAGATTACACTAATCACACTTCACCTGTAGACATGGATGATCAGGTGTTTGGTGGATTGGAGAACCTAACCCGCTTGGACCTTGAAAACGTGGTGCTTTACTCAGAATTTCAACAAAGTCTTTTCAAGCCCTTACATAGAATACAGGTGATATCGTTATATGAGAACGACTGTCGTAGGCTATCTAGGCTGACCACTCTGCTTCAGTCCCTGGAATCGCTAGAGGTCCTGGAAATAATGAGGAATGGTATAACGAGTGCCCGTGAAGAGGACTGCATTAGTACAGACAATCTCCCCAAGCTGCCTGGACATACGAGGAGCTCAGTCTTCTCTCCAAGGATTTCCACCCTTGATTTATCTGGTAATAAGTTGGAAAGACTAGAGAAAAATGCATTCTGTAATTTCCCTCACCTCACGGTCTTCAGGGCGGATCGCACTGCTCTGAAGGTCATTCAGCTGGTTGACTCTGGAATAAAGAGCATTGCGACTCTGTCCCTAAATGCCATGATAAATGCAGACTTTCGGGAAATCAAAGATGTCTGCAATGTGGTGTCGCAGCTGAAAGTGAGTTACTTAAGTGTGGCTCACAATTTTATTTTTAAGCTTTCCACAAAGTTGTTTGAAGGATGTGACAACCTACTGTCGCTCAACATGTCTGACAACTTCATAAGGACTTTCACTAGTGACATGGCCAAGAAATTACTGAGCCTGAGGTCCCTCATTCTATCTGTAAACAAGATAAAGAGTCTAGATATCTGCCCACCTGGGACACATCCCAAGGTTCTTCTGGCCAACCTGACACACCTGGATCTTTCTACCAACCGCATCAGCAGCATCGGCTCCAGGCGCCTCTCCTGTCTGGGCAATCTGCGGACACTGGATATAAGCCAGAATCACATTCCAACTCTGGAAAAACATGCCTTTGTGGGTCTGGAGCAGCTGGAATCACTCAACCTGAGCTCCAATGGGCTCTTTCTGTTGGAGAATTTCTATTTCAATCACTTGACAAACGTGAGGGTTCTCGACCTTCTGGGAAACCAGCTTAGAAGCGACAATGATTCTTATATAGGAATGCACCGGCTTGAAGAGATGAGGCTCACCTTCAAAGATGTACCAGGGTTTGCAGTTTTACAGAATCCCTTGACCTACCTTGTAGTTGAGGGGTCAACCGTTTACCTCAAATGTCGGAAAAACTGTACCTTCTTGAAGGTACTTTACATTAAAGCTGTAAATGTTTTCATTGACCTGAACACTGGCCAATCTTTGGAATTTGTTAAAGAAGTTCATCTACTGGAAAATCGAGAACTGGGATGTAATTCACACCCAGACACTGTGCCTAGTCGTTTGGCTTTAACGTGCTTCACCAATCTGGAACATTTATACTATAGCTCCAGTGGTTTTGTGCACTATATCAAAGATTACAGCCCCCTGAATGCCACCCTGCCACTTCTTCGCAAGTTACGTCATCTCCATCTCAGAAACCTAAAGTTGGACATAGAAAAGGGGTTCCTTACTCCAGAGCAGCTGTTCTGGAACCTGACGCACCTCAGAACCTTAATCTTAGAGGATTCTGGGATAGAGCACTTTACGGCCACCATGTTTAGAGACCTTGTCTCTCTGGAGCGCGTAATCTTCAAGTCCCAACCTGTGAAAACCCTACAGGAGGGTCTGCTCGACCACACTGAAAGTCTACGCTACATATATCTGAAGGATGTTTCCCTAGATTGTTTGTGTGAACAAGCCTGGATCAGAAGATGGGTGACCACCCACCCCCAAGTGAGAGTGCCACTGCTGGGAATTCAGACATGTTCTAGTGGGCCACAGGATCTGAATTTCCTGAATTTCCTGGAGAAAGACTGCAGCTTGCTTATAGGTTACCCACTCTTCGTTGGGACGTTCTCCTTCAACATGCTGTTCCTGATCACAGTCCTGTTGTATCACAAGGTGCGCTGGTACCTCCTGTATCTCTTCTACATGCTCAGGACCTGGTGGAACTATCGTGGGAGACGCGGCAGGAAGAAGCAATATGACTTTGATGCCTTTGTCTCTTACAGCAGCTACGATGAGGCTTGGGTTGTCCATGAGTTCCTGCCCAACTTGGAAGAGCTGGGACCACCGTTCTTTAAAGTGTGTCTGCATGGCAGGGACTTCGAAGTGGGCAAAGACATCTTGGATAACATCATGGACAGCATCTATAGGAGCCGCTGGGTGGTGTGTCTGATCAGCCGTCATTACCTGCGCAGCCACTGGTGCTCCTTGGAAGTGCGGATGGCCACATACCGCCTACTGGCAGAGAGAAAGGATTCCTTGGTGATGGTGTTTCTAGAGAAAGTGTCCATGAGGAGCCTCTCCCGCTACCACCAACTGGCCAAGCTGGTGAAGAAGAAAACCTACCTGGAGTGGGAGGAGGACCTGGGCAAGCAGCCTCTGTTCTGGGCCCGACTACGCAAAGCCATTGGAGGGGATGGAGCTGAGCAACAGGACATCATAGTCAAATGAGACAATCTGTTCCAGACTCACCACAGATGATGGAAGAAGGCCATCTTCCCAAAGAAGGCATGGGGAAGAGAGAAACCCATTTGCTAGAAAATCATGGGACTCATTGACCAGCACGAAGAGAGCAGGTTGAGCTCACTTGAAAAGAACTTGCATGTAGCAAATCATAAAATAACACAATTTTGATAACTATTTCTTTCCTAACCACTGCTTCTCTATCCCTGCAATTAAAACCATGCAATAAGCAACAGTTTGGCACTGGTATATGTTTATTAATTTGCAAGATGAGTTTATCAACTTTAAAAGGCATGCTCACTGTTGTTGACCGCTGAGGATCAAGTAATGCGCCACCTCTGATCTGGCTAAAGAAGATCTGATTCTGTAGATAAAAGATGTCCTGGTTTTTAGGTACTCACTGGTCCAGGTCAACTCATCCTTTACCCTGTCCATGCTGTGTCCAAGCAGAGGGTAATGTAAAATGGATCTGAAAATAACACATCCAACTTAGCCAAAGAGAGCGGTGGTGCTACTGACCGTCGATAATTGCTCTTTTCCTCCCCTCTCATGTTTTCTTCCTTCCCCTACGGTGCGTTGGCGCTTGAGAAGATCACAACATGTCTGGTGAGTACCAGAGGGTGGAGGATGGACAGTGGAGGTAGTGAGTAAGTGTGATAGTAGTGGGCTCACAAATCAGTGCAGATAAGAGAAAAGGACACATGCACAGTGCTCTAAAGAGCCTCTCGGGTGGCAGCCACCCCTATATGATCAGCCAAGAATAGTGCACAGAGCAGTAAAAGGTCTTTTTTACACATACACGTGATAAACAGTACTGGATGAGGTTTCAGGCTGCCTTGTTGTGGGGGCTTTTTGGCAGGTTACTTTGCATTTGTTCAGTCTCTGTGAGATCATTACACCTGGGGGTGTTGCATGTAGTAAGCATGTTCTGTTCCTTTATTTTCTATATGTCTCCAAAATCTCTATCCTACATTACATATGTTTGATCTTGCATCATCGCCTAGACTTCCTCAGGGCTTTGTACTAATAATCCTCACTAATATCTTCAATCTCACCACAGTAACCACACTGCTGAAAGTATTCAAAGGGATTAAAGTTCCACAAGTCAGGGCTGTCGTTTTCAGTCACATGGGTATATGATTGTCCATAGTGTGAGCTGGAATTGAAGGTACCTTAGAACCACACTGCCAGGAACCGCATCCCGGCATGATGTGTCCAACTTGACGTGTACCCTGGTTAGACTGAACATGACAATTGTTACTTGGAAAACATTAATAATCTTTTTGAATACTTTTGTCAGCATTCTTACTGTGGTAAGATCGAAGATATTTGCAAGAATTATTAGTGCTATGACTTGAGGAAGTCTAGTCTGTGAAGCGAGTTAAAACACTTGTTGGCTAGAGGTTTTGGAGCAGTCTGGAAAATAAAGGATCAGATTGTGAATCTTATGTACAAGACTTGTTTGCGCTGACAGAGACTGAACAGTAATATTTGGGGTTTCCCTGTATTTGAAATGTATTTTGGGGGATACTCTTCCTACTCGATGGAGCACATAAGGGGCGTTTGGTACCTGCAGAGCAAGACGTTTTGGTATTTGTTGCACAACATTGACACAGGCCATTAACAGTTTGTTTTGGATTTGCTGTCTCGAGTTATACAAGGGCATTTGGTATTTTATTTTTGAGGTGTTGCTGTGACATCTTCAAATGGGGGCCTGTGATATGCCTTTATCTTTCTGGTGGATGAATTTTGCTTTGGTTCAGTCTCTGTGGCAGCATCTTATACGGATTTGGAAGCGGGATTTTGTGATGTAGGTGTGGTGTTGAGGGCAACTGTGGAAAAATTTACCATTTCTGTTTTGGCTGTTTGACATCTTGTTCTTTATTCTCTTTGTTCTATAGCACAAGAGGCCTTTTTCAAAGGAGTACGATTGTGATTAACAAATTACCATTATGTTGAAATAGTAGGCGTGGTGTCTTGGAAAGTGAGTGGCTTTGCACCCTTCTCTGCTTGGGTTATTGGTGCAGTGTCTCTAGGGTGTGGGGGAGGTGCACAACTATGGATGTGATGTTTTGAGATGAAGGTGGACAGCATTATTTTTATGTGGTGTTGTGTGATGTCAAAGGATGTCAGCCTCATCTTGGAATACCTATTGTGGGATGCATGAATGTGGTTGATGGATCGTGGGTGTGGTCTTGTCGCATTATCCATGTATTTATACGTTTTATATAGCACTAGCTGGAACCGAAGGTATCAGAGCACTTTACATAAAAATAGGATTTACATATCATGCAAGAACCCTAGGTTCAAGAACATGTATAAATAGAGACAAAGGCAGTAAGGGTGGTTACAGTATTCGGATAATTAGAACATCAAGGGTTAAAGGAGTAAATGACATATAAGGCAGCTGAAACAATCATCCAACCGACTGTGGCGTCAAAGGGTCTGCTCATAGAGAAAGTGAGGTATTGGAACACAGTTCAGTTAGCATGCGTGTTAAAGTATTTGTTGAGTAGAAGGAGTTTCAGGCACCTTTTGAAGCAGGAGAAGGAGGGGTTGCATCACAGATCTCTCTGAAGTGAGCTCCATTTCCTGGGTGCATTTCCAGAGAAAGCGTGAATCTGGGTGGATTTCCTTTTCAGTTTGGGAGGTATGAGAAGAAGTGACTTGGAGCTTCTCAGAGTTCTGGTTCTTCCTGCTTTCATAGGTTTGTTGTTTATATAGATGAATGTATGCTTCTGAAGGACTTTGTGGGTCATGCAAGCAGCCTTGTAAATGCATCTTCCCTTGATGGGAAGCCAGTTGAGGATCTTGAGGGCCGGTGTGATATGTTCAAACCATTTAAAACCTGTTAGGAGCCGGGCCGCCATGTCGAGTACTGTTCTTGGGGGACCAGGTGAATTTTTGGGGTCCCTGTGAAAATGGCCTTCCCCTAGTCCAGTTTAGGAGAGAATGGCTTGATTTCTTGAGGTGTTTTAGTGTGTAAGGCGCTCCTTTGACTGAGTTACTGATGTGATCCTTCATTGACATGTTTTTGCCCAGGGTGATACCTAAGGACTTTACAGAATTGGACAGAGTAAGAGAGCAATTGAGGGCATCTAGGTTCTTGAGCCGTTCTTGGATTGGTGGAGGGTTATTTTAGGGGAGAATGTTAGTAGTTCAGTTTTGCCAGGGTTCAACATCAGGTGGTTTGAATTGAGCCAGCTTTGTATCTTGAGTAGTGTGGTGTTGAGATGTAGGATGTCATTGTGTGATTTGATTT
This sequence comes from Lissotriton vulgaris, assembly GCF_964263255.1. Lineage (NCBI taxonomy): Eukaryota > Metazoa > Chordata > Amphibia > Caudata > Salamandridae > Lissotriton > Lissotriton vulgaris. The sequence goes on from NW_028252489.1 coordinate 682,970, forward strand.
TGTAGTAGAGTTGTGTGTCATCAGCATATAGGTGATATTTGACCCCTGCTTGCTTCAGGATGGTTGCAAGGGGTCCCATGAAGAGATTGAAATGGGAGGAGGAGAGATTTGAGCCTTGGGCTACACCAAGAGTAACTAGTGTGGGTTTAGAGAGAAAAGTGCTAATTTTACTTTGTTGTGAGCTGTGATGCAGGTAAGATGTGAGCCATTTTAGGACTGTTCCATTGATACCCAAGACAGACTTAAGACAGACTTAAGACAAAATCCTAACTTCTGTGAATACCAAAAGTAGTAAGTGCATTCTGTGAATGCTAAAAGTAGTAAGTGCATTCTGTGAATACCAAAATAGTAGTAAGTTTAGGATTGAGTCTTAAGTTCATTCTGTGAATCGGGCCCTTCATTTTCTGTCATGGGCGTGAAGTCAGATATATTAGCATCGTTTTTCAGTAGAGTGAGGTCATAGTTGACATTATGCTTATTTTGGGGCCATTTGGTCAATATTTATCTTTGGTTAAGTGGCTACAGTGAAGGGAAGTGAGTCAGTGGGGAAGGGTGTGAGAGCTGGCAGATTTGTGATTTGGATGAAGGATTGCTCAATTTTTGCGACTTTGTCAGAAAATAAGCCGGCAATTTCTTCACAGCGTTCTTTGGTGGCTGTTATTTTGTGAGGGGAGGTGAGGGTCGTTTGTTGTTTATTGATGTTGAAGAGTTCCCTGGGTCTATTCTTAGCACGGTCAAGTTGGTTTCGAAAGAAAGAGGTGTTTACTCTAAAAATGTGCTTCTTATAGGAAAGCTGTGCGGTTCTTAGTAATGCTAGGTGCATTGTCAATGGGTTCTGTCTCCATATGCTTTCTGTCTGTCTAAGTTGTCCCCTCTTGTTGTTCAGATCAGAGTTGAACCAAGTTCATGATTGGATTCCTCTTGATTGTTTTAGTTTGATCGTTCCACTTGGTCAAGAACTTCAGTCATCATTGTGTTATGGTGAGCAGTGAGGTCATCGACGGTATGAGTGAGGGGTTGATGTTGTAGTGGGGCACAGATTCTGGATTCCAGTTCAATTATTGGGACTTAATTGATGTTCCTAGCCCAGTGCTTAGGTTTGTATGTTCAGGCTGGGTGGGGTCTGACGTGGGTATTGATATTAAACAGTATGAGAAGGTGGTTGGACCAGTCAACGGGTAAGATGGACCTAAGATGGACCTAAGTGAGACACGCTCATTTCTGGTTATTATCATATCGAGAGAGTAGCCTTTAATATGAGTTGGTTCATTACATTGTTGTTTATGGTCGTTTATTTCAAGAACGTTTGTGAAGTTCTGGACTGTGGTGTCTTCGGAGTTGTTCCAGTGAACAATGACGTTGTATTTGGATGTGGATATTGGATCTTGGTTTGTAGGAATGGCCGTCTGGATTACAGGTGTGATTCCATGGGATCGAGATGTGGTGTGGTGGCATTATTGTATCTGGTTGTGGATGTTCAGTCTTGGTTTGAGGTCATCATTAACACTGTGTAGTGTAGAAGCTAATGTATGCAGAGAGCAGCTCTCATGCAAGATGGACATCAGGATGCAGAATGTCCGGCTCCGCCTCTGTCTGCCTATAGGACTTCAAGACTAATGGAGGGCTCTAGAGCCCACCTCTAAGAGGGCTAATTTAGGCCCCAGCCTCAGCGGATTATATGGGTTCCTCTTGACCAATGCTGCGCCTAAGAACTTAAGGTCAATTCACAAATAAAGAAAAGCACTGACAAAGCCAGTAGCTCTGACCTTAGCAAGGCGGTGCAATGGTTAATTTTTCTTAATGTGTTTTGTATCCCAAGCAGATATCAAAAAATGAAAGGAATAAGTGAACAATAACAAGCCTTCACCTAAACACAGTGGCCAAATGCTTGCAATAAAATGTATATTTAAAACGTTACCATTGTTTGAAGGTGTTTAAAGGGAAGGTAGGTGGTCTTAATACAGGTATCGAAGCCTTAGTAATGAACATGAAAGGAAAATATGATTGGTTTTGGTACAAAATAATAGGCTTTGAATCACTGTGACCTGAAGACATAGGGCCTGATTTGGAACTTGGCAGACGGGTTACTCCGTCACAACGGTTACGGATGTCCTGTTCCCTGAACGTTTAATCTCATTACATCCTGTGGGATTTAAACTTCGGCGGGTGGGAAATCCGTCTGCCAAGTTCCTAATCAGGCCCAATGTTTAAATACAAGGATGACAACAAAAGTAAATTATGAATGAAAAACAGCACTGGCAAAGTTAAGGAGTGGTCCACCCGCCGTGGCACAGACGGGCACTTTGTTTTCAGTGGATTTAACTTTATAATCACACAAATGCTGTTAGTCACAGTGCAAAAGAGCCATGGGCTGAAGTGAGTGACACGCTTTCTCAGGCATCGTCACCACATTGATTCTAAACATGGTGGTCTTCTCAGAGTGATACAACAATGGTGCAGTCTGTACAATACCTGTAGGAGGCTGGATTAGTATATGGTGCTCATTTATGTAAGTGTAGCCCCCTGCACTAATCCAGACGACCCTTATGGGGATTTTAGAGGTGTTAGACAACCTTAGAAAGCTCTCTAAGTGGTAGCTGTGGAGAGCAGACTTATGGCTTAGTCCAGAGGGAGTGTTAAGCAGTTTTTTTTACCAGTACTAATCATATAGTGTAGGTTAAGTGAAGAAGAACCACACAGTGTAGTTATAAAAATATTTATGTATTATAAACACTCACTAACACATTGCAGTATCTCCTTCACAGAGATATAATCACAATACACACAATGCTTTAGTAATAGAACAAGTAAGTAGCACAAATACACAGTGGTCCCCAGGGGGACACAAAACTGTAAACTAATAAAGTGGAATGCGAACCAAGACCTAATTTGAGACTGGACCCAGAAGACGTAGAAGAGCTGGGGACCCAAAGAATCACTCAAGGTAAGTACCTAGGAATCGCACTGGGCCGTGTGCAGAGTGGGAACATATCTTGAGCTCTATACAAGTCAATGGGTAAGTCGTGGTTGCAGTTTTTAAGAAGAAGGGCCCTTCCTAGAGGACCCTGAAGAAACTCCATGGAAGATGGCAGGCTGGAGAGTCACCTCACCCATGGATACACTGGTAACCAGGATACCTACACCAGGGAAGCTGGCTGCATGTGAAGTGACTTCGGAAACCGCTGTAGACCACAATGGAGGACTTCAGTGACGATGCCGCTGGTGAAGAAGGTGAAAGTGTCCGGTGGAACCCAAAGGTGGCTTCAGGATGAAAAGTACCTGCAAGCAGAAGGGACAGGGTCTATGCCACTCAGGAGCGACCAGGAAGCATGGAAGGTGAATGTCCACCAATGTCAGAAGATGCAGGAGAGTTGACGGAGACCTTAGAGCAGCAGGTGTGCTGACCAGGCAACGCTGTGGAAGATCAGGAGCTCATTATGAGCTGTCATATGTCGGATGTCAAGAGCCAGGGTTTTGATGTCTGCCAGGAGCACCAACAAGCCTTGGCAATGGCAACAAACATAGTTGACAAAAAAGGTGCAATGTCGGGATCAGCAAGGTCCAAGGGACTCACCACGAACATGTAAGTCAGAGCAGGCCCAAGCAAGCAGCAGAGCCCACTGAAGCCAACGAAGACCCTCAAGAGGACCCACAGTCCGGAGGCACAGAAGTCACAAGAGGACATCCAGCAGCTCACCAATGATGAAGGCCCACAGTGGAGAGGATGCGTTGAGGACAAAGATCTTGGTAGCAAGATGAAGGAGCATTTATAAAGTGCATGGTTACCGAGGAGCATCCCAGCGCTACAACGCCAAGTAAACTGTGAGGAGATTAAGGAAAGTGAAATGTTTTCAAAAGTTTTCTGAACTTGAGGTAGTTAGATTCAGAGCGTATGTGGAGGGGAGACTGTTCCAAAGTCTGGATGCATTGTATGTAAACAGTCGGCCTCCAATATGTCCACGTTTAATCTTGAGGACTAAGAATTAAACCTTTGTTCTCAGATCTAAGGGCTCTGTTGGGTACATAGGGTTGGTGGATCCAGCGATGGATCAGAGGTGGATCCTTTCCAGAGAATGACTTATAGGTTATACACAGAGCCTTAAATCGAATTATATCCTGGACAGGGAGCCAATGCAGGGTAACAAGAGCGGGTCTTGCAGAGGATCGTCTGGAAATGTTTAACATCATGTGGGCCGCATAGTTCTGTACTATTTGAAGCCTTTTGGTGGTGTCCTGGGGGGCTCCCAGCTATATGGCATGGGAATAATCGAGTTGTGAAAGGACAAGGTCTTGCACCAGCAGCTGTCTGGCAGCAAAAGGGAGCAGGGGGAGTACATTTCTAAACATTCTTAGAAAACCATAACGACTTGCTGCCACTATGCGTGATTGTTCTTTAAAATCGAGATTACCATCAAGCCAAACTCCTAGACTTTTTATTTTTGTTTTTGGGACGGGGGAGGCTAGGCAGCTAGGCCATAGGTGGTCTATGCTTGGGGGAGCAAACTTCCCTAAAAGCAGGAGTTCAGTCTTTGATCCGTTGAGTTTCAAAAAAGAATCACTCATCCAGTTAAAGACTTTCTCAAGGCAGGTGGCTAGATCAGGGTCAAGGTAGTTAAATTGCTTCAAGGAGATAATTAACTGAGTGTCGTCGGCGTATGTGACGATCTGTACACCAAATGGGCATACCCTTTCAGCCAGCAAGCTCATATAAACATTGAACATAGTGGGGCTAAGGGAAGATCCCTGTGGGACCCCACGAGTCAACGGTATTTGTTTCGAAGAGCATTCCTCTTTGAAGAGTGTAAAGACCCTGTTTTGGAGGAAAGACTGTAGCCATTTTAGTGCCAAACCAGTCACTCCGGCCTCCCAAAGTCTTTGTATTATTAGCTGGAGATTTACAGTGTCGAAGGCTGCGCTGAGGTCCAATAAGATAAGGTCAGCACAACCTCCATTATCCAGGGTCTGCCTGATTTCCTCTACCGCACCCAGAAGGGCCGTCTCTGTGCTTGGTTGGGGTCTAAATCCAGTCTACGTAGGATGAAGATGATTATTGTTTTTCAAGAAGGCTGATAAAATCGAATTAATGTATTTCTCTGCAAATTTACTAACTCCTGGCAGTAAGGAAATTAGTAGATACGTTCCCCAGTTATCTGGATCCAGGTTCAGTTTCTTTAGGAGTGCTTTGACCCTTGCATGTTTCCATTGGGGAGGCACAATCCCTGTCTTGAGTGATGTATTCATACAATCGAGTATAACTGGTGACACCACCTCCAATGATTGTATGGAGAATAGTAGGGGGGCGGAATCTAAGGGGGAACCTGATTTGAGCTCTCTCTGCAACCCTTGCAGGGTAGTATGATCCAGAGGTGGGAATTCCTCCAGCAGGATAGATATGTCAGGAGTGAATATATGAGTTGATACAGATGCTTGTGAATCTGTAGTAGGAGGAAAAAATTATAAATGGTTTGTATCTTTTTTGAAAAGAAATCAGCAATTTGATTGCACCGCATTTGAACATTGTCTGAGACATTAGGGGGGTGGAGGGTGTGAGAAGGGATTTGGCAATTTTAAATATCTCACTGGAAGTGTTTGTGGCTGACATTTTTTCTTGATAGTAGAGGGCTGGAGCGTTTTAATTTCATTTTTATGAATCTTGATGACTTCTCAATATGTGGTTTTACTGGAAGCGGAGAAGTCCTTCCTCCAGCTTCTTTCATACCTTTTACATATCTGCTTTAGTTGGCGTAGTTTTTGGGAATACCAAGGATTTTTTTTTGCTCCCACGTTTTCTGAGATCTCGTTCCTTGGAAGGACACAGTTGAGTGAAGATTCGAGCCAGTTAATAAAATTATCATTAACGACGATGGGGTTTGGGTGAGATAAGGGAAAAGTATCCTTAAGGTTGCTTATCAAGATATCTAAGGGGAGTTTCGACCACTTGCGAGCAAATTTAGTATCTCTAGCAGTTGGTGGGATAGCATCTGGTAGTTCTCAATTGAAAGGGAGTAAGAAGTGGTCTGAACAAGGAATAGGAACAGCATCCTCTACCGAAAGATTAATTATATTTGAAAAAATAGGGTCCAACAAGTGGCCTTTAATATGGGTGGGACTGTCCACTTTTAGCACGAGTTGGAACATTGACAATTCATCAACTAATTCTGATGAAGAAACAGATTGATCATCATCAAAATGCAGGTTAAAGTAACCCAAGATTGTAAAGTTGGGGGAGGCGCTGGGTAAATTTACCCCAACGTCGGGTAAGTCCTTATTGAAAAGCCCGAAAGGGCCTGGGGTGGGTAAACAAGAATCGCTGAAAATGTGTACGTGGGGGGCTAAATCAATCACAAAGGTCATACTTCACAGTCGGGGATGGGGTTTGCGGTTGTTCTACATGTGAAGTTGTCCTTGTAGATTATGGCCAAGCCACCTCCATGACCTCCATTGCGGTCAAGCCTTTGGATTAATAATTTGGGGGAAGAGATTGGACAATGGCAAAATCTATTTCTTTATTTAACCAGGTCTCTGTTAGAAATAAAACATCAGGGTTTCTCTCTTCAAGGAGTAGATACATTTTGGTAGAATGTTTAGGGAGCGAGCAGCATTTAAGTAGAAGCATCTTAACCTGTTTTTTACTGGGGGTATCTACTAAGGTTCGAGTGGTGATTTGGAAGTTGAATTGCTCGTAACACAGTGCAAATGAGCAGTTTAAAACACTCAGTAAATTGTTAAAAGCAACTAAAACAATATGAGGCTAAGTGAATGCAATTTTCTCTAACAGGATTTACGGAAGACGCCCGCAGCGCGGTCGCCTCATTGGCCAATTTATCGATGCGAGTATGACGCACGTTAGCGTCAAACACTAGAGCGCTAACTTGTGGGTAAAGTATCCCCGCCCCACGAGCTTCAACACAGCTCTTCCCAGCTCGTAACACAGTGCAAATGAGCAGTATAAAACACACCGTAAATTGTTAAAAGCAACTTAACAAATATGAGGCTAAGTGAATGCAATTCTCATTAACAAGATTTACGGAAGGTGCCGGAGCGCGGTCGGGTCATGTGCCAATTTATCGATGCGAGTATGACGCGCGTTAGCGTCAAAGACTAAAGCGCTTATTTGTGGGGAAAGTATCTCCCCCCAAGCTTTAACACAGCTCTTCCCAGCTCATAACACAGTGCAAATGAGCAGTTTAAAACACACAGTAAATTGTTAAAAGCAACTAAAACAATAGGAGGCTTAGTGTATGCAATTCTCGCTAATAAGATTTACGGAAGAGAGTCAGCAAACGATGCACAAGGGTACTGCTCCATTGGTTCCGACAAAGGATACTGGCTTTAAACTTGCTGTGAAGAAAGTGCCGGCCTTGAGGGTGTTATAGAACCACCACCTGTGTTGCGGAACCTTTCAAAGTTCATGAAAGACGTGGAAAAGCAGACCAGTCAGCTTCGTTGTGATGCCTGCAGATGCAGGGGAGTGACTACTTCACTCCAAGGGAGATTCCTTTGGGTGTCTTGGATGTCCACAGGCCTGTAGAAGAACCTGTATGGAGTACAGGCACAGACGACACAGAAGACTGGCAGGACAACGAGACCAGGAACAGCAGGAGGCTTCCCAGTTGCAGTCTTGGTTCCCAAAGTCCAATGAAGTCCAAAGTGACCAGAGGGTGGAAGATTAAGTGGTTTCGGATCTGAATATTGTTCCACGATGAATCTAAGGAACCACCCACAGGTAAACCCTTAAGTACCCTAAGGAAAGGGTTGGGAGGATTCAGAGGTCCCTCCCACAGGAGGGGCTGGACAGTGGGGAGGATGCGCCCATTTCTTTTGTCCAGTTTCGCCCCAGAGCTGGAGCCTCAGCTCCCTGAACTGGTTGCAACTGGAGCATGCTAGGAGGGCACCATATGTGCCCTTCAAAGCAGTCTAGTGGTGCTGGCAAGTGCCCCCACCATGGCCCAATACACTGAGTCCTGTCTGGGAGGTGGTCACACCTCCCTGTGACAGGAAACCTATTATTCTACCTTTCCCTGCTCGAGCTTGACTCAGCAGCAGGAGGGCAGATTTGTGTCTCTGGTCGGCAGCAGCCATAGTTTGCTGTCCAAGTCTGTAAGGCGGGTACCAAGTGCATTGAGGGCTTCCAGAAGGGGCCCTACAGTGCATGAAATCATACCTCCAACACCGGGTGTTGGGATATGACGCCAACATGTTTGATACCAAACACGCCAGAGTTCATTACAGGCAGTTTAAAGTTAGCCATTGCGTATGACTCATGGCCACTCTATGTGTCCTAATGGCTGATACACTTACAACCCGGTAGAATGGACTCCAAGGATTGTAGGGGTGTCCTGCTCATGCATGGGCACCCTCACACTTAGAACTGAGCACCCTGCCTTCAGGATTGAAAGGCTGCCTTAGGGGTGACGTATAGGTTTTAAGTGCAGTGACCTCAGATACAAGGAAACTTATAACTGTTGTAAGTGTTGCTAGCACCAGTTTGCACAGGCTGCAATGGCAGGCCTGTAATCACAATTTGAGTGGTCTCTCATTGATGGCATAATTCATGCTTCAGCCGCTGGGGTCCATCGGGGTACCTATGCCCTGGATATCTTAGTACCATATACCAGGAGCTTGCAAGAGTACATCAGTAGCCAACGTGGGGGGCACCTAAGTACTTACCATGGTCCAATTTAGGGAAGAAGCACCGAGACTGGGGTCCTGATTAGCAGGATCCCAGTCAGACAAATCAGAAACACATAATGACATCAGCAAAAAGTGGGGGTGACCATGAAGCAGATTCTACTTACCTACAATACCGCTTCAGTGGGACCTACAGTTTAGAAGCAGTGGCCATGCAGGCTGTGGCGCACTGCACTGAGTGGCCTGAGCACTCACTGGGAGGCTGCTGGGAGCTCTAAAAGTGAAACAAGGGACCTGTGCTCTCTAATCAAAAGGTTCTGAGGAGCGGCTGGTGGTGGGAACAGTAAATTGGTGGGCCACCAGCCCTGCTAAAACAGCACTCATGAATATGAACTTGGTTAGACACAAACACCATTAATCACAAGGAACTAGCACCAAGGGTTGACGTGAGATGACCAAGTGACCCGTGCTGAATGCTCTCCTGTGGGTGGAAGTAAAACTGATTGAAACTGGACCAGAACAGAGGCCGTAGAGGGCTGACCCCAAGCCCCTGTATGTATGGATTACTTTTAATATTTCTTTTATTTTATTATAAACCTGGCAGATAGCTAAAGCTAGACCGATGAGGGCACAAGAGTGCATGAAGTGGCTGCAGAGCTGTGCCTTAGGACTTTAGCTCACCAATAGCAGACTGTAGTATGGACTGTGGCGATACTGGAGCGGCCGAGGAATTCAAGATGGCGCCCGGGAGGACGCCACACGACAGGGAGATGAGCGATCTAGAGATACCGGATGCAGGAGGAATGACGTCGCGGAAGGAGGAGGTGAGGAGAAAAGACAGTTGGGAGAGCAGGTGTGCGCGTTCGGCTGATTAAGAGGGAGTGGCGGAGAAGCGCAAGGAAACACCGGAGGAGTTGGAGGGTTCGAGGAAGAAGAGATGGCGACGGACCAGCACCGAAGAGGGAGAGTTCCCCAACAAACACCGTGCAAGTATCCGGACGTCCCCCGAGGGAACAGGACGCCGCGATACCTGACGCTACGGTCCTGGAGGACCTTAGCCCCAAGCAAGTGTCTTGGAGGGAAGGTTAGAGGAGGTTGGCGGGGAAGGGCTTTAACGGTATCTGGCACAAATAGGGCACTTGTAGTTCCTGCGTTGCAACCCCCTCACAGAACCTCACTTTCCTTGTCCCTTAGTTGTTCTTCCCTCTCACTCACTTCTTATCGGTGATCCAGGAATGATGGTGACGGGGAGCACATTATAGAGTGGTAAAATACAGTCAGGACCTTGACGGTGTTGTTATTTCTGTTTTGCCTTCTGGAGACGCCGGCCCTGGTTGAAGTATTGGGGAGATACAGCTTGAGGAAGAAGGCCTTACGCTAGACGACCATGCTTCAGGACTTCGTTACCCTCTCATTGTGATAACATTATTTGTGGTGCACATAGACTGTCAGACTGTTAGTGTTGAATTAAGTACTACATTGTAATCTTCCCAAAGACCAAGTGTCTTATCCTCAGTAAAGGCTCTAAGTTCCGGGTTCCCCATACATAAGAAAGGGGGAAAACCATCACACAGACGCTGAAAGAGCATTTTTTAGAAGTGGTGAATGAAGATGAAATTAAGACGTGCATGTTTGGATGCTGTGATGTCATTGTCATTTTTAGGTCTCAGCTAGGCAGCGCATGCGCTGTCTCCTTGAGAGATGCTGTATACAGTATAATGGGGGAAGCTCCACCCACTTTCCACCCATGATTTTGATTGGCTTATATCTGAAATGCTGCATTCTGATTAGTGACCGGCTTATTACTCCCGCCTCCTGACTGCCATGACATCATTTTTGTCCTTCCATGGCTATCGGCCCCTTTACTTAAAAAACTGTTTTGTTTTCCTGCCTGTCCCTGTTTGTATTTATATTTGTATTTTGTATGTGGCATTTATAAAGCGCGACTATCGCTCTGAACAGAGCATCCTGGTGCTATAGAACATTAATGTACATTGATGGAATTAGACGGCAGCCATTACAAAGGGATCTGATGGACTGAAGATCCAAGTTTTCAGTTTTTTTCTGAAAGCTGACTCTTGCTCTACAAGTCTGAGATCCTTGGGCATTGCATTCCAGGCCTTGGAGGCCAGAATAGTCAAGGTTTTTCCTCCCTTAGTTTTATAATGGATTCTGGGTACCACCACCAGGTTTCCCCCTGATGACCTCAGTTTTCTGGGTGGATTGTAACAGGTGAATCTCCTGGCAAGATACCTAGGACCTGAGTGATTAAGAGCTCTAAATGTTATCATCAGAATTTTCAACAAGATCCTTTTATGCAAGGGTAACCAGTGTAAGTTCTTGAGGGCCTGTGAAGCTGAGGCGTGTCTCGGTAGTTTCAAAACCAGTCTAGCCGCAGCGTGTTGCACACTCTGTAGTTTCTTCAGCGTTGCCTTTTTTCCCCCGGCCATCAGACCATTACAATAATCAAGCCGGGAGAGTATTAAAGCAACTGCAACCACCTTCCTAGAGTCCATTGGGAGGAAGTCTCTCTCTTAAAAGCTTTATTCGAAATGTAAAAACAATTCATAAAAGCATACAGTTCAATCACAATCATTAAAATTCATTATGAACACATTTATAAATTAAAAACACTAAAATCCAAATTTAAAGTCCATATTCACACTATTTTAGACCAAATAACCATAAGCCTTCAATAGGCGCACATAATTCAAACATAGCAAGTGCTAGGATCAATTCATCAAGGGAGCAAACATTATTCAAATGTAAAGATAAATCAGCTCATCATTTTAGAGCGAGATAATAAGTCAAATTGGTTAGGCGTGGAGATGATACGGCCACCCAATACATGGTTACTCCTGCCCGTCAAGAGGTAGTTCTCTGCTTTCTGACATTTCCACGGGGTATATAGTGATCTGGGGTAAAAGTCACTTATGCTCCAAATAGATATAGGACCATCTCCCATTTGTGGCAGCCAGGATTGGAGAAATCGAACGACATGTTTAGACCTGAATTTGACGAGTACCAAATCGCCCGCTATATCCTTAGGGAGAGGTCCTAGCCAACCCACCCTTCTGACATTTAGTATGGTGCCATCAATGTTGGGTGGTAGAGGTCTATTTTTGGTTAGCCAAAACACAACTTTGTTTCTTAGGTCCAGATGGCTTTCATGTTTCCCCTTCATAAGTTCTGGTACTCCTGAAAGGACGCACACAATAGAGGCGGTATGTAGGTGATCGGTTTTAAGTAGCATATTGTCATGACTAACCGCTGTTCCTTTACGTAATGTCAATTCATTGTTTGGCCCTACTCTAGGATGAGACCTCCGTACAAATGAGGCAGGGGGATTAAAAGTTTTCACCTGTGGTATTACTCGTTGGTTGCAGGTGGTATTGCTTTGTGTAGAAGTTTCAGACATTTCTATGGAGGCTGGGCGCTGTGGCTGAGTAGGAACAGCCGTAGTTTTTACAAGCAATGGATTGGCCTTGATTGCTTCTTCAACACCCAGGAGCCTATCCCCTAAACTAGCCATTTTATCGTTCAACGGGGATACTATAGATTTAATCATATTTTCAATCGAGGCCATTAATTAAAGAAGCGTGGGTAGGGGCAATCGGTATGGCATTGCTGGGCGTGTTGGGCGATGGGGGATTTGGGTTTAGCTTTAGATGTTTGGCCTGACTCCCCAATTGTTTGGCCCCATCTCTCTTCCTTTTAACAATAGTGTCCTGAGGGGTAACTGTAACTAGCGATTTTTCTTCCGGTCGTGGTATAAATGAGGTATCCTGTGTACTATGGGTTGGTTGAAGTTGACTGTTGGCAAGGAGACTGCTCGTTGCTGTGACGCAGATTGGAGGACTAATTTGTACATTGTCTGGGTCCACAGGAGCATACGTGGATTTGCACATTATATTTAGTTCCTCCAGTAATGATATATTTGGGGCTACATTGGCGGTCTGTAAGGGAGAGCACATAGTGGGAGGACTATCCATGACTGGGGATCGCTCTATTCTCTCAAGTTCTCTGACAATGGGGAGCGTTACCCTCTTTATATAGTAATCCATCGTTCCCCTGAGCAAGTCACTCTGGGGGGAGATATTTCTGGTATCCCCCTTCCAGGTCATATCAGCATCATCTGCCCAAGGAAAACAGTTCAACAGATCCACTATGATGGCAATGGGAAGGATATATGAGGAAGCGGGGATAGGCAAAGGGTATCAGTACCTTTAATACTTTTCCTTCCTCTCTTAGATCGAAGCCAAAGGGAATGGCCCCGTCCCGGCCTCCTCTGGCCTTTGATAGCCGCAGATGGCCCCGCCCTTGTCCCGGGCTTCACTCGGGCAGCTCCCGCGCGCGACTCACGGGGCGAGAGGTCGCTCCCCCCTTTATTCCGCCTCCGGTCGCACTGGTGGCGCGTGGGCAGGGCGCCGCCCCCGGGGCTGCTGAGGAGTGTGGTGTTGGGAGTCTCCCGGCGCTCCCAGTGAGCCAGAAGTCTTTAGCCGTTCCCCTCACGGCGTTTGATGCAGCGCAGGAGCCGATGCCCCCAGCGCTGCGTAGTCTGCACAGGTAAGGTCCCCTCCTTTTTGGGAGGAAGTCAAAGAACTTCTTTAGTGATTTAATAACGCCAAAGCAACTCCCTGCCACATTTCTCACATGTTGGTCAAAGGTGAGAGCGGAGTCAAATATGACTCCCAGGTTTCTGGCTGATTCCACCGCCTGGGGCGGGATAGGAGAGCCATTTGGCCACCATTTGCTAGGACAGAAATGCACATTTTTCCCTAGGGGAAGAATCTCTGTCTTATTTGTGTTGCATTTTAAGTGATTTTTTTTCCATCCATTGGAATACTTCTGTCAGGCAGTTCTTTAAATTCTGTTCTGCCTCATTCGAGTTCTTTTCTAGGGGCACAATTAATTGGGTGTCATCGGCATAGGAAGTAACTAAGATGCCGTATGACTCAATTAAAACAATGAAAGGAATCATGTAAATATTAAATAATAAAGGGCTCAAAATCGAGCCTTGCGGAACTCCTGATAGAACCTTCTTTTTCTCTGAGAGGAAGGGACCCAGAGCCGTAATTTGAGATCTATCAGTCAGGAATGAAGCAATCCACGCAAGGGCCGTGTCTGTGATCCCATTCTCTCTCAGCCTACTGATCAATATAGTATGAGAGATGGTGTCGAACGCCACTGTGAGATCTAATAATATCAAAACGGCGCTTTTCCCTTCATCTTGTAGGAACTTAATTGAATCAGTAAGCTCAATGAGGGCTGTTTCCGTCAAATGCCTGGGACGGAACCCCGATTGTTGGGGATGAAGAATGTTATGAGTGTCCACAAAATCTTTTAACTCAAGATAGACTATCTGTTCCGTTATCTTACCCAGGACTGGAAGGAGGGATATAGGACGCAAATTAGATAGGTCAGTGGGGGATTTATTAGATTTTTTCATTAGGGGCTTAAGTATTGCTGTTTTCCATTCAAGTGGAACCATTCCAGAGCTAAGTGACGTGTTAATGATTTCATTAATAGTGGGGTTGATCACATCGATTATCTGATGGAGTATCCGTGGAGGACATGAGTCGGATGGAGCCCCTGATTTACAAGCCAAAATAGCGCTCCGAGATTGGAGCAACGAGACCGGCTTAAAAGCACTGAGAGAGTAAGCCCTGGCCTCGCCCTTGTCGGAGTTACTCAACCGTGGAGGGGTCAAAAAATCTCCCTGAATCAGTTCAATTTTCTTCTCAAAGTAATCCGCAATTTGATTGAAGAAGCTTAGAGAGGGCGGAATTTCAGGCTGAAGGAATTTGGGGTGAGTGAAAGATTTGACAATGGAAAAGACAATTTTTTGCTTTTGCTGCGCTTCTTTAATGGCTTTTATATAGTATTCCCTGTTCCCTCCCGTAATCCGTAACTTCTTGGACCGCCACCTTCCCCCACCCCCTCCCGCTCGTGCCTTCTTTCACTAGCGCACTGACATTTAAAATGCAATCGGTCTTGTGGAAATACGAGTCAGATTGAATTTTCAATGCTTGTTTGTTATTTCATTGGTCGGTGAATTGGCACCCTTTGATGCTTTCATGGTAGGCATGCATGACAAGCCCCTCGCTCCCAGAGTCCTGAAACCTGCACCGGGGGTGTGGCGGCCTCAACCACCTAGTTAATGGTACCGCACACGACTCAGGTAAATGAAGAGCCCTTGAGAGCACCGTGCACAAGCCGTTGTCTCGGGACACCACCCCAGGAAGCCGGCACATAGAAAGTGTCCCACACGCATGGCGAACCTCACACATGTCTAAAGAGCACCTGGTCCCACAGACGAGGAAGCGCATCAGGTGTGGAAGAAGTGGCAAACGAGCGCGTGAGGACCTTGTATGGCCTGTACAGTCACCTTTTGTTCCTGTCCCTTCTTACATTGTATGAAAGAGAAACCGGCTGACAAGTAAAGCACACGGCGCTCACCTGTGTCTCCTCTGCCTGTTCCACCCAGGTAGGACCGCTCCCCCTTTGCAGCCCCTCCCGCGCTATAGTGCTTGATTCCGGTCCCAGTTCTCAAAGGCGACATTTTTGATTCCTTTACTCAGGGGTGCGACCGTGGCAGTCACCCCCTGAGTGTACCTCCAATCACCTCAAGCCTACAGCCACGATTCACCCCCAAAGAAGTCAGCATATGTTATATGTGGTGCTGCTTGTGTGAGGCAGAGTTCATTCTTTTCATTGCACGTGTGATGGGCCCTTCTCCGGCAGCCTCTCTAGGGTTCTCCCTGCCTTCCTGTGAAAGGCTCTTTGCGGCACTGCCCTTCTGTGTCGTTTGTTTATATATGTGACTGGGTGCCTTGGCCAATGTCTGAGCGTCTCCTGTCTCACCCAAGTACATGCGCACAACAAAGAAAACAGAGTATAGTCTAATAATCCCGAAAGGTCCTGTGTTTGATGAAGGGAGAAGGCCGGATTACCCCTTCAGCTCCGCTGGAGGGCAGCTGGGGTCGTGTTGAGGTCGGCTCTTGGCAGCTCAGCCCTGTTCTGAGGCCTCTCTCAGCTGGGGTCGTGTTGAGGTCGGCTCTTGGCAGTTCGGCCCTGTTCTGAGGCCTCTCTCAGCTGGGGTCGTGTTCTGAGGCCTCTCTCAGCTGGGGTCGTGTTGAGGTCGGCTCTTGGCAGCTCGGCCCTGTTCTGAGACCTCTCTCAGCTGGGGTCGTGTTGAGGTCGGCTCTTGCCAGCTCTGCCCTGTTCTGAGACCTCTCTCAGCTGGGGTCGTGTTGAGGTCGGCTTTTGCCAGCTCTGCCCTGTTCTGAGGCCTCTCTCAGCTGGGGTCGTGTTGAGGTCGGCTCTTGGCAGCTCGGCCCTGTTCTGAGACCTCTCTCAGCTGGGGTCGTGTTGAGGTCGGCTCTTGGCAGCACGGCCCTGTTCTGAGACCTCTCTCAGCTGGGGTCGTGCTGAGGTCGGCTCTTGGCAGCTCGGCCCTGTTCTGAGACCTCTCTCAGCTGGGGTCGTGTTGAGGTCGGCTCTTGGCATCACGGCCCTGTTCTGAGACCTCTCTCAGCTGGGGTCGTGCTGAGGTCGGCTCTTGGCAGCTCGGCCCTGTTCTGAGGCCGCTCTCAGCTGGGGTCGTGCTGAGGTCGGCTCTTGGCAGCTCGGCCCTGTTCTGAGACCTCTCTCAGCTGGGGTCGTGTTGAGGTCGGCTCTTAGCAGCTCGGCCCTGTTCTGAGGCCTCTCTCAGCTGGGGTCGTGTTGAGGTCGGCTCTTGGCAGCTCGGCCCTGTTCTGAGACCTCTCTCAGCTGGGGTCGTGCTGAGGTCGGCTCTTGGCAGCTCGGCCCTGTTCTGAGGCCTCTCTCAGCTGGGGTCGTGCTGAGGTCGGCTCTTGGCAGCTCGGCCCTGTTCTGAGGCCTCTCTCAGCTGGGGTCGTGTTGAGGTCGGCTCTTGGCAGCTATGCCCTGTTCTGAGGCCTCTCTCAGCTGGGGTCGTGTTGAGGTCGGTGTGAGAAGTTGGCCTGATGTGCAGTGCTCACTATTCTAGTGATCACTATATATCAGTCCAAACAACCCTTATTGATGATTGGTTGTAAGTCAACCTTATAGACCAGCTATCCTAGTAGCATGGATACGAGCAGTCTAAGGCTAAGACACTAGAGGGCGTGTTAAGCCAGCTGTTTTACCATCACATTACCCCTTGAACACCAAGTGAAAGGACACTGTTGTAACCAGTTATCTTGTTTCCCCAGCTCTATGGTCCCTGCCTTCCTTTCCCCTTTCCCCATTCTAGAACTTAAGTGGCTCTGACTCACTTAGAACCCTGTAGAGTCAGTTTGTGCCTGGCCAGCAAGCGTTTGGCATACTGTTGTTTGTGCTCAGATTAAATTACCTATTTAATCTACAGTTACTCTCTTGAATATCATTTACCACATTTTGGCGACGTCGGTGTAGGCGTGTGCTGGCCAGGAGGTAGAAGGAGAGTGAGCTTCGTTCCTGGAAACAACAAGGCGTTTTTTTGCGTTTTCGGAAAATGACAAGCAGCAGCTGCCATCGCTAAGCAACCCACTAAGTGCCGTCTATATCAGATGTCCGAGAAGGAGAAGAAATCCACTTTCTTGAAATCTGGGGAATTACCTGTCTTTCACCGAGTGTCCAACGAACTGTGAGTAGGCTGCATCATTTGAAACGAGGCCCGCGCTCTCCCTGCGCCTGCATCATTCCTTCTCGCGCGTCATTCCTCTCTGTCTTCCAGCGCGAGAGGAGAGAGGACAGCGCGTCACACGTCAGAAGAAGAGCTGCACGTCACAGTGACTGTTCGCGCTGAGCCCCAAGCCTCGTTTTCATCCGATCTCAGCCTCCCTTTGATGCGAGGCCATTTTGTTTTCTTCTACGCGAGTACAGAAAGGTTTGTCAGCGCTTTGCCTCACAGCATTTCTTCACGCTGAGACCCAAGCCTCGTTTTCAAAGAGGATTCAGATTTTATTCTTACTACTGTATTTCCCCAAAGCTTCGTTTTCACATATTCACATTGTTTAGAAGCAAAACGAAGTCCTGAGACCCTGATTTCCCAAGAAGCTAAGAAGGTATGTCAAAGTGAAATTTTATTCGAATTTGTGTCTAAGTAAAGCCAGTCTTCAGATTCTTACAAGGAGATTTTTGTGCAGAGTCATACTTCAATTTTCTCTCGCAAGCTGAGTTTGTGTGTTCGTTATGACGCAACAAGTGAATGCTCCTATAAATGTTATTCTTCCACCTCCTTTCCTGCCTGATGCTGGAAACCCACAAATTCCATGGGAGGATTGGTTCATAGTTTTTGACAATTACCTGGAAGCATTAGATGGGCAGGAATTTTCGGCAAAACGGAAGAAAGCCATTCTCCTTAGCTCATTGGGCAAAGAAGGTCAGAGAGTTTTCCGTTTCTTGCCTATAGCACTACAAGCAAATGGGCAGGCTATGCCCGATGAGTACAAAGAAGCCATTGCTAGGCTAGAGATAAGATTTTCAAAAGAGGAGAATCTGGTGATGTATCGATACAAATTTTATACACAACACCAAAAAGAGACTGAATCCATAGATGATTTTGTAGCACGTCTAAGGGAGCTATCTATCAAATGTAAATTTGGAGCCATGAACGATGAGCTCATAAGAGACCAACTAATGGTCCAGTGCGCCAACAAGAAAATTAAAGAAAGACTATGGGCTGCCAAGAACCCCTCACTGAAAACAGCCATCGAGTTGGCAAAAGTCATAGAGGAGACAGAGAATTGTATTAGAGTTATTGACTCTCATAAAAATAGCACTTCACAACAAGATGTCTCTGAAGTCTCTGTCAAAAAGTCCAATCCAGAGTGTGGCCATTGTGAGGAGGAATCCATTGCTGTTGTTAAAAACAAATCCAAATTTTTCCAAAGAAAGGATGTTTCCAACAGTAGGCAATGTTCTAGGTGTGGTAGTTATAGTCACTCCTCTGAAGCAAGGTTTTGCTTTGCTTCGAACAAAGAGTGCCTCAAGTGTGGCCGTTTGGGACATTTCTCAAAGATGTGCAGAGCCAAGACAAAACAAAGAGTAGCTGTTGTGCAAGACTACCTACATGAGAGTGCAAGTGAGAGGGACAAACTTCTGGTAGTCAATGATGATGTTGCTGTCAATGAAGAAAGGCGTCAGAACAGACCCAAAGCTCTCTTCCTCATAGATAAACACCAGGTTTACTTGATGGTAGACACTGGTTCTCGTTACATGATCATCCCTCAGGATTTATTCTTGGGTATTTGGAAGAACAAAGATCTTGCTCAAAGTGACATAAATCCTACTGGTTTCCAAGGAGGAAAGATTGACATAATAGGGTACTTTGACTCTGACATTGTGTTCGAGAAGAGGTCTACTTTTGGTCGTGTGTATGTTTCGCTGGATGGCCCGCCCATTTTGGGATGGGTACACCAATACGACCTGTATATCATCATTAACCCCAGGGCAAAAAACCAAATTATGGTCATAGAAGATGAGAGCGTTGACAGTATTCTTGAAGAGTTTAAAGTTGTTTTCAACGAAGAACTGGGTGAACTTAAAGGGTACTCTCATTTCATCAAACTAAAGAAAAACAGTATTCCTGTTCAGCACAAATTAAGGAGGGTACCTCTATCCATAAGGGATGAGGTGAAAGCCCTTATCGATGAAATGCTGCAGAGTGGTGTGATTGAGCCTGTTGAGGCTTCGGCTTGGGTTTCGCCTGTTGTGATTTGTAAAAAATCTGATGGCAAACTGAGGTTCTGTGTGGACCTCAGGTCTCTAAACAAGTGTGTAGTTGTTGACACTTTCCCTTTACCCAATATAGGTGAAATGGTGTCCACTCTTCAAGGAGCTAAGTTTTTTTCTAAACTTGACTTGAAGAGTGCATACCACCAGGTGAGACTGCATGAGTCATCCAAGGAGCTCACTGCCTTTATAACTACGGAGGGTATTTTCCAATTCACCCGCCTCCCTTTCGGTTTAGTGTCAGCAGCCAGTGTGTTCCAGAGGATGGTGAGTGAGATCTTCAGGGGGCTGCACAATGTTATCTTCTTTCAAGATGACATTCTGCTGTTTGGCAACTCCATTGCGTGCCATAATCGTATACTCAGGGATGTCTTACACAGAGTTAGAGACACAGGTCTCACTTTGAGAAAAGGAAAATGCTCTTTTCTGGTACAAAATATAGACTATTTGGGACACGAAATATCGTCAGAGGGTGTCAAACCAAAAAAAGATTTGTTGGAGGCCATACGGTTGGCCCCTAGTCCTGCAGACAAAGACCAGTTACGCTCCTTCATGGGTTTGATTGAGTACTATTCGCGTTTTGTTGAAAAATATTCAGAGAAGACCATACCCATGAGAGAGTTATTAAAAAAAGGATGTAAATTCAGTTGGGGAGTTGAGCAGGAGAATTGTTTTGTCAGCATAAAAAGTGATATCTGTAATGCAAACATTCTAGCACCTTTCGACACCAAGAAAACTTCAACACTGTTAGTTGATGCCAGTGCCACCGGCATTGGTGCAGTACTCCTTCAGAAGCACAAAGAGGGTGATCGCCCCATTGCTTTTGCCTCACGTACTTTGTCAGCTTCTGAAAGAAATTACTCGGTCATCGAGAAAGAAGCATTGGCAGCAGCATGGGGTACTCACTATTTCCGTCCTTATCTGTGGGGTGCAAAATTTATTCTAAAGACTGATCATAAACCACTTGTCCGCATTTTTTCACCAGGTGGTGCCACTAGTGGTTCTCCTAGGCTTGCTAGATTAGCTGGGAAATTACAGGAGTATCAATTTGACATATCACATTTACAGGGATGGAGGAACTTTCAGGCAGACTGTCTGTCCAGGTTGTCCGTTGACACTCAGGAAGGGAACAAATCAGATTTTTGTCTAGAGTGCTGTGATGACAACATTGCTTGGATTGATGATGTTCTTCTTTTGGGGGAAGGGTCCTTTTCAAAGGATGAGTGGTTTGATGCCATGTCCAAGGACACTGTCCTAGCAGAAGTTGTTGTGTTATTGAGAGCTGGTTCCAGACGGGAGAGTTGTGTTAATGTCAGTGTGAGGCCATACTTAAAGGTCATTGATGAACTTTCCTTATTCAAAGATAGTGTCTTGATGCGCGGTGAGAGATTTATCCCGCCCTCTACCCTGAGACCTAGGTTAATTGCTATGGCGCATGAGGGCCATTTGGGACAGACGTTAACACAACACAGATTAAAAGCCAACTTTTGGTGGCCTGGTCTAGACTCTCAGGTTTCTTCGTGGATTGAAGCATGTACATATTGCAGGGAGAGTGAGAAGAGGCTGAAGGTTGCTGTTGGTTCAAATATGGGGACAATAATTCATCCAGATTTGCCTTGGCACACTTTGTGTTTTGATTTCATTGGTCCCTTGGAGGAGTTGCCTTTGTCCCAGCGTTTTGCTATAGTCTCTGTTGATCTGTTTAGCAAATGGCTTTCAGTTGAGTTTTTAAGGGACATCACGACTGACACAACCATTAAACATTTTAAGTTTTTATTTCAGCAAGAAGGTTCTCCCAGCGTTGTAGTCACTGACAATGGCACGCAATTAGTTTCTCAGTCCATGTGTTGTTTTTTGAGTAGCTTTGGCATCAAACACCATAGAACCTCCCTCTATAACCCCCAAGGAAACGGTTTGTGCGAGCGCTTGTACAGACTCGTGAAAGGCACCATTCAGATGGCCATCTCTCAAGGTGTCCCTGTCAATGATTTAGTACAAGAAATGGTTTATGCTCATCGCACTTCCACTCATGGTTCACTTAACAGGTCTCCGTTTGAGATCATGCGTGGCAGGGTCCCCACTACTAAGCTGAACCCTTCCTGGTTGAGAAACTTTGTCGCTGATGTTGTGCATCACGATGGTCCTTCCAGTACTCAGTCTATTGCGTCAAATATCAAAGAGGGCGACTTGGTGAAGGTGAGGCCTGGTAGAGTCACCAAAGGTTTGTCTAAATTTAGAGGTCCATACACTGTAAAAAATGTTTTTCCTCATTATGTTACCTTAACCAATGGTGAGAGTTGGAACCTGAGGAGAGTCGCCTTGTACAAAAAGTTGGTAAATGTGACTCTGTACCTTTACAGGAAAGTGTATTCAATGGGGGGAATAGTGGTTATATGTTTTCTTTTTTTGATAATTCAGGTGTTCCTATTCCTGCTCCTGTCCAGAGCCACTGTGTTGGTGGAGGTGATGCTACTGATTCGCAATGTGGTGAGTTGGATGACGCCACCGCCATTCCTTCTGTCACTGATTCTGTTGTTAATCCTGTCAATTCCAGGCACTCAAGGTTTCGCAAACCACCTGTGTACTTGAATGATTATTGTTGTGATTGATTTGATAGCTTTAGCATCAATTGTACCTGTTCTGTACTTTTTCTTTTTGTTCTGTATTAATGAGGGAAGATGTGTTGTAACCAGTTATCTTGTTTCCCCAACTCTATGGTCCCTGCCTTCCTTTCCCCTTTCCCCATTCTAGAACTTAAGTGGCTCTGACTCACTTAGAACCCTGTAGAGTCAGTTTGTGCCTGGCCAGCAAGCGTTTGGCATACTGTTGTTTGTGCTCAGATTAAATTACCTATTTAATCTACAGTTACTCTCTTGGATATCATTTACCACAGACACCACACAAGTTGTTATGAAAATAAACAGTGTATTTATTTATAACAAGACTACCCTGGCTCTTTATGAGACAGGGAGCTAAGCACACAACAAAACTCTTATAAAAATACTTAAAGTCGCACAATTTACACAAATGCCCGAGGGGCACGAAAAACCATATACACAAGAAATGGAATGCGAACTAGCTAGCAGGTAAGTAATACTTTTCTAGGCTTTAGAAACGCTAGGCCTACAATACTGAACACTCAGGTTAGGAGCAGGAGGCCTAGGGACGCCACGTGCAGAGTGGGAACTCTCACGCGTAAGGCGGGAAAAAGTCTATGGAGGCTAGCAGTTGCAAAGTTACTGTTCTCGGGCGAACCCGACTAGCTGGGACGAAAACGAGAGTGGATCCGAACACTTGGAGTGTTGGACTATGCTGGGGCACCGGAGTGCTGGATTTACCTAGCCCAGGGGCTGCGGCTGCCTAGGGTTCAAGTTGCGTCGGAAACCCACGTTGACGGACCAGGAGCCTGAAGAAGAAGTTGCTGGCAGGCGGCCAGTGAAGAAAAGTTCGAAGAGATCCAAGCCTGGATCAGGGAAGAAGAAAACCTGAAAGCAGAGGGGACCAAGTTCTGAATCACTAGCCAGTGATTAAGTGGGCACCAGGATGGCACCGGGCGAAGTCACCGCAGTCAGGTGATTGGGCGCTGCTGGGCTCTGCAGTCTCTCGGACCAGGAGGCGTTGTCGGCGACCAGGATGGAGGTGCGAACTGTCCCACGAAGGTTCTTGCTGTCGACGTTGCTGGACCCAGGATTGGGGCAACAAGTCTTCGCAAATGCAAGGCCCACGCGGTGGACCTAAAATGGCGTCTTGAGTG
The DNA here is from genome assembly GCF_964263255.1 of Lissotriton vulgaris. Lineage (NCBI taxonomy): Eukaryota > Metazoa > Chordata > Amphibia > Caudata > Salamandridae > Lissotriton > Lissotriton vulgaris. The sequence goes on from NW_028252489.1 coordinate 706,074, forward strand.
GACCAGGAGGGTACAGGGTGCTTCTCTGATGGAGGGAAGCAAGGGCCAGTCTGGAGCAACCAGACCAGCAGTGTTGATTGTCGTGGAGCGTCGTGAAGGGGCCACTAGCCAACGGGCCAGCGATCTGGACAACGCGGTGAGCAGCAGAAAGCAGAAGGGCCCCACGCCGATCTCGTGGATGCAAGGGGGCTGGACTTCGGTGCTGGACCTGCTCAGGGTCGGGGCTTCTCTTACCCCAAAGCACTCGGTCGAGGGTCACTCGGATGTCGTGCTAGGCAAGCGTCGTGCAGTTCAGAAGATGGCCGTTCCCTCGAGGTCTCGTCGCACCCACGGATCACAGCTGGGCTGATGATGTAGGTTGAGGTCAGAGGTGCCAGGGAAGCTGGTTCTCGTCGTTCTGAAGCAGTCTTGATCCGATGGAGAGACTGGCAACAAACCGCGAAGCTTGGTTGGTGCCTGCTGCTGCAGGGTGACTACTCCTTAGTCACAAGGGAGAAAATCTTACGTAGAGTCTTAAGTTCTTCTTGTAGAAGGTCGGTTCAGGATTCAAAGATTGATCTAATTTGGAAGGGGGCCTGCTCCTACCTTTATCCTGAAAAAGGGGGCTGGCACGCGACTAAGTCCTGCCCTATGGGTGGGACCAGGAGGGGGGTGGTTACACCCCTCTCCTTTGGCGGGCTTTCCCCAGCTCAGGGGCTGGTGTGCCCCTGGAACTGGTTCAAGCCGGCCTATGCACAGTGAGCACCGGGGTGCCACTTGCAGTCACCTTCCTCTGTAGCCCTGCCTACCTAGAATACACAAAACCCTGTCTGGGACGGTGCTGGCACCGCCCCTGGCAGGAAACCCTTTGTCCTTGCCTCCTGCTCTGGGAGGACTCCCAGCAGCAGGAGGGCAGACTTGTGTCTCCGTGGCAGCATCCATTTTGTGGAGCTAAGGCTCTGTCTGACTTTAACCGGGGTTATAGGTTACATACATGTCGTGTCCCTCTAGAAGGGTGGAATGCTAACCCCGTCGCCAGAATTGGCGAGGGGTTAGTATTCCAATTCGTATGACACCTTACTCGACATGTTTTTATAAAGCGATACCAGAGTTGGCATATAACCGCGAGGATTATAATGCACTTAAGAGTATATGGTATGCGATATCATGGAAACGGCTAAGGGATGGATCCCGAAAGCCGCAGACAGGCTCAGCTCATGCCAGAGCACCATCTCACACGATTCCAAGCACTCTGCCTTCAGGATTGTCAAGGCCTGCCATAGGAGTGACTGATAGGAGATCTGTGTGTCCATTTAGGTTTAGATATAGGTATACTATATCTAAAGCAAAGGGTGATTACACCACCTTGCCCCAGTTGTCAAGCAGCCAGTTGTGTCAGTTTAGTTAGTCAGCCCAGGGGTGGCATAATACATGCTGCAGCCCCTGGGAGACTTCTGGGTACCCCTCAGCCCTGGGTACAGGGACTCAGAGAGGGCCCAGTGCCAATTCAGTACCATAGTACAATTTGGATAGAGAGAACAGCTAGGCTGTGGGTCTGATTAGCAGGCCCACAGCCAGGGAAAGTCGTAAACCAGTGAAGCAAAAAGCAAAAATCTGGGTGATCATAGGATTGCAGACCCTACTCTCCTACATGACCCCCCCCAAACTTTGGGACAATAAACTAACCTTGACCAGGTGAGTCTTCTTGCTCTAAGTGGAAATACCTGGAGAGCCCATCAGCATTGCTGTGATCAGTACCAGGTCTATGCTCCACTGTAAAATCCATCCCCTGTAGGGAAATGGACCACCTAAGCAGTTTGGGGTTTTCACCCTTCATCTGATTTAGCCACAAGAGGGGCTTATGGTCGGTCTGAATGGTGAAGTGAGTGCCAAACAAGTAGGCCCTCAGCTTCTTCAGGGCCCAAACCACAGCAAAGGCCTCCCTCTCAATAGCTGACCAATTTTTCTCTCTGGAGGTCAGCCTCCTGCTAATGAAAGCAATAGGCTGGTCATTACCATCAAAATTCAGCTGAGACAGAACAGCTCCCACACCTAACTCAGAAGCATCTGTTTGGACAATGAATGGCTTGGAGTAGTCTGGACTCTTTAGGATAGGTGCTGTGCACATGGCCTGCTTTAGGTCATTGAATGCTTTTTGACAGCTTGCTGTCCACTGAACTTTCTTTGGCATCTTCTTACTTGTCAGGTCATTAAGAGGGGTCACAATGGACCCATAATTTCTGACAAACTTTCTGTAGTAACCAGTCGGGCCCAAGAAAGCTCGAACCTGAGTCTGGGTGATTGGAGGAGCCCAGTCCTTGATGGCCTGTATTTTACTCTCCAATGGCTGAACCTGGCCTCCACCTACAAGGTGGCCCAGGTACACAACCTGTGTCTGCCCTATCTGGCACTTAGTGGCCTTGATAGTGAGGCCTGCCTTTTGCAGTGCCTCTAACACTTTCCTCAGGTGGACCAGGTGATCCTCCCAGGTGGAGCTAAAGACAGCAATATCGTCAAGATATGCTGCACAGAAGTCATCCAGCCCAGTGAGGACTTGATTAACCAACCTTTGGAAGGTGGCAGGTGCATTTTTCAAACCAAAGGGCATCACCACAAATTGATAATGCCCACCAGGGGTAGAAAATGCTGTTTTGGGTTTGGCCTCCTCAGCTAACCTGATTTGCCAATACCCAGCTGTCAAATCAAATGTACTTAAGTAGTTGGCAGAAGCCAATCTATCTATAAGTTCATCTGCTCTTGGTATTGGGTGGGCATCAGTCTTAGTGACTGCATTGAGGCCTCTGTAGTCTACGCAAAACCTCATCTCTTTCTTACCACCCTGGGTGTGAGGTTTTGGCACTAGAACTACTGGGCTAGCCCAAGGGCTATCTGAGGGCTCAATGACTCCCAGCTCCAACATTTTCTGCACTTCAGTTTTGATGCAGTCTCTAACATGATCAGGCTGTCTGTAGATTTTACTCTTGACAGGCAGACTGTCCCCAGTGTCAACATCATGGGTACACCAATCAGTTTGGCTGGGTGTCAGAGAGAACATATGTCTGAAGGATTGCAGAACTTGCCTGCAATCCTGTTGCTGATGCTCGGAGAGGCTGCCACAAAAGACAACACCATCTACTGATCCATCATCAGGATTCTCAGTGAGCAGGTCTGGGAGAGGGTCACTCTCTTCCTCCTGTCCCTCATCTGTGGCCATGAGCAAGCTCATGTCCTTCCTGTCGACATATGCCTTGAGCCTGTTTACATGGAGCACTCTGAGAGGGCTCCTGGGAGTTCCAAGGTCCACCAAGTAGGTAACCTCTCCCTTTTGCTCAATGATGGTGTGGGGCCCAGACCATTTGTCTTTGAGAGCTGCTGGGGCCACTGGCTCCAGCACCCACACCTTCTGTCCTGGCTTGTACACAGTCAAGACAGCCTTTTGGTCATGCCAAGCTTTTTGGAGTTCTTGGCTGGCCTCCAGGTTTTTAGATGCCTTTTCCATATACTCAGTCATCCTGGAGCGGAGACCAAGTACATAGTCCACTATGTTGGTTGCAGGCTTTTTGAGAGGTCTCTCCCATCCTTTCTTCACCAAACACAGGGGTCCTCTTACAGGATGCCCATACAGAAGCTCAAAGGGGCTGTAGCCAACCCCCTTCTGTGGGACCTCTCTGTAAGCAAACAAGAGGCAGGGGATCAGGACATCCCATCTTCTCCTAAGAGTTTCAGGTAGTCCATGAATCATCCCTTTGAGGGTCCTGTTGAATCTCTCAACAAGCCCATTGCATTGTGGGTGGTAGGGTGTGGTGAACTTGTAGTTCACACCACACTCCTTCCACATTGCAGTCAGATATCCTGACATGAAGTTTGCACCTCTGTCAGAAACGACCTCCTTCGGAAAGCCCACTCTGGAGAACACTCCAACTAGGGCCCTTGCCACCACAGGAGCTGTGGTGGTCCTCAGGGGAATAGCTTCAGGATACCTGGTGGCATGGTCCACCACCACCAGTATAAACTTGTGCCCTGATGCTGTCTGGGGTTCCATTGGACCAACAATGTCAATCTCCACTCTTTCAAAGGGGACCCCCACCACAGGTAGTGGTATGAGGGGGGGCCTTTGTGGTGCCACCTGACTTACCACTGGCTTGGCAAGTGACACAGGAGCGACAAAACTCCTTGGTATTCTCATTCATGTGGGGCCAGTGAAAGTGTGAGACAAGCCTGTCCCAAGTCTTTGTCTGGCCTAAGTGAACTGCAACGGGAATCTCATGGGCCAAGGTGAGAAGGAAACCTCTCAGAGACAAGGGGATGACCAGCCTCCTGGTTGCACCAGGCTTGGGGTCTCTTGACTCAGAGTACAGGAGTCCATCCTCCCAGTATACCCTGTGGGCACCTGTGGCATTCCCTGCAGCCTCAGCAGCAGCATGCTGTCTGAGGGGTTCAAGGGAAGGGCAGTCTAACTGTGCCTTCCCCAGGTCTTCCCTGGAGGGTCCCCCTGAGCCCAGAAACTCAACTTGATCAAGTTCAAGCTCTTTAGGCTCAGTTTCCCTCAGCTCTCTCAGATCAGCCTCCTCAGAGACTTCAACCTGGGCAAGGGGGAAGGCAAAGCCTTAACCCTACTGCTCTTCTTCTTGGGAGGTGTCTGGTCCATTGTTCCAGGATCCAGCACCTGTTCAGTGGGGCAACTTCTGGCCTGTGACCTAGTCACAGCAAGCACATGTGCTGGCAAGCCTAACATTTCCATGTGAGTCCTCTGCTCCACTTCTGACCATAGTGATGACTCCAAATCATTGCCCAACAAACAATCAACTGGGAGGTCTGAACTGACTACAACTTTCTTTTGACCCTTCACTCCACCCCAGGAGAAAGCCACAATCACCATACTATGACTGGTAGTGACGTTGCTGGCATTGGTCACCAGGAAATCTGTACCTGGCATGATCTGTCCAGGGTCCACAAAGTTAGGTGTCACCATGGTGACACTGGTACAAGTGTCCCTATAGGCCTGAGCCATCTTGCCATTAATCACAGGTGTCTGCCTGTATTTGCCCAAAGTATTGGGACTTGTGTCAGGGGATATATCCATATCCCCTGTACAGAAAAAGGACAACCTGAGTGAGTGTGCCAACTAAGTTGTCAGACCCCTCAGTTCCCAAGGTTAACCCAACTAATGCCTTGGGAGGTGCACTACCACTACTGGCTGTACTAGGGGGTGCAGTTGCCTTAGGGGCTGTAGTGGTAGGAGTTTGCCCTCCTCTTTTGGTGCACTCACTAAACCAGTGAGACTTACTCTTACAGTACTGGCACCACCTTTTTGACTGGCCTTCTTGAGTCTTCTTCTTCTGGGAAGCCTGACCCCCACCCTCTTTGGTTTGTTGGGGACCTGGTGAAGACTTCTGGTCATTTTGTTCATTCTTAGTATTACCCTTCTGGTCTGCTTTCTTCTGACCACCCTGGTTCTGGTTCTGGTTCTGCTTGATCCTTGTCCTGACCCATTTGTCTGCCTTCTTTCCCAATTCTTGGGGAGAGGTCAGATCTGAATCAACAAGGTGCTGGTGCAACAACTGGTTCTGACAATTGTTTAAAATTTGTTCTCTCATTATAAGATTATACAATCCTGTGTAATCTGTAACCTTGCTACCCAGCAACCAGCCCTCCAAAGCCTTAGTGGCACAATCCACAAAGTCAGACCAGTCCTGAGACTGAGTTTTCTGGGTGTCTCTGAACAGCAACCTGTACTGCTCAGTTGTTAAGCCAAACCCATCAACCAGTGTATTCTTCAGGACCTGGTAATTGTTAGCATCCTCAACTCTAGTAGTGAGGAGCTTATCTCTACCTTTACCATCAAAGGAGAGCCACAGTATAGCTGCCCACTGACTCTGGGGAATGCACTGCACAGTGCAGGCCCTCTCCAAAGCAGCCATCCATTTCTGGATGTCATCCCCTTGTTTAAAGGGGGGCACTATTTTTGTCAGGTGTTTAGTATCTAAACCCTTCTCTCTATCTCTTGGGAGATTGCTGCCACCAGTGGGAACTATCCCACTCATCTGCTGCTCTCTAGCAAAGGCAAGCTTTTCTTTGGCCAGGGCAAGTTCTTCCCTTTCAATCCTCAGAGCAGCCTGTCTCATTCTAGCTTCATGCTCTATTCTCTGGGGGGAAGTCAATCTCCTCTGGGGAGAGTTCCTTCTCCTCTGAGAGGAGGCATTAGAGTGCAGAGACCTATTGGAGTCCCTAGAAAGAGATCTATCTCTCCTAACTCCAAGGTTAGGCCCACTTCGGGTCAGTACTGGGGGTCCTCCAGATCCTAGCCCAAGTAAGTCTAAGTTGGCCCTGATTAGCCTTCTGACTACCTCAAGACCTTTGTCTACCTCATCCCCAGAGAGTTCCTCTTGATCCTCCTCCTCAACTGCATTTGCAGTGTTGGGGAGGTCTGGATCCCCAGAGGTACCCTCTAAGGCTGGCATATTCCCATCTAGCTGAGAAATCTTTCTCGCATCATAAGTCTCTAAGAGACCTATCAGAAAGGGAATGGTGGGGTTAGACCCCTGTTTCAGTTTCCTGGAGGTACACACTTGTCTCATCTCCTGGAAACTGAGAGCTGCATATCTTGAAGTGACCTGTGGAGGGTCAATGCTCACCAGGGGAGTCTCAGTGGACTCTCCATGGTTAGACAAGCTTTTCTAGTGAGGTGTAAGTGGTGCACTTACCTACACTATATGTTTGCCTACTGATCCCTTGCTAGAGTTGTAGTTTAGGGTGTGCTAGGCCCTAGGAGCTACAACAGCTGGTTCAGTAGAACTCAGAGTATTCTAAGCTAAGTTATATGTACCTTAGTACTTATGTGATCTTTCAAATGATATTCTTAGGATATGTGTGGTAAAACAACAGCAAGCTCAAATCCCAACCGCTGCTCACCAATGTGAGAAGTTGGCCTGATGTGCAGTGCTCACTATTCTAGTGATCACTATATATCAGTCCAAACAACCCTTATTGATGATTGGTTGTAAGTCAACCTTATAGACCAGCTATCCTAGTAGCATGGATACGAGCAGTCTAAGGCTAAGACTCTAGAGGGCGTGTTAAGCCATCTGTTTTACCATCACATTACCCCTTGAACACCAAGTGAAAGGACACCACACAAGTTGTTATGAAAATAAACAGTGTATTTATTTATAACAAGACTACCCTGGCTCTTTATGAGACAGGGAGCTAAGCACACAACAAAACTCTTATAAAAATACTTAAAGTCGCACAATTTACACAAATGCCAGAGGGGCACGAAAAACCATATACACAAGAAGTGGAATGCGAACTAGCTAGCAGGTAAGTAATACTTTTCTAGGCTTTAGAAACGCTAGACCTACAATACTGAACACTCAGGTTAGGAGCAGGAGGCCTAGGGACGCAACGTGCAGAGTGGGAACTCTCACGCGTAAGGCGGGAAAAAGTCTATGGAGGCTAGCAGTTGCAAAGTTACTGTTCTCAGGCGAACCCGACTAGCTGGGACGAAAACTGGAGTGGATCCGAACACTTGGAGTGTTGGACTATGCTGGGGCACAAGAGTGCTGGATTTACCTAGCCCAGGGGCTGCGGCTGCATAGGGTTCAAGTTGCGTCGGAAACCCACGTTGACGGACCAGGAGCCTGAAGAAGAAGTTGCTGGCAGGCGGCCAGTGAAGAAAAGTTCGAAGAGATCCAAGCCTGGATCAGGGAAGAAGAAAACCTGAAAGCAGAGGGGACCAAGTTCTGAATCACTAGCCAGTGATTAAGTGGGCACCAGGATGGCACCGGGCGAAGTCACCGCAGTCAGGTGAGTGGGCGCTGCTGGGCTCTGCAGTCTCTCGGACCAGGAGGCGTTGTCGGCGACCAGGATGGAGGTGCGAACTGTCCCACGAAGGTTCTTGCTGTCGACATCGCTGGACCCAGGATTGGGGCAACAAGTCTTGGCAAATGCAAGGCCCACGCGGTGGACCTAAAATGGCGTCTTGAGTGGACCAGGAGGGTCCAGGGTGCTTCTCTGATGGAGGGAAGCAAGGGCCAGTCCGGAGCAACCAGACCAGCAGTGTTGATTGTCGTGGAGCGTCGTGAAGGGGCCACTAGCCAACGGGCAAGCGACCTGTACAACGCGGTGAGCAGCAGAAAGCAGAAGGGCCCCACGCCGATCTCGTGGATGCAAGGGGGCTGGACTTCGGTGCTGGAGCTGCTCAGGGTCGGGGCTTCTCTTACCCCAAAGCACTCGGTCGAGGGTCACTCGGATGTCGTGCTAGGCAAGCGCCGTGCAGTTCAGAAGATGGCCGGTCCCTCGAGGTCTCGTCGCACCCACGGATCACAGCTGGGCTGATGATGTAGGTTGAGGTCAGAGGTGCCAGGGAAGCCGGTTCTCGTCGTGCTGAAGCAGTCTTGATCCGATGGAGAGACTGGACACAAACCGCGAAGCTTGGTTGGTGCCTGCTGCTGCAGGGTGACTACTCCTTAGTCACAAGGGAGAAAATCTTGCGTAGAGTCTTGAGTTCTTCTTGTAGAAGGTCGGTTCAGGATTCAAAGATTGATCTAATTTGGAAGGGGGCCTGCTCCTACCTTTATCCTGAAAAAGGGGGCTGGCACGCGACTAAGTCCTGCCCTATGGGTGGGACCAGGAGGGGGGTGGTTACACCCCTCTCCTTTGGCGGGCTTTCCCCAGCTCAGGGGCTGGTGTGCCCTTGGAACTGGTTCAAGCCGGCCTATGCACAGTGAGCACCGGGGTGCCACTTGCAGTCACCTTCCTCTGTAGCCCTGCCTACCTAGAATACACAAAACCCTGTCTGGGACGGTGCTGGCACCGCCCCTGGCAGGAAACCCTTTGTCCTTGCCTCCTGCTCTGGGAGGACTCCCAGCAGCAGGAGGGCAGACTTGTGTCTCGGTGGCAGCATCCATTTTGTGGAGCTAAGGCTCTGTCTGACTTTAACCGGGGTTATAGGTTACATACATGTCGTGTCCCTCTAGAAGGGTGGAATGCTAACCCCCGTCGCCAGAATTGGCGAGGGGTTAGTATTCCAATTCGTATGACACCTTACTCGACATGTTTTGATAAAGCGATACCAGAGTTGGCATATAACCGCGAGGATTATAATGCACTTAAGAGTATATGGTATGCGATATCATGGAAACGGCTAAGGGATGGATCCCGAAAGCCGCAGACAGGCTCAGCTCATGCCAGAGCACCATCTCACACGATTCCAAGCACTCTGCCTTCAGGATTGTCAAGGCCTGCCATAGGAGTGACTGATAGGAGATCTGTATGTCCATTTAGGTTTAGATATAGGTATACTATATCTAAAGCAAAGGGTGATTACACCACCTTGCCCCAGCTGTCAAGCAGCCAGTTGTGTCAGTTTAGTTAGTCAGCCCAGGGGTGGCATAATACATGCTGCAGCCCGTGGGAGACTTCTGGGTATCCCTCAGCCCTGGGTACAGGGACTCAGAGAGGGCCCAGTGCCAATTCAGTACCTGAGTACAATTTGGATAGAGAGAACAGCTAGGCCGTGGGTCTGATTAGCAGGCCCACAGCCAGGGAAAGTCGTAAACCAGTGAAGCAAAAAGCAAAAATCTGGGTGATCATAGGATTGCAGACCCTACTCTCCTACAGTCGGCTCTTGGCAGCTCCGCCCTGTTCTGAGGCCTCTCTCAGCTGGGGTCGTGCTGAGGTCGGCTCTTGGCAGCTCGGCCCTGTTCTGAGGCCTCTCTCAGCTGGGGTCGTGTTGACGTCGGCTCTTGGCAGCTCGGCCCTGTTCTGAGACCTCTCTCAGCTGGGGTCGTGTTGAGGTCGGCTCTTGGCAGCTCGGCCCTGTTCTGAGGCCTCTCTCAGCTGGGGTCGTGTTGACGTCGGCTCTTGGCTGCTTGGCCCTGTTCTGAGACCTCTCTCAGCTGGGGTCGTGTTGAGGTCGGCTCTTGGCAGCTCGGCCCTGTTCTGAGGCCTCTCTGAGCTGGGGTCGTGTTGAGGTCGGCTCTTGGCAGCTCTTCCCTGTTCTGAGGCCTCTCTCAGCTGGGGTCGTGTTGACGTCGGCTCTTGGCAGCTCTGCCCTGTACTGAGGCCTCTCTCAGCTGGGGTCGTGCTGAGGTCGGCTCTTGGCAGCTCGGCCCTGTTCTGAGGCCTCTCTCAGCTGGGGTCATGTTGACGTCGGCTCTTGGCAGCTCGGCCCTGTTCTGAGACCTCTCTCAGCTTGGGTCGTGTTGACGTCGGCTCTTGGCAGCTCTGCCCTGTTTTTAAAACCTCTCTCAGCTGGGGTCGTGGTGAGGTCGGCTCTTGGCAGCTCTGCCCTGTTCTGAGGCCTCTCTGAGCTGGGGTCGTGTTGAGGTCGGCTCTTGGCAGCTCTTCCCTGTTCTGAGACCTCTCTCAGCTGGGGTCGTGTTGACGTCGGCTCTGGGCAGCTCTGCCCCGTTCTGAGACATCTCTCAGCTGGGGTCATGTTGACGTCGGCTCTTGGCAGCTTGGCCCTGTTCTGAGGCCTCTCTCAGCCCTCTCTCAGCTGAGGTCGTGTTGACGTCGGCTCTTGGCAGCTCTGCCCCGTTCTGAGACCTCTCTCAGCTGGGGTCGTGTTGACGTCGGCTCTTGGCAGCTTGGCCCTGTTCTGGGGCCTCTCTCAGCTGGGGTCGTGTTGACGTCGGCTCTTGGCAGCTCGGCCCTGTTCTGAGGCCTCTCTCAGCTGGGGTGGTGCTGACGTCAGCTCTTGGCAGCTCGGCCCTGTTCTGAGACCTCTCTCAGTTGGGGTCGTGTTGACGTCGGCTCTTGGCAGCTCTGCCCTGTTCTGAGACCTCTCTCAGCTGGGGTCGTGTTGAGGTCGACTCTTGGCAGCTCTGCCCTGTTCTGAGGCCTCTCTCAGCTGGGGTCGTGTTGAGGTCGGCTCTTGGCAGCTCTGCCCTGTTCTGAGGCGTCTCTCAGCTGGGGTCGTGTTGAGGTCGGCTCTTGGCAGCTCTGCCCTGTTCTGAGACCTCTCTCAGCTGGGGTCGTGTTGAGGTCGGCTCTTGGCAGCTCTGCCCTGTTCTGAGACCTCTCTCAGCTGGGGTCGTGTTGACGTCGGCTCTTGGCAGCTCTGCCCTGTTCTGAGACCTCTCTGAGCTGGGGTCGTGTTGAGGTCGGCTCTTGGCAGCTCGGCCCTGTTCTGAGGCCTCTCTCAGCTGGGGTCGTGTTGACGTCGGCTCTTGGCAGCTCGGCCTGTTCTGAGACCTCTCTGAGCTGGGGTCGTGTTGAGGTCGGCTCTTGGCAGCTCGGCCCTGTTCTGAGGCCTCTCTCAGCTGGGGTCGTGCTGAGGTCGGCTCTTGGCAGCTCGGCCCTGTTCTGAGGCCTCTCTGAGCTGGGGTCGTGTTGACGTCGGCTCTTGGCAGCTCTGCCCTGTTCTGAGACCTCTCTCAGCTGGGGTCGTGTTGAGGTCGGCTCTTGGCAGCTCGGCCCTGTTCTGAGGCCTCTCTCAGCTGGGGTCGTGTTGACGTCGGCTCTTGGCAGCTCGGCCTGTTCTGAGACCTCTCTGAGCTGGGGTCGTGTTGAGGTCGGCTCTTGGCAGCTCGGCCCTGTTCTGAGGCCTCTCTCAGCTGGGGTCGTGCTGAGGTCGGCTCTTGGCAGCTCGGCCCTGTTCTGAGGCCTCTCTGAGCTGGGGTCGTGCTGAGGTCGGCTCTTGGCAGCTCGGCCCTGTTCTGAGACCTCTCTCAGCTGGGGTCGTGCTGAGGTCGGCTCTTGGCAGCTCGGCCCTGTTCTGAGACCTCTCTCAGCTGGGGTCATGCTGAGGTTGGCTCTTGGCAGCTCGGCCCTGTTCTGAGGCCTCTCTCAGCTGGGGTCGTGTTGAGGTCGGCTCTTGGCAGCTCGGCCCTGTTCTGAGGCCTCTCTCAGCTGGGGTCGAGTTGACGTCGGGTCTTGGCAGCTCAGCCCTGTTCTGAGACCTCTCTCAGCTGGGGTCGTGCTGAGGTCGGCTCTTGGCAGCTCTGCCCTGTTCTGAGACCTCTCTCAGCTGGGGTCGTGCTGAGGTCGGCTCTTGGCAGCTCTGCCATGTTCTGAGGCCTCTCTCAGCTGGGGTCGTGCTGAGGTCGGCTCTTGGCAGCTCTGCCCTGTTCTGAGGCCTCTCTCAGCTGGGGGCGTGTTGAGGTCGGCTCTTGGCAGCTCGGCCCTGTTCTGAGGCCTCTCTCAGTTGGGGTTGTGTTAAGGTCGGCTCTTGGCAGGTTGGCCCAGTTCTGAGGCCTCTCTCAGCTGGGGTCGTGTTGAGGTCGGCTCTTGGCAGCTCGGCCCTGTTCTGAGACCTCTCTGAGCTGGGGTCGTGTTGAGGTCGGCTCTTGGCAGCTCGGCCCTGTTCTGAGACCTCTCTTAGCTGGCGTTGTGTTGAGGTCGGCTCTTGGCAGCTCGGCCCTGTTCTGAGGCCTCTCTCAGCTGGGGTCGTGTTGAGGTCGGCTCTTGGCAGCTCGGCCCTGTTCTGAGGCCTCTCTCAGCTGGGGTCGTGTTGAGGTCGGCTCTTGGCAGCTCGGCCCTGTTCTGAGGCCTCTCTCAGCTGGGGTCGTGTTGAGGTCGGCTCTTGGCAGCTCGGCCCTGTTCTGAGGCCTCTCTTAGCTGGGGTCGTGTTGAGGTCGGCTCTTGGCAGCTCGGCCCTGTTCTGAGGCCTCTCTCAGCTGGGGTCGTGTTGACGTCGGCTCTTGGCAGCTCGGCCCTGTTCTGAGGCCTCTCTCAGCTGGGGTCTTGTTGAGGTCGGCTCTTGGCAGCTCAGGCCTTTTCTGAGGCCTCTCTCAGCTGGGGTCGTGTTGAGATCGGCTCGTGGCAGCTCTGCCCTGTTCTGAGGCCTCTCTCAGCTGGGGTCGTGTTGAGGTCGGCTCTTGGCAGCTCTGCCCTGTTCTGAGGCCTCTCTCAGCTGGGGTTGTGCTGAGATCGGCTCTTGGCAGCTCGGCCCTGTTCTGAGACCTCTCTCAGCTGGGGTCATGTTGAGGTCGGCTCTTGGCAGCACGGCCCTGTTTTGAGGCCTCTCTCAGCTGGGGTCGTGTTGAGGTCGGCTCTTGGCAGCTCGGCCCTGTTCTGAGGTCTCTCTCAGCTGGGGTCGTGTTCTGAGGCCTCTCTCAGCTGGGGTCGTGTTGAGGTCGGCTCTTGGCAGCTCGGCCCTGTTCTGAGACCTCTCTCAGCTGGGGTTGTGCTGAGGTCGGCTCTTGGCAGCTCTGCCCTGTTCTGAGACCTCTCTCAGCTGGGGTCGTGCTGAGGTCGGCTCTTGGCAACTCAGCCCTGTTCTGAGGCCTCTCTCAGCTGGGGTCGTGTTGAGGTCGGCTCTTGGCAGCTCTGCCCTGTTCTGAGGCCTCTCTCAGCTGGGGTCGTGCTGAGGTCGGCTCTTGGCAGCTCGGCCCTGTTCTGAGGCCTCTCTCAGCTGGGGTCGTGTTGAGGTCGGCTCTTGGCAGCTCGTCACGGCTAACCTCTGAGGCCTCTCTCAGCTGAGGTCGTGTTGAGGTCTGCTCTTGGCAGCTCTGCCCTGTTCTGAGGCCTCTCTCAGCTGGGGTCGTGTTGACCTCGGCTCTTGGCAGCTCGGCCCTGTTCTGAGGCCTCTCTCAGCTGGGTCGTGCTGAGGTCGGCTCTTGGCAGCTCTGCCCTGTTCTGAGACCTCTCTCAGTTGGGGTCGTGTTGACGTCGGCTCTTGGCAGCTCGGCCCTGTTCTGAGGCCTCTCTCAGCTGGGGTCGTGTTGAGGTCGGCTCTTGGCAGCTCTGCCCTGTTCTGAGGCCTCTCTCAGCTGGGGTCGTGTTGAGATCGGCTCTTGGCAGCTCGGCCCTGTTCTGAGGCCTCTCTCAGCTGGGGTCGTGCTGAGGTCGGCTCTTGCAGCTCTGCCCTGTTCTGAGGACTCTCTCAGCTGGGGTCGTGTTGAGGTCGGCTCTTGGCAGCTCGTCACGGCTAACCTCTGAGGCCTCTCTCACCAGGGGTCGTGCTGAGGTCGGCTCTTGGCAGCTCGGCCCTGTTCTGAGGCCTCTCTCACCTGGGGTCGTGCTGAGGTCGGCTCTTGGCAGCTCTGCCCTGTTCTGAGGCCTCTCTCAGCTGGGGTCGTGTTGAGGTCGGCTCTTGGCAGCTCTGCCCTGTTCTGAGGCCTCTCTCAGCTGGGGTCGTGCTGAGGTCGGCTCTTGGCAGCTCGGCCCTGTTCTGAGGCCTCTCTCAGCTGGGGTCGTGTTGAGGTCGGCTCTTGGCAGCTCTGCCCTGTTCTGAGGCCTCTCTCAGCTGGGGTCGTGCTGAGGTCGGCTCTTGGCAGCTCTGCCCTGTTCTGAGGCCTCTCTCAGCTGGGGTCGTGTTGACCTCGGCTCTTGGCAGCTCTGCCCTGTTCTGAGGCCTCTCTCAGCTGGGGTCGTGTTGAGGTCGGCTCTTGGCAGCTCGTCACGGCTAACCTCTGAGGCCTCTCTCACCTGGGGTCGTGCTGAGGTCGGCTCTTGGCAGCTCTGCCCTGTTCTGAGGCCTCTCTCAGCTGGGGTCGTATTGCGGTCGGCTCTTGGCAGCTCGGCCCTGTTCTGAGGCCTCTCTCAGCTGGGGTCGAGTTGAGGTCGGCTCTTGGCAGCTCTGCCCTGTTCTGAGGCCTCTCTCAGCTGGGGTCGTGTTGAGGTCGGCTCTTGGCAGCTCTGCCCTGTTCTGAGGCCTCTCTCAGCTGGGGTCGTGCTGAGGTCGGCTCTTGGCAGCTCGGCCCTGTTCTGAGGTCTCTCTCAGATGGGGTCGTGTTGAGGTCGGCTCTTGGCAGCTCGTCACGGCTAACCTCTGAGGCCTCTCTCAGCTGGGGTCGTGTTGAGGTCGGCTCTTGGCAGCTCTGCTCTGTTCTGAGGCCTCTCTCAGCTGGGGTCGTGTTGACCTCGGCCCTTGGCAGCTCGGCCCTGTTCTGAGGCCTCTCTCAGCTGGGGTCGTGCTGAGGTCGGCTCTTGGCAGCTCTGCCCTGTTCTGAGACCTCTCTCAGTTGGGGTCGTGTTGACGTTGGCTCTTGGCAGCTAGGCCCTGTTCTGAGGCCTCTCTCAGCTGGGGTCGTGTTGAGGTCGGCTCTTGGCAGCTCTGCCCTGTTCTGAGGCCTCTCTCAGCTGGGGTCGTGTTGAGATCGGCTCTTGGCAGCTCGGCCCTGTTCTGAGGCCTCTCTCAGCTGGGGTCGTGCTGAGGTCGGCTCTTGGCAGCTCTGCCCTGTTCTGAGGCCTCTCTCAGCTGGGGTCGTGTTGAGGTCGGCTCTTGGCAGCTCGTCACGGCTAACCTATGAGGCCTCTCTCACCTGGGGTCGTGCTGAGGTCGGCTCTTGGCAGCTCGGCCCTGTTCTGAGGCCTCTCTCACCTGGGGTCGTGCTGAGGTCGGCTCTTGGCAGCTCTGCCCTGTTCTGAGGCCTCTCTCAGCTGGGGTCGTGTTGAGGTCGGCTCTTGGCAGCTCTGCCCTGTTCTGAGGCCTCTCTCAGCTGGGGTCGTGTTGAGGTCGGCTCTTGGCAGCTCGTCACGGCTAACCTCTGAGGCCTCTCTCACCTGGGGTCGTGCTGAGGTCGGCTCTTGGCAGCTCGGCCCTGTTCTGAGACCTCTCTCAGCTGGGGTCGTGTTGAGGTCGGCTCTTGGCAGCTCGGCCCTGTTCTGAGGCCTCTCTCACCTGGGGTCGTGCTGAGGTCGGCTCTTGGCAGCTCTGCCCTGTTCTGAGGCCTCTCTCAGCTGGGGTCGTGTTGAGGTCGGCTCTTGGCAGCTCTGCCCTGTTCTGAGGCCTCTCTCAGCTGGGGTCGTGCTGAGGTCGGCTCTTGGCAGCTCGGCCCTGTTCTGAGGCCTCTCTCAGCTGGGGTCGTGTTGAGGTCGGCTCTTGGCAGCTCTGCCCTGTTCTGAGGCCTCTCTCAGCTGGGGTCGTGCTGAGGTCGGCTCTTGGCAGCTCTGCCCTGTTCTGAGGCCTCTCTCAGCTGGGGTCGTGTTGACCTCGGCTCTTGGCAGCTCTGCCCTGTTCTGAGGCCTCTCTCAGCTGGGGTCGTGTTGAGGTCGGCTCTTGGCAGCTCGTCACGGCTAACCTCTGAGGCCTCTCTCACCTGGGGTCGTGCTGAGGTCGGCTCTTGGCAGCTCTGCCCTGTTCTGAGGCCTCTCTCAGCTGGGGTCGTATTGCGGTCGGCTCTTGGCAGCTCGGCCCTGTTCTGAGGCCTCTCTCAGCTGGGGTCGAGTTGAGGTCGGCTCTTGGCAGCTCTGCCCTGTTCTGAGGCCTCTCTCAGCTGGGGTCGTGTTGAGGTCGGCTCTTGGCAGCTCTGCCCTGTTCTGAGGCCTCTCTCAGCTGGGGTCGTGCTGAGGTCGGCTCTTGGCAGCTCGGCCCTGTTCTGAGGTCTCTCTCAGATGGGGTCGTGTTGAGGTCGGCTCTTGGCAGCTCGTCACGGCTAACCTCTGAGGCCTCTCTCAGCTGGGGTCGTGTTGAGGTCGGCTCTTGGCAGCTCTGCTCTGTTCTGAGGCCTCTCTCAGCTGGGGTCGTGTTGACCTCGGCCCTTGGCAGCTCGGCCCTGTTCTGAGGCCTCTCTCAGCTGGGGTCGTGCTGAGGTCGGCTCTTGGCAGCTCTGCCCTGTTCTGAGACCTCTCTCAGTTGGGGTCGTGTTGACGTTGGCTCTTGGCAGCTAGGCCCTGTTCTGAGGCCTCTCTCAGCTGGGGTCGTGTTGAGGTCGGCTCTTGGCAGCTCTGCCCTGTTCTGAGGCCTCTCTCAGCTGGGGTCGTGTTGAGATCGGCTCTTGGCAGCTCGGCCCTGTTCTGAGGCCTCTCTCAGCTGGGGTCGTGCTGAGGTCGGCTCTTGGCAGCTCTGCCCTGTTCTGAGGCCTCTCTCAGCTGGGGTCGTGTTGAGGTCGGCTCTTGGCAGCTCGTCACGGCTAACCTATGAGGCCTCTCTCACCTGGGGTCGTGCTGAGGTCGGCTCTTGGCAGCTCGGCCCTGTTCTGAGGCCTCTCTCACCTGGGGTCGTGCTGAGGTCGGCTCTTGGCAGCTCTGCCCTGTTCTGAGGCCTCTCTCAGCTGGGGTCGTGTTGAGGTCGGCTCTTGGCAGCTCTGCCCTGTTCTGAGGCCTCTCTCAGCTGGGGTCGTGTTGAGGTCGGCTCTTGGCAGCTCGTCACGGCTAACCTCTGAGGCCTCTCTCACCTGGGGTCGTGCTGAGGTCGGCTCTTGGCAGCTCGGCCCTGTTCTGAGACCTCTCTCAGCTGGGGTCGTGTTGAGGTCGGCTCTTGGCAGCTCGGCCCTGTTCTGAGGCCTCTCTCAGCTGGGGTCGTGTTGAGGTCGGCTCTTGGCAGCTCGGCCCTGTTCTGAGACCTCTCTCAGCTGGGGTCGTGTTGAGGTCGGCTCTTGGCAGCTCTGCCCTGTTCTGAGGCCTCTCTCAGCTGGGGTCGTGTTGACGTCGGCTCTTGGCAGCTCGGCCCTGTTCTGAGGCCTCTCTCAGCTGGGGTCGTGTTGAGGTCGGCTCTTGGCAGCTCGGCCCTGTTCTGAGACCTCTCTCAGCTGGGGTCGTGCTGAGGTCGGCTCTTGGCAGCTCTGCCCTGTTCTGAGGCCTCTCTCAGCTGGGGTCGTGCTGAGGTCGGCTCTTGGCAGCTCGGCCCTGTTCTGAGGCCTCTCTCAGCTGGGGTCCTATTGCGGTCGGCTCTTGGCAGCTCGGCCCTGTTCTGAGGCCTCTCTCAGCTGGGGTCGTGTTGAGATCGGCTCTTGGCAGCTCGGCCCTGTTCTGAGGCCTCTCTCAGCTGGGGTCGTATTGCGGTCGGCTCTTGGCAGCTCGGCCCTGTTCTGAGGCCTCTCTCAGCTGGGGTCGTGCTGAGGTCGGCTCTTGGCAGCTCGGCCCTGTTCTGAGGCCTCTCTCAGCTGGGGTCGTGTTGAGGTCGGCTCTTGGCAGCTCGGCCCTGTTCTGAGACCTCTCTCAGCTGGGGTCGTGCTGAGGTCGGCTCTTGGCAGCTCGGCCCTGTTCTGAGACCTCTCTCAGTTGGGGTCGTGTTGACGTCGGCTCTTGGCAGCTCGGCCCTGTTCTGAGGCCTCTCTCAGCTGGGGTCGTGCTGAGGTCGGCTCTTGGCAGCTCAACACTGTTCTGAGGCCTCTCTCAGCTGGGGTCGTGTTGAGGTCGGCTCTTGGCAGCTCGGCCCTGTTCTGAGGCCTCTCTCAGCTGGGGTCGTGTTGAGGTCGGCTCTTGGCAGCTCTGCCCTGTTCTGAGGCCTCTCTCAGCTGGGGTCGTGTTGAGGTCGGCTCTTGGCAGCTCTGCCCTGTTCTGAGGCCTCTCTCAGCTGGGGTCGTGTTGAGGTCGGCTCTTGGCAGCTCAGCCCTGTTCTGAGACCTCTCTGGGTCGTGCTGAGGTCGGCTCTTGGCAGCTCGGCCCGGTTCTGAGGCCTCTCTCAGCTGGGGTCGTGTTGAGGTCGGCTCTTGGCAGCTCTGCCCTGTTCTGAGGCCTCTCTCAGCTGGGGTCGTGTTGAGGTCGGCTCTTGGCAGCTCAGCCCTGTTCTGAGACCTCTCTGGGTCGTGCTGAGGTCGGCTCTTGGCAGCTCGGCCCGGTTCTGAGGCCTCTCTGAGCTGGGGTCGTGTTGAGGTCGGCTCTTGGCAGCTCAACCCTGTTCTGAGGCCTCTCTCAGCTGGGGTCGTGTTGAGGTCGGCTCTTGGCAGCTCTGCCCTGTTCTGAGGCCTCTCTCAGCTGGGGTCGTGTTGACGTCGGCTCTTGGCAGCTCGGCCCTGTTCTGAGACCTCTCTCAGCTGGGGTCGTGCTGAGGTCGGCTCTTGGCAGCTCGGCCCTGTTCTGAGACCTCTCTCAGTTGGGGTCGTGTTGACGTCGGCTCTTGGCAGCTCGGCCCTGTTCTGAGGCCTCTCTCAGCTGGGGTCGTGCTGAGGTCGGCTCTTGGCAGCTCAACCCTGTTCTGAGGCCTCTCTCAGCTGGGGTCGTGTTGAGGTCGGCTGTTGGCAGCTCTGCCCTGTTCTGAGGCCTCTCTCAGCTGGGGTCGTGTTGAGGTCGGCTCTTGGCAGCTCAGCCCTGTTCTGAGACCTCTCTGGGTCGTGCTGAGGTCGGCTCTTGGCAGCTCGGCCCGGTTCTGAGGCCTCTCTCAGCTGGGGTCGTGTTGAGGTCGGCTCTTGGCAGCTCAGCCCTGTTCTGAGACCTCTCTGGGTCGTGCTGAGGTCGGCTCTTGGCAGCTCAACCCTGTTCTGAGGCCTCTCTCAGCTGGGGTCGTATTGAGGTCGGCTCTTGGCAGCTCTGCCCTGTTCTGAGGCCTCTCTCAGCTGGGGTCGTGTTGAGGTCGGCTCTTGGCAGCTCTGCCCTGTTCTGAGACCTCTCTCAGCTGGGGTCGTGTTGAGGTCGGCTCTTGGCAGCTCTGCCCTGTTCTGAGTCCTCTCTCAGCTGGGGTCGTGTTGAGGTCGGCTCTTGGCAGCTCAGCCCTGTTCTGAGACCTCTCTGGGTCGTGCTGAGGTCGGCTCTTGGCAGCTCGGCCCGGTTCTGAGGCCTCTCTCAGCTGGGGTCGTGTTGAGGTCGGCTCTTGGCAGCTCTGCCCTGGTCTGAGGCCTCTCTCAGCTGGGGTCGTGTTGAGGTCGGCTCTTGGCAGCTCAGCCCTGTTCTGAGACCTCTCTGGGTCGTGCTGAGGTCGGCTCTTGGCAGCTCGGCCCGGTTCTGAGGCCTCTCTGAGCTGGGGTCGTGTTGAGGTCGGCTCTTGGCAGCTCAACCCTGTTCTGAGGCCTCTCTCAGCTGGGGTCGTGTTGAGGTCGGCTCTTGGCAGCTCTGCCCTGTTCTGAGGCCTCTCTCAGCTGGGGTCGTGTTGACGTCGGCTCTTGGCAGCTCGGCCCTGTTCTGAGACCTCTCTCAGCTGGGGTCGTGCTGAGGTCGGCTCTTGGCAGCTCGGCCCTGTTCTGAGACCTCTCTCAGTTGGGGTCGTGTTGACGTCGGCTCTTGGCAGCTCGGCCCTGTTCTGAGGCCTCTCTCAGCTGGGGTCGTGCTGAGGTCGGCTCTTGGCAGCTCAACCCTGTTCTGAGGCCTCTCTCAGCTGGGGTCGTGTTGAGGTCGGCTGTTGGCAGCTCTGCCCTGTTCTGAGGCCTCTCTCAGCTGGGGTCGTGTTGAGGTCGGCTCTTGGCAGCTCAGCCCTGTTCTGAGACCTCTCTGGGTCGTGCTGAGGTCGGCTCTTGGCAGCTCGGCCCGGTTCTGAGGCCTCTCTCAGCTGGGGTCGTGTTGAGGTCGGCTCTTGGCAGCTCAGCCCTGTTCTGAGACCTCTCTGGGTCGTGCTGAGGTCGGCTCTTGGCAGCTCAACCCTGTTCTGAGGCCTCTCTCAGCTGGGGTCGTATTGAGGTCGGCTCTTGGCAGCTCTGCCCTGTTCTGAGGCCTCTCTCAGCTGGGGTCGTGTTGAGGTCGGCTCTTGGCAGCTCAGCCCTGTTCTGAGACCTCTCTGGGTCGTGCTGAGGTCGGCTCTTGGCAGCTCGGCCCGGTTCTGAGGCCTCTCTCAGCTGGGGTCGTGTTGAGGTCGGCTCTTGGCAGCTCAGCCCTGTTCTGAGACCTCTCTGGGTCGTGCTGAGGTCGGCTCTTGGCAGCTCAACCCTGTTCTGAGGCCTCTCTCAGCTGGGGTCGTGTTGAGGTCGGCTCTTGGCAGCTCTGCCCTGTTCTGAGGCCTCTCTCAGCTGGGGTCGTGTTGAGGTCGGCTCTTGGCAGCTCAGCCCTGTTCTGAGACCTCTCTGGGTCGTGCTGAGGTCGGCTCTTGGCAGCTCGCCCGGTTCTGAGGCCTCTCTCAGCTGGGGTCGTGTTGAGGTCGGCTCTTGGCAGCTCGTCACGGCTAACCTCTGAGGCAGGCTTGGCCAATGTCTGGGCGTCTCCTGTCTCACCCATGGACATGCGCACATCAAAATCTGATAATCCCGACAGGTCCTGTGTTTGATGAAGGGAGAAGGGGGAAGGTCGGGTGATTCACTCATCAGACACCACCAGGGGGCCACACAGTGCCATTTCTTGAGTGCAGTGTGATCAGTGTTCGCCTGTCAAGTTCTTTTTGGTGCTGAGTGGCTTCAGTTGTGTGACCTAGGTCCTACTATGAGCAGTGTTTTTTACACTTTTCTTTCATGTTAGTTTTCGCAATTCGGAGGGGTACCTTTTACACACTAAACAAAGGCACACAGTGTGCCGTTGGGCCCTTCAATGCCCCCCTTCGCATACATTCATTGCTCTTGCTGCTGGGCCCTCTGACGCCACCCAGTTCTGTGCCACTGGAGCCCCAGTTCATTGCTTCCCCGACTGAGCTGCTAGGAGAAAGTTCCCGGGCTTCAGGGCTCCTCCAACGGATTCCTGTTGCCGCTTTATAGGAATGTGTTTGCCCCTGAGCATCGTTTAATGATCTCAAAAAGCTGCTGTTATCTCAGGGCGGTGACATCAGACATTGTTTTGTGCCTTTTAATGCAGGTAGTCCTAGCCCCCAGCAGTCGGTGGATTAGTCCAGACCCCCCCAAGCTGTGTGTGTATAAAGCTACTAATGAAAAGGTTACATGGATTAAGCGAGCCAGCACCAAGGGTTGCATCTAATAGTCTCCAGAGTGGCAGCCGCACCCCCCCCCCTACTGCCAGGATCACCTGCACCCCCAATCCAGCCACCCACAGCGATGACAGGCACTTTGTATAAAGGGTTCCTTCAAATGCTCCCCCTTTCTCGCTCTGTGTGTTTGCACTCAGGGGCCTCGGTGTGGCAGCAGCGCCACCGTCCGGTCCTCCTGTGCCTGCACCTTGTTTCTTTGAATATCAGGTCTGGCTGGTGTCAGTCTGCTCAGCACCTCCATTCATTCTCCTGTCAGCATGGGTTGCATACTTTTCGCTCAAAGATATTTTTTATTAAATCAACACCCCTTGACACAACCTTGACTTTAAAATGTGATGCATATCCAGTCTTTAAAGTAAACTTATCTTTCCTTAACTGTCTGGAGGTAAATCATTTAACTTTTCGAGAGTTGTAATAGTGAGTGTGACGAATGCTTTATTGCTCAGGGTCTATCCTGAGGTGCAGCAGTGGTAGCACAGTTAAAGCCTTGCATTTATTTATTGTCTTTCATACGTTCTCATCTTCATTAGAGCCACAGCTAGGTCACTCCAGCTTCTGTCCGCTGCCTCAACAATGGCTTCGTCCAAGATATTCGCTCCCTTTGGTTCTCTATTCATCTCGTTAGGTTTGTCTTCCATGTGTCCGGTCCACTTCTTGTCCTTGTCCATGTTCTTTGTAGTCGGTTTATATCTTCCCATCTCAGCTGCAGCTCCTGATTAACGCAAGTTACATTTCCACCGTCTAGACTCCGCTCCTGGCGTGTGCGGGGCTGTCCCAGTGGTTTATCACAATGAAACACTTCCCAGCTGTTTCCCTCCAGTTGTGAGTGTGGGTCAAAGGTCCCTAAATTGCCCATTTAAAGGTTAATCTGCTTCAGATTATGACATAACCTCAGATGTTGCTGGGAATAGTCGGGTAACAACCTCTTTTTAGAACATTTCCCATGGATGGCTTTAAAGTGAAATCTCCCTATCAAAGACCAGATTTTGAGCAAATGAACAAGGGGAATGCGATCTTTATCAATGTGTTTCACAAAGAATTGGCTTAAAACTTAATGGTGAAGATAAATTAAAACAAAGAAAATAATTTTTGTGTGTTCTTGTTTAACAATCGAGCGCTTTAACACTGCAGTCAGTTACATCTGTAACACCTTCATGCAGCGGATTAACCGATCTCCTAACTCCATTTTAAAACACATACCCTTTATAGTACTCCACAGTAGCATTGGGCCAGATGTAGGTAAATAGCATTTACCGATTCGAAAATACCGAATTTTACTTATTCTGTATTTTCGAATCGGTAAATGCTATGTAGCAAATCATTCGGTAAAAAGTACCGAATCGTTACGATTCGGTATTTACCGATTCTGTAACTGCCATTCATTCCTATGGGCCTGGTGGCCCTTAGGAATGAATGTCAAATACCAAATCGGTAAATACAGTTTCGGTAAAAGGGGGAAAACATTGAAGGGTGTCACTTTGACACCCTGTTGCACCCCTCAATTGTGTATGGTTGCACATGTCGCAGACATACATTCCCTGAGGACATGTATGTCTGCAACATGGCACTGAAGCAATTTGCATAATATTGCTTTTTGGGGTGTTTTCGTTATTTACCACCATCTTGTAGTTGGTGGTAAATAATGAATCCTAACATGGGATAAGCACTCATGTAAGTGCTCCCAACGTTAGGAATTCGGTAATTTACTGAATCGGTATTTAAGAAATCGTTAATTTACAGATCCCTTACATTACCGAGTCAGTAAATTACCAACTTGCACATGCATCATCGTAGGCTTTTGCGATTCCTAAATAGCGATTTTTAAGGAATCGCTATTTAGGAATCGCAAAAGCCTATGCATGTAGAAATCGCATTAAAAATAGCGATTCCTAAACATTCCTTAATTGCTACTCTCAAATTGCTAGTCGCAATTAAGGAATGCTGTCCCATTCATTCAGGCCCATAGGAATGAATTGGAGATTGCATGAGCAATTTGCGAGTACCAGTAGGTATTCGCAAATTGCTCATGCAATTTCAAGGGTGCAAGGGTGTCAAAATGACACCCTGTTGCACCCCTGAAATTGATATGTGCACATATGTTGCTGTGTGCAACATGAAACTTTGAAAAATGCACAAAAGTGCATTTTTCAAAGTTTTTGCAAATTACCATGAAGTTCATCTTCATGGTAGTTTGCTACTCCTAATAGCGAAATCACTAATTTTTTAACTTTCATGCAGTGCATTTAAAGAATCTCAATTTGGGATGCCTTAAATGCAATGGCAGTTTAGGGAATCACAATTTAGAGATTCCTTAAATTGCGATTTTTGCATTTGGGATGATTCATCCCAAA
This sequence comes from Lissotriton vulgaris, assembly GCF_964263255.1. Taxonomy (NCBI): domain Eukaryota; kingdom Metazoa; phylum Chordata; class Amphibia; order Caudata; family Salamandridae; genus Lissotriton; species Lissotriton vulgaris. The sequence continues at coordinate 729,852 of NW_028252489.1, forward strand.
TGCATAAATACCGGTCGCAAAGGGGCAGATTCTGAGAATCTACCTGTTTGCAACAGCTATTTCCATTGATGCATGTCCCTGCGAATCGTTAATTTCGGCCCCTACATCAGAAAAGCCTATTACTGGTCGTTAACGGCCGGAATTCGTTAATTTTGGCCGTTACCGACCGGTAATACCCTTCCCAGGGCCAGATGTAGGAAGGGTATTACCGACCGGTAATGGTTTATGCCAAATCTACATGTAAAATTACAGCACTGCAATATCTGTATGTACTTGTGCAGTGCACACCTTGCTGAATGCGGCGGAGGGATGTACAGGGTCAAAGGCAAGGATATAGTCAACGAGTGATGGGTTCTGGGCGCAAAAGTGCCTGATTACTGCATTGTTCTTTAAAGAGATATGTCTTCCCCTTTTCCTCAACTGGAGCCGTCCTGATGGATGCAGGGATGTTGGCCGAGATCCCCGGTGCAAAGACAGAAAAGCCTGCTGCTTTCTCTTTCCTGTTCTTATGCTTCCTTGTTTCCAGTCCGATGGTGCCCTTGCTTTCACCCGTGTCGCAATCTGCTCATTGAGATTCTGTGGGATGGTTCATATCTGCAAAGGAGATTTAAAGCAAGAGGATAAAGCAAGCCTCATGCAAAGCAGCTGTAATATTGCCAGATGGCAGCTGCCAGTGAGGAGAGTGCATCGTGGAATAAACTGGTAAACGACTGCAATCGCAACTACATATTCCACCCAGTAAGTAGGATGTTTTATTTAAATACAGGAGGTGAACATTTAAGAATTTAGAGAAAATATACCATCTCTGCAGCTATTGATCACAACATTATCCATTGTCCATGGGGAAGCACAGGGCTGCCCTAAGAATTTCAAAACAGTGTGGGATCCCTGGATGAGACACGGCGGGCGGTCCTAAGAGCGCACAGCCACTCTCCCCATCACTGCCTCCTTTCTCGTCTGCTTGTGTCCCGTTGATTTGCTGGGACATGGCTGAGGAAAGGTGAGGGCAATTGTGCTTCCTTCCTCAACAACTTTTTAATGCACACTAATGTCATCAAGTCTTCAATCCCCCAGCTTATAAAGGCTATCTTGCACTTTCCCCCAACCTGACCGCACATACATACAGCAAGGCCTCCAGAATGTGGAGCAAGTCTCGAGGCTTCCGGAAGTGACCTTTCCAAGGCAGGTGAGCCTCTTTGCGTCTTGCGTGCTCCTGGTGACGCACGCTGCGGTGGCTCTCCGAGAGGAATGGGATAAGTGTTGGGCCCTGTTTGGGTGCCTCCGTGGTTGTTGCCGGTGTTGTGTAATATCAGGTATCCCCTTGGGATCGGGTATCCCCTGGCCTTCGGCAACCTCCGGAGGTCCTGTCTATTGGACACCTCGGACGAGCCCACGGAAGCCCCGCCCACCGCTGGAGATGGGAGCCTCGGCTTTAGCAGGCAGAAGCAGCAGCGTGCCGAGCCAAACTGCTGTTGGGACTGCACCTTTTCTGCTCTAAAGCCGAGGAGCCATCTCATTCATACAGGGTTAAGACGCCGTGTTGATTCTCTCATGGCAATTGTAAAAGGAAACCGCCAGTTTACAAATGAACAGAAATCGTATAATTGGAAGTGGCAGTCCGTAAACAGGATGATTAAAACAGTGCACATGACCTGAAAGGCTTTGTGGCATGTTCGTATTATTTTCACTATGAGCCCTTGTTGTACGAGTTGTTTTCCATCTAACTTGTATTTAGGACATGCTTTCACTCATTTAAAAGCAACAGAGGAAATGTTGCATTACTAGTACAGTGAAATGCGTGTACCTTGCTCCAATTTTGAAACTCTCCTGCAGACATTCGTTTTTTTTTATTAATAGAGGGGTTTACATTTTTGTAAGCACAGCGCTATGTTATATATTGTCATATGTAGAATGATAATTTTTTAGTTTATTGTAATAATAAGAGCTTTCGTAAAGCTGGGCGTTGCGCACCTGGGCACAACAAGACCCGAACTTCGGGAGGCGGGGGAGGGATGGGTTGGCACAATGTAACAGTTTTTTTGTGGCCCCCTGCCCCATTTCCTCCTTCTTCATGAATTCCCTCACTACCACTCACCAACAATGCACCTCATCTCGCAGTAGCACCTTTCTGACAAAAATTTAATTTTTTATAGGGATACTTATAGTTTACTTACACTCAGTTCTGTGATCTGATTGGTATATTTTCTTGGTAGCAGGCATGTTAATCCTCTGCCCTGTATGGGTGGCAGCAGTGCTCATGTGAGTGCACTGTGAGCGATGCAATAGTGTGAGAGTAGGGTGAGTGAGGTGACCATATGAATTTGGGCGCGCATGTTAGTGCAAAGTGGGACTAATGAATGCATGGTTAGTGATGGGCTTGTTTGAGTTAGATTGCAAAGTGAGGATTGAGGCTGAAAGATGAGTAAAACGTCACATAAGTGCAGGGTGAGTAGTGTGCTTGTGACTGCAGGGTGAGGTACAGGGTGAATAGCACAAGTGCATTATGAGTGCAGAGTGATAACTGTGAATGCAGGGTGAGTGGGTGAATGGTGTGAGTGCATGGTGATCAGTGTGAGTGCATTCTGATCGCTATTAGTGCAGGGTGAGCATGAAAGTGAAGGGGTGAGAATGAGGAGTGAGTAGTCTGAATGCAGGGTGCACTCCCAGACACTTGGAGTAACTCAGCATGTTATTGACGGTGGCGTAGGGTTTCAGATAAAAGTTAAACTATTGCTAATATGCAGGGCTTTAAGTGGGGTAAAGAAATGGGGAGGTCTCTCAAAGGGGCGTGGATGATATGATGAAAACATTTATGCTAAAAGTCTGTGCTCAGCATAATGTGCCGCCCAACTGGTATTTCACTGCTTCTGTTATTGCCTCTAAATAGGTAACATTGCACCTACAACAAGCCAGGACTGTTGGCTTTGTCAAAGGTTATTAGTTGCATAAGATAAATATACTACATGCATGCATACAACTATGGCTTTTTGGTGTATTATAATAGAAAATGAATTAGTTCTTGCGCAAGCGGTTATGGCGTAATGGCTAGAGCTGTCAACTTTGGTGCTGAGTAAGCAGGTTTGAGTCTCAACGTCGGCTCCACGTGTTATAAAGGCAAATCATTTAATTGTCCGTGCCTACCAAAAAATAAATGAAGACGTCCTTGTTGGTGTTGATGAAAAGCACTTTGAGTTTGGCAATACAGAACAGCAAAAAAATAAAAGTTACATCAAAACAGTGAACTGCTGCAGAGTTAAGATTTTTTTCCATTCTGAGTATGAAGGTGAAAATGTAGAGCCATATAGACACCCGTCTCGGCATCTGCTTTTAAGAACTGCAGTGCTGAGCACCGGCAGGTCCTGGCCCACTTAAAGCCCTGCTATTATGGCCTTAACCAGGGATCAAGGGAGGAGGAAATAAATAATGTGCTGATCCTGCAACAAACTTCCAGTCTTATAATTAGGGTTGCCAGCTCATTATTTTGATGTCCCAGACGGTACAAAAATGAACAGTCACATAACGCTGTATTTTTAGCATTTATCTGTGCATACTTCAAACAGCAAATATATATAGAAAGCACTTTTAATTGTGTTATAGAGCTGCCTGAATGATCCATGACTGATAATTAAAGGGAACAAAGACAGAGAAGTCACATTACAAATGAATACATACTTTTTTTATTTATAACGCTATTTAGGGTCAAGACACGGTCTTTGCAGGCTCTTTAAACAACTCATGGCTGCCATTTTACTTTTGGCAACCCTACATTGCATTCCTTTTCATGAAATGCATTTTTATACTACGACAGTAAATGCAAAATACAAATGTAAGGGGGCCCCGGGGGTACTGAAACCAGAAAATAAATGAAGCATTGGTGACCAGTTTACAAAGGTATGTATATATGCCAATTGTCTTTAAAGATCTGTGAAAAACTCAGGCGTGCCGGACACTCCAGACACTGCCTAGCCTAGCCTACAGCAGCTCGAGCTGCAGCAGCACGGGCTGGGACACACGATGGGAAGGGCTGAAGCCCTTTCAGCCCTATGGGCGCTGCGCGCCTGGCATGTACAAAATAAGCAGTCCTAAGGCCGAGCTCTTTCATGAGACGCAGGTAGACTATGGGGTAAGGGATACTCAAGGAAGATAACATTCCAAAGCCATGAAGAACCACGTCCCTGATGTTTATTTGAAGACAGCAAGTCAGAATGCTGCCAGTACTTTAGAACTATTTTTCCTTTACAAAGTTATGAAGATTTTAAAAAACTAGGGTGGTGTGTCTAAGGTGCGCAGTGTGTATCTATCTATCTGTCTATCTATCTGTCTATCTATCTATCTATCTATCTATCTATCTATCTAGTCATCACGGCACAGACCAATGTATCGAGCTCAGAAGGATGGAAGACACACCAGGCCCATCGTGCCGGTACTTTGAGGCACAATGTATCAAGCTCAGAAGGATGGGAGGCTAGCTAGTCTGCAGACAATCTGGCTGTTGTCAGCATTCAGAAGATTTCCAGAACACCCATGGACACTGTACCTTGGAATGAAGGTAGTTTGACTAGCCCTTGTGCCAGCACACTGATGTACACTCTATCGAGCTCGGAATGTTAAGATGCTGATTAGGCCCTTTGTACCAGCACTCTGATGCATACTCTATCAACCTTGGAAGGCCGGAGGGCTGACTAGGCCTGTCGTGCCAGCACTCTGAAGCACACTCTATCGAGCTCAGAATGATAAGATGCTGATTAGGCCCCTTGTACCACCACTCTGATGCACACTTTATCGAGCTCAGAAGTATAAGATGCTGACTAGGCCCATCGTGCCAGCACTCTGAAGCAGGGCCGGACTGGGAACCACAACCAGCCCTGGCAAAGTGCTCTGCCGCCCCCCCATCCCACTCGGGGGGTGGGGGAGGTTGGAGGTGCCGCCGAGCTCTTTTCCGGGGCCGGTTTTCGGCCGGTTTTGGTACAGGGCCGATTTTGCAGCTATGCTGCAATAACGGCCCTGTAACAAAAACGACCCCTAGGGGCCCAAAACCGGCCCCCACCCGTGCGGCGCACCAGGGGATTGCCCGGTGCCCGCTATGGCCAGTCCGGGCCTGCTTGCCAGCACTCTGATGCATACTATAGCCAGCTTGGAAGGGTAAGATGCTTATTACGCACCTCATGCCAGCACTCTGATGCATACTATATCTAGCTTGTAAGGTAAGATGTTGACTAGGCCCCTCGTACCAGCAATCTAATGTGTACTATATCCAGCTTGGAAGGATAACATGCTTACCAAGCTCCTCGTGCCACCACTCTGATGCACACTCTATTGAGCTCAGAAGGATAAGATGCTGACTAGGACCCTCGTGCCACCACTCTGATCCAAACTGTATCAACCTTGGAAGGGTGGAAGGCTGACTAGGCCCCTCGTGCCAGTACTCTGATGCACACTCTATTGAGCTCAGAAGGATAAGATGCTGACTAGGCCCCTCATGCCAGCACACTGATGTCAACTGTATCAACCTTGGATGGACGAAGGGCTGACTAGGCCCATCGTGACAGCACTCTGATGCGTACTATATCCATCTCAGAAGGATAAGATGCTGACTAGGCACCTCGAGCCAGCACTCTGATGTATACTATATCCAGCTCGGAAGGATAAGATGCTAACAAGGCCCTTCGTGCCTGCACTCTGATGCATACTATATCCAGCTTGGAAGGATAAAATGCTGATCAGGCCCCTCTTGCGGGCCCTCTGATGCATACTATATCCAGCTCCAAAGGATAAGATGATTATTAGGCCCCTCATGCCAGCACTCTAATCCATATTCTATCCAGCTTGGAAGGATAAGATGCTGACTAGGCCCCTCGTGTCAGCACTCTGATGTGTACTGTATCCAGCTCAGAAGGATACGAGGATGATCAAGCTCCTCGTGTCAGCAGTCTTATGCACACTCTATTGAGCTTGGAAGGATACAATGCTGACTAGGCCCCTCGTCCGAGGAATCTGAAGCACATCGACCTTAGAAGGATGGAGGGCTTACTGGGCCCATCGTACTAGCACTCCGCTGTATACTATATCCAGCTCCGAAGGATAAGATGCTGACTAGGCCCCTCGTGCCAGCACTGTGATATGTACTATATCCAGCTCAGAAGGACAAGATGATGACTAGACCCCTCTTGCCAGCACTCTGATGCATACTACATTAACCTCAGAAGGATAATATGCTGACTAGGACCTTCGTCCCAGCAATCTGAAGCACACTATTGACCTTGGAAGGACAGAGGGCTGACTAGGCCCGCCGTACCAGCACTCTGATGTATACTATATCCAGCTCCAAAGAATAAGATGCTGACTAGGCTCCTCACGCCAGCACTCTGATGCACACTCTATTGAGCTCAGAAGGATAAGATGCTGACTAGGCCACTCGTGCCAGCACTCTGATGCACACTCTATTGAGCTCAGAAGGATAAGATGCTGACTAGGCCCCTCATGCCGGCACTCTGATATACACTCTATTGAACTCAGAAGGATAAGATGCTGACTAGGCCCCTCATGCTAGCACTCAGATGTGTACTACATTCAGCTCAGAAGGATAATATGCTGACTAGGCCACTCGTGCCAGCACTCTGATGCACACTCTATCGAGCTCAGAAGGATAAGATGCTGACTAGGCTCCTCATGCCACCACTCTGATCTACACTCTAATGAACTCAGAAGGATAAGATGCTGACTAGGCCCCTCATCCTAGCACTCAGATGTGTACTACATTCAGCTCAGAAGGAAAAGATGCTGACTAGGCCACTCGTGCCAGCACTCTGATGCACACTCTATCGAGCTCAGAAGGATAAGATGCTGACTAGGCCCCTCGTGCCAGCACTCTGATATACACTCTATCGAACTCAGAAGGATAAGATGCTGACTAGCCCCCTCATCCTAGTACTCTGAAACACACTGTTGGAAGGACGGAGGGCTGACTAGGCCCTTTGTGCCAGCACTCTGAGGCATACTAAATTCCGCTCAGAAGGATAAAATGCTCATTAGGCCCTTCATGCCAGCACTCTGATGCGTACTATATTCAGCTCAAAATGATAAGATGCTGATTAGGCCCTCGAGCCAGAACTCTAATGTGTACTATATCCAGCACAGAAGGATAAGATGCTGATTAGGCACCTCGTGCCATCACTCTGATGCATACCTAATCCAGCTCGGAAGCATAAGATTTTGACTAGGCCCCTCATGCCAGCACTCCGATGCACACTCTATTGAGCTCAGAAAGATAAGATTCTGAAAATTCCCCTCGTGTCAGCTATTCAATGCATACTATATCCAGCTGGGAAGGATAAGATGCTGACTATGCCTCTCGTGCCAGCACTCAGATGTGTACTACATTCAACTCGGAAGGATAAGATGCTAACTAGGCCCCTTGTGCCAGCACTCTGATGCGTACAACATTCAGCTCTGAAGGATAAGATCCTGACTATGACCCTCGTCTCAGTATTCTGAAGCACACTGGAAGGACGGAGAGCTGACTGGGCCCTACGTATCAGCACTCTGATGCGTATTATATACAGTTCAGAAGGATAAGATGCTGATTAGGCCCTTGTGCCAGCATTCTGATGCATACTATAAACAGCTCGGAAGTATAAGATGCCAGTTAGGCCCCTCGTGCCAGCACTTTGATCCGTACTAGATCCAGCTCGGAGGGATAATTTGCTGATTAGGCCCCTTGTGCCAGCACTCTGATGTGTACTATATCCAGCTCGGAAGGTTAAGATTCTGATTAGGCCATTGTGCCATCACTCTGATGCACAGTATATCCAGCTCAGAATGATAAGATTCTGATTAGGCCCCTTGTGCCAGCACTCTCATGCATACTATAGCAAGCTCGGAAGGATAAGATGCTGACGATTTCCCTCGTTCCAGCAATCTGATGCATACTATATCCAGCTGGGAAGGATAAGCTGTTGACTAGGCTCCTCGTGCCAGCACTCTGATGTATACTACATTCAGCGAAGAAGGATAATATGCTGACTAGGCCCCCTCGTCCCAGCAATCTGAAGCACACTATATCGACCTTGGATGCTGATCAAACCCCTCATGTCAGCATTCTGATGCATACTCTATTAAGCTTGGAAGGATAAAATGCTGACTATGCCCCTTGTCCCAGCAATCTGAAGCACATCGACCTTGGAAGGATGGAGGGCTTACTGGACCCTTCGTACCAGCACTCCGCTGTATACTATATCCAGCTCTGAAGGACAAGATGCTGACTAGGCCCCTCGTGCCAGCACTGTGATGTGTACTACATCCAACTCGGAAGGACAAGATGATGACTAGACCCCTCTTGCCAGCACTTTGATGCATACTACATTAAGCTCAGAAGGATAATATGCTGACTAGGACCCTCGTCCCAGCAATCTGAAGGACACTATCAACCTTGGAAGGACAGAGGGCTGACTAGGCCCGTAGTACCAGCACTCTGATGTATACTATATCCAGCTCCAAAGGATGAAATGCTGACTAGGCCACTCGCGCCAGCGCTCTGATGCTTATTATATCGAGCTCGGAAGGATAAGATGCTGATTAGGCCCCTTGTGCCAGCACTGTGGTGTACACTATTTCATGCTCGGGAGGATAAGATGCTAATTAGGTCCCTCCAGCCATCACTCTCATGCGTACTATACCAAGGTCGGAAGGATATGATGCTGACTCTGCCCCTCGTGCCAGCATTCTGATGCACACTATATCCAGCAGGGAAGGATAAGATGCTGACTAGGCCCATCGTGCCATCACTCTGAAGCACACTATATCGACCTTGGAAAGACAGAGGGCTGACTAGGCCCGTCGTACCAGCACTCTAATGTATACTATATCCAGCTCCAAAGGATAAGATGCTGACTAGGCTACTTGTGTCAGCACTCTGATGCATACTATATAGAGCTCAGAAGGATAAGATGCTAATTAGGCCCCTCGTGCCAGCACTCTGATGCACACTCTATTGAGCTAGGAACTGTAAGATGCTGATTAGGCCCCTCGTGCCATCACTCCCATGCGTACTACATCAAGGTTAGAAGGATAAGATGCTGACTAGGCCTGCCATGCAAGCACTCTTTTGTGTACCATATCCTGCTCGGAAGGAAAGCATGCTGACTAGGCCCGTCACCTCTCCTGCAGATAGTCTGCCAGTTGTAAGCACACTGATGATTCTTAGTACACAGAAAAACCAAAGGTTTGCCACTGGAATCAAGCAAGCCGGGCTGAAGAAGGCTGAAATGCCAGAAACCGGTCCTCGGTAGCTTGTTTCCGGTCCAGAGAAGGCATGGCTTGGCAGTTCGGGCAGGACTGTTCCCATGAGGCACAGGGTCAGACTGATTTGCATATGGCCATGTCTGAACTGGGGTGGCAGAGTGGGCTAAAGAACGGTGATGGATTAAGGAGCTGTTCCTTGCCACACCTACGATTCAAAAGGGATGCCTTTAGCATACACACCCAATCAAACCTGGCACTAGTCTTTTTCACCCCAGAATTCTTGGAGCCTTAGAACCAGATGTGGGGGTAGCATAAGAAATGCCTCCACTTCATAGGCCGTCACCAGGTATAACTATTGGAACCTCGGATCATCTTTTCAGTATGTTTCTGAACCTGTGGAAGACTTTAGAAGGATTTTATGGACCGCCAGATTACTGTCCTGCTGCTTGAGGCCTGCCGCTGTCCCAAGAGGACGGCCATGTTGCTACCAAAATACTGCACTGCTGGTTGAGACCCGCCCTGCTTCCCAGATGATTGCCCTGCTTCTAGAGCCCAACCTCTCTGCTAGAAGAGAACTGCACCATCTCCTTGAAAGCCGGACAGCTAGATGTGACTCTATGGTTTAATTGGGCCTCCTGTGTGAGCTACAGGAGCACAACAAACTCCAGAGACCGTGAACCCTCACCTGGTCACTCTGCTAGAGTTAGTCCTTACAGCCTCTAAATGCTGCCCCCTCCCCCATCCTGCATCTTTAGAAGTGGTGTTAGAGGTGCTGCTCCCACCTACCCTTAAATATTTTTACTTCAAAAACCTTTCACCATATATTGCTAGAAGAACCAGCAGAAGACTGGAACCTACCTGTCAATCAAGCCACCCAAGGTGCATTGCTAGTTGGTTTGACTTTGCAGTAGCTCCAGCTAATTTCTTCACCTCAGCAGCAAATCCTGTTCACCTGGATTTCTCAGTGATGGCATCTGGCCCTGTGGAGCCCTCTTTGGCTACATCTTGTAGCTTTGTCCCGCTGGAGGTTTTCAACTCCCAAAAAGTTGTCTAAGCTGAAAGGAAATAGTCTTCACCGGGCTCACTGTCGATCAGCTCTCCATCAACAATGCCAAACTCCTCAGCCTGGAAATTCAGCCTTTTCTGCTCAGAGCTTTTTCCTGCCAATGTCATTTGCTTCACCAAGACTTTGTCGAGCACTCCCCAGCGATGACGAATCCTCTTTGGGCACAGCCTGCTGCCGTGCCCCATTGAACCTCACCTTTTCCTTCTTCTTTTCTTCAAACTTTCTTCTCAGTCCAAAGGTAAGCCAAGAACAGATCCAATCCACCTTGTGTATCTGACTTGTGCTCCATTGCAGTAAACCCTAACTTTTAACTTTATACTGGTCTTGCGCAACCAAATACCCATGGTTGGCACTTTGATCTTTTAGGCTCTAGATTTTACTGAAACTTTTAAAAGTCATAACTTCAGTTGTGCTGATTGGATTTGTTTTGGTGTAATTACATTTATTAAAATGTATCTACATTTTCTACATTGGATTGGGATTTTTCTTGTCTCGTGTTTCACTTTATTACTGTTTATATGCTGCAGAAATACTTTACACATTGCCTCTAAGTTAAGCCTGACTGTTTTTTTGCCAAGCTACCAGAAGGTTAAAGAAGATTAATTTAGTAACTTTTAAGGTTTTCTCTAACCGGTATTGTGACTGTTGCTTCAGAAGGGCTCACCTCCCTTCCCACAACAGCCTTATAACATTCATTTTATAGATACATGACACCAAGATCTGGGATGTGGCTGTGGTCAGTCTCACCTGGAAAAGTGGAGCACCCTCTTTTACAACGCAGAGCAAAACTTCAGAGAAAGCAGTACCCAGGAGAAGGGACAGGATAGAAAGAAGGCACTGTTGAGAGGAGAGGGGCCAAGGAGAGTGAGGGAATAAGATAAGGAAATACTGAGAACAGAGCAGGCAGGGGGAGAGACAGTGAGAGAGCATGCACTGCTGCGCGTAGAGGCAGCCAAGGAAGGAAACGCATTAGAGCAGGAAATTTGTAGGCAAGAATTTTCAAAAATTTATAACACCAATACCAGTGCATACTATCCTAAAATCAATATAAAAGACATAATCATTTTATGACAGTTCTGCTCTTCGCCCACATCCGCCCTAAAGTTGTTGCGACTGCACAGGTATACAGTATCCGAAGGGTCCGATTTAAATAGCCTCAAAGCAGTGCAGTGGCTAGATGTGTCCAATAGTCTGCAAATGGGAGACAGCAGTGCAGAGTGTGACTGGATATAAGCTGGGCATGCAAACAGCAAATGTGGTAAAGACTCGTTTTGATCAAGACAGAAAAGATAATTCCGAGAGACAGATTCCAACCATCTTGCAGTGAATGATTTCAGATGGAGCGTCCCTACTTTACATTGATTGTGTCTAAAGGCCCCATAATTAAGTCGTAGTACTTCTTTAGGCCATACACTGATTTAAACATAAAACATTCCCCTGTCAGTGAAGTGCCTGCAACATTTTGCTCTGCCCTCTGCAGTATAAATTACCAATACTGTTTTTTTAGTGTCTCCTAGGAGGGTATTTGGGGTTCAGTAGTGTCAAATATCCCTAAAGCCTAAAAAACAGACAATTTTTTGGTTGCGGTCAACCATAGAATGTTTTAAATTCTATCTAACTTAATGATAACTTGTAAGGCAGCAGCATATTGATCAAGCTCTGGGGTAGCCCATCATCTTCATCAGAATAACATAGACCAAAGGGGGACATTAAGGGCTACCTTTTTATCTCCCATTTCCAAAAATAGAAGGTGCAATGGTGTACTTCGTGGAAGGGAAATCAGTGATCTTAAAAGAATTTCTCCAATTGCTCCAAAACCGAGGTGTCACCAAAGCCCCACAGCTCAGCACCATATAGTGCTGAGGCAAGTGCCTTGGGCTTATACACCTGCGAAGCTGGCACTATTGGCTTAGTGAAAGAAGCCTGGTGTTCTTTCAGGACGGCACCAATAGTCTGTCTGTGCTTCAAGCAAGAACTACTGATATGTGGATACCATGACATATTGGCTGACAATTTGATTCCTAGGTTATTAAACACATCAACCCTCTCTAGGACCTTATCGCCTGGCATCAGCTTTTCCTTACCTTTTTTATGGTTGCTAAACAGCATACATTTTGTTTTGTCTGCGTTGATTTCTAAGCCACAACTTGACAAAGGGCAGCAAATTTGAAGAATGTTCAGGCCACTCAGAGTTTTCGATATTAAAAGAGTGTCAAATATGCGGATCTTGGTGTTAGCTATAACAGGGACATCCACTGGTTAGTCAGAAAGATAGTCGCCCAATCCATTTAGATACAAAGTGAAGAGAGTGAGAACTAGTACACACCCTTGCAGAATACCTTTCAGCACTGGGATCTTGTCGATCAGTTGGCCCTATTACCCCCATCTGACACAGGCAAAGTTATTCTCATGTAGCTTAATCAGTATTGACGGAATATTGTGAGGCATACCCATCGCCTTCAAAACCTGCCACAGCCTCAAGCATGGAACCAGGTCAAAGACACATTTTAGATTGACAGAAGCCACAAATAAGTTGCCCTTGCTGATCAGATAAATCTTCCAAAACAATTAGGATAAACCTAAATTCCTGCTCAATCGTAGAGGTTTTGGCTCTGAATCCCACTTGAAGTTGGCTTATAATATCCCAATCTGATATCCACGTTTGATTTCATACAACAACCAAACAAGAATAGACTTTTTGAACACAACAATAAGACTAATGAACCTATAATTCATGTATACTGGTATAACTATGGCGCCCTGCCAAGATTCTGGAATAGATGTTCATATATAATGATATAATGTCGCCCTTCATATATATTGGTATAACTTAAGGCACCCACCCAAGATTCGGGAATAGATATTTCCCAGTGCAATCACATTGATTAAAGCTACTGTATAGTCAGCCTAGGCATCAGCATTATGAGCAAACAAATAAAGAGGAATGGCAACTGGGCCTGGAGCCCTTCTCCTTGCAAATGTAGACAGTGAGTCTAGAACTTTCTCTCTAGTGAATGGGGAAGAGGTAACATTCTGGAGGCTACTATACAACATAGTAACTTTGGTGCCAGGAACTACCTTCTCATAGTACAGGGCAGCAAAATGATTAACCTATTCAGTGGGGTGGAACATGGTTTTGCGGTTCTTCCCCCCCTGGGATTTGTACCACTGGCAACCAACTGAAGTGCAAAAAGCCTCTGGATTAACATGCCTCCGCTAACTCCTGCTAACCATTATTGTCACACTTCTTCTTTGCATTCAATATTCTAAGTTTGTATTACTTTCTGATGACTGCAATCATGGATGGCCTTTTCAACTTGATCGCCCTAGCTAGAGTGCACCTCAGGTGCCCACACTCCCTGTTAGACCATCCATTGTCTTTTATTTGGGGGGCTTCCTCTTAAATCCTAAAATAAAGTGCAATCCTCGCAAAAAGTCTTTTTGCAACACACTAAAGTCTAGGTGGTCTTCTTCCTTTTCCATACTTTTTGCAATGGTACTACTAGTTGCCTGAACATCTTTGTCGATGTTTGACAAGATTTCTGGCTTTCCATAACCTGATGCCATTTGAGGTGACATCTCTCATATATATGTACAACTATTGTATACTTATCAAACAAAGCTAGCAGCCTAAGACATAGAGGGTCATAGTCTCTCTCCACCCTTTCCTACTACCTGTACTACCATGTCACCCACTCTGGACCACAATCTTAAGTCGATGAGGATGTAATCAATTTGGATTTTGGACGAATGGTTTTTAAAAGTGTATGCCCCCTTGGTATCGGAATTAGTACGACCATTAGTAGCCCGATCCCCAATTCAATGGAGAGTGCTATCAAGTGAAGAATGGCTTGGGTCCATCTTTTGATTGAGTGAGGCTCCAGCTGGGGGATAGCCCAAGATTCTTTCTCCTCAGCAGTGATTTCAATCTCATCCATGATTAGGGGCTCAAATGAAGAATTAAGTCCCCTGCAATGATCATATATAAACTTGAACAAGACTTAGCCAGATGAGACTCTAGGGCTTGAATTGTCACCGAAGTGTGACTACCCTTAACCACATGTGCATATATGCCAGCAGTACGGGCCAGACGGATTCACGTTACAGCTTCACTTTCAAGAGGGTTCCATCTTTACCAGCGCGCATAGAAATATCGTCTACCATTGGTTCAGCTTTATCCTCCAGTCTCTTAAAAAGGATATCCACAGACCTCGACTTTTAAAGCATTTCCCCTTGCGCCATACAAACTTACCATGCCGTCCGTCTGAGCTGGGAAATCCGAAGCACAAGATCCACAAATTTTGGCAGCTATCATCTCATCTCATCAGAACCTTATAACAAGAGAGCGTCACATATCTATTGATAGAACGTGTCGTACCATTGAGCCATCAGATTTGTAGCATCTGAGACCATACAAAAGCTGTCATTTCATCCTAGCAGGATCATATAACAAGGGACCATCATATACCTATTGATAGAACGTGATGCACCATTGAGCCATCAGACCTGCTGTAGTTGAGACCTCACAACAGGTTTTAATCTTGTTCAAGATTCCTCCGTCGGATACCCATATTTTGCATAAATATATACTGTGCACATATTCCCAGTAGATACCCCAGTATCATACCAGCAATTGAAAATACAGAACTCCTGATGAAGGCAACTCGCCGAAACGCGTTGGATTAAGTTTTGTATTTGGCATTAATAATCAATTGTTGATCTATGCTTTAGTGCATGGATTATAAATTCTGGTGATTAGAAACATATTTATGTTTAGAAACCTGTATAAATTATTGTAAAAAGTTGTACATATGGTGATTTAAAAAAAGTGATAAAAAGCCACATAACAATTGTGAGAAAAAAGTAATTAAAAAGAAGTTTTATAAATCCACAATTCATGGTATTTCAATCTATATAATAACAATATGTGATAGAGTTCTAGAAATACACACATAACCCGGTGTTCAAGCTAGCTTTCATAAAAAGTGATTTCAATCTCATCCATGATTAGGGGCTCAAATGAAGAATTAAGTCCCCTGCAATGATCATATATAAACTTTAACAAGACTTAGCCAGATGAGACTCTAGGGCTTGAATTGTCACCGAAGTGTGTCTACCCTTAACCACATGTGCATATATGTTGAAGATCATCACACTATGGTCCCTCGCCCTACTTACTTCAATGCCTAGTATGTCAGTACAATCAATTGTTAATCGGAAAATCTTACAATTTGGTAAGGAATTCACCCATATTGTTAGACCACCCATAGGTCTTACAAAATTATTAGGCTTAGCTGAAAAATTGAAAAGACAAGTTGTGAGAAGTTGGCCTGCTATATGCCGTTCACTAATTAAAGTGGGCAACTTGCACCAGTCCAAACAACCTTATGGTGATTTAAGAGGTCCAAGATTACCTTAGAAAGCTTTCCAAGTAGTAGCTGTTGAGAGCAGACTTCAGGCTTATTCTTAAAGGAATGTTAAGTAGCTTATTTTACCAGAATGCAATCTTATAGTATTGGTTAAAGTAAAGGAAAACCACACGGTAGTTATACAAATATGTATTTATTAATATAACACTATCTAGTATGACACAGTATCTCCTACATGGAGATAATCACAAAGCACACACTACTTAAGCACAAAAATGACAGTAAATAGCACTAATTCACAGTGGGCCCCAGTGGGGGACCAAACCATATACTAAGTGAGTGGTATAAGAACCACAACTCAAGTCAAGACAGTGTCGAGAGGACGTAGAATTGCTGGGACCCCAAGGAACCACCCAAGGTGAGTACATAGGGACCCCACTGAGGACGGGTGCAGTGTGGGAACTCTGCACAATTTTACGGGAAAGTCGCGGTGGAAGTTTTAGAGTTTAAGGACCCTTCCCATTGGACTTCAAAGAAACCCAGTGGAAGACAGAGGGTTGTAGAGCCACCCAACCTGTGGATACTGAGATACCCAAGTTACCTATCCCAGGGAAGCCGGGTGCATAGGTCTGAAGTGGTGTCGGAAACCGCAGTCAAACCCAATGGAGGACTTGGAAGAAGAACTGCTGCTGGAAGGAAGAAAAGTGTCAGTTGGAATCCAAAGGTGTATTCTTGTCAAGAAGTACCTGAAAGCAGAGGGGACAGAGTCTGGGTCACTTGTGAGTGACCAGGGGCTTGGTAGACGAATGCTCACCGATGTCAGGTGCTTCAGGTGAGTGGATGGAGTCCTTGACTCTGTAGCTACAGGGACCAGGAGACGTAAAGGACAGCCAGGAGCTGGATATAAGCTGTGCCATGAAAGATGTAGAGTGCTGAGGGGTCGGTGTCTGGTAGGAGCACCAACAAGCCTTGGCAACGGCAACCCACGCAAAAGGTCAAGAATGGGTACGGCTCAGACCAGCAAGATCCAGGAGACTCACCACAGCAAGAGAAGTCCTGGCAGGCCTGGAGAACCCTGGGGACCCCAAGAAAAGAAAGGTGGACCCTCAAGTGGACCCAAAGGCCGGAGGCACAGGAGTCCCGAGAGGACCTCAAGCGTTTCACCAAACAACAGCCCACAGAGCTTTCGGTGTGAGGAGGTCAAAGCTCTTGGTAGGAAATGGTGCCAGAGGTTGGGGCTACTCAGAGCCCAATGTACTTGCAAATGAAGACAGTGCACAGAGGTTTGGGTATTGCAGCCCCCATGAGAGATACTAGCCTCAAAATTGGTAAGAGGGCAGCTTGGGCCTCGAGGGACATAGAAACCCACCTCCTGTGTGGCTGGACCCTTCAGAGTACGTAGGAGCTTGGGATCAGCAGACTGGTCAAAAGTGATGAGGTGCCTGTGAATGCAGGGGAGGGACTCCTCCACTCCGAGGTAGATGGTTTCTGGTTGTCTTTGATGCTCCATAGGTCCTGCATGTATCCTGTATGGTGCACGGGCACAGACGATGCAGCAGACTGAGTGGGAGACAAAGTCGTCCCAAACAAAGTCCAGCGAAGTCCAGAGTGTCCAGATGGTCAAAGTTCCGTGGATTTTCATTCAGAATCTTGTCCACATCGAATCAAAGGTCCTACAGCCAGGTAAGCCCATATGTACCCATGGAAGAAGGTTGGAAAGATTCTGTGGACCTTCTCAGGGGATGGTTCTGGACAGTGTGGAGGTTACTCCCATGTCCTTTGTCTAGTTTTGTGCCAGAGTGGGAGCCAACAGCTTCCAGGACTGGTTTGAACAGGGACGCCAAATGTGCCCCTCATGCAGACTTTCAGTTATGTTATGTTATGTTATGTTATGTTATGTTAAAAAATTATTTATAAAGCGCGCTAACACCGATTGGTTTCTTGGCGCTAACAAACAGAAAAAATCCTTGAACAAGGGGTATCTGGGATTCTATTGATATGCTTGTCAGTCCCTGGCAAGCACACCCACCCAGCCCCAATACACAAAATTGTGTCTGGGAGGTGGTCACACCTCCCCATACAGGATGTCTATTGTTCTGCCTTCCTCTGCTCGAGCTTGGCTCAGCAGCAGGAGGCCAGAAATGTGTCTCTGGTCAACAGCAACCATTTTGTGCTGTCCAGGACTAAAAGGCGGGTACCGGGAACACCAGGGACCCCACGAAGCTCACTTCTGAGTGGTGGAATCATACCTCTCACACCGGTTACCAGTGTGGGGGTATGATTCCAACATTTTTGATACCTAACACAATAGGGTTAGTTTCAGCCATTTTAGAGTTGGTCATCACACAGTCGGGTAATGCCCCTCTATATATTGTATATGACTGCTTCACTGACAACCCGGGAGAATGGACTCCGTAGGCTGCAGGGGTGTCCTGCTCATGCAGTGGCACCCTCTCACTTAGAACAAGCACCCTGCCTTCAGGATTGCAGAGGCCTGCTATAGGGGTGACTGATATGTTTTAAGTGCAGTGACCCTTAGATACAGTAAACCTATGTCTGAAGTAAGTGGTGCATGCACCGACTTACACAGGTTGCATTGGCAGACCCGTAGTTCCATTTTGCATGGCCTTTCATGGGGGGGGGGGCATTATACATGCTTAATGGGAGGCCTCTGGGGTACATGGGTATCATATACTAGGGACTGTCAAGCGTACACCATTTTCCAATCTGGAGTGTACCGAAGTACATAACATAACAGTTTAGGGAGTAAGCAGATAGACTGGGGTCCTGATTAGCAGGATCCCAGTCAGACTAGTCGAAAACCAGCTTAGCGCCAGGCACACGTGGGGGTACACATGCAGAAGGATCCTACCTTCCTTCACAAGTACCCCACTTTATGTAGAGATTCTATTGACCAAGTTTCTGGAAGTGGCATTTGTCATGCTTGTCGACAAATTCACCCCATGGTGGCTGCATCATCCTGGCTTTGAGGCCAGCCACATTACAAGAAACCACAAAGATCAGTGGTAAATCATGATTTTTAATGGATCACTTGGGGAGGGGACAAAGTACCTTCGGATTCAGTTAGTGAGCTATTTGAGACTTCTAGAACTGGAGAATCATTACCAGTACACAATAACCAAGGTATGCCAATATTGCAAATTTGGGAGTGGGTAGATAAGTCATGAGTATTCAAGCTGACCCTGTCAGTGTAGATGGTATCTGGGCGTTTAAAACCATCAAACTGAGCATCCAAACTAAACATGGGTGAGCAGGGGCCCAAAAGTGTATCCTGACGCTTGAGAGCCTCTGAACAGGTCGATTTTAGGTGAAAGATTCAGCACTTCTTGGGGTAGCCCTATATTATTAATACTTGCTCGGGGACTTGAGACAGGGGGGAATCTAGGGGTAGTCCAAGATTGTCGTACAATGCCCCCGCTAATCTGAACTGTATCCAGGTCACACTTCCCAATCAGTTGTCAATTGTTATCTTCCAAGCTAGATAGAACCTGAAACCTATCCACATGTGGCAGCTTAGCTGTGCGTAGGTAGTGGCAGTGTGGTTGTATTTCATTGAGTCTCCTGGGTTTTGGGGCTAAACGTTTAAAAAGAATATCCCAATGGAACAACATTTATATGCCCTGTGGGAGCTAGATCTGTGTTTGACTTTTCACTTTACTAAACAGTTTGATACTGTGCACACACTCATTTATTGTTGAACACACAACACAGCCTCACTCAATTGCCAACTCCCTAGAGCTCGTCCTTTACCCTGGCCAGAACCAGCTGTTCTAAACATTTCTTGCTCAGGTGGCTTCATGGCACTTCATTCACAGCAGGGACTTTTGATGGTATAGCACTAAAATGGATGCTAAATACTCTGAGTCCAACTTTAGAATGTCTTATTTATCTTTAGAGTTTTGTATAGCAGGAACTAGAACCGAAGGCATCAGAACGCTTTACAGAGTTAGCACAGCAGCAATTACACAAGTTACATAAAGGTCAAATGAAAGTGCATAGTAACCATATAAAAAGTAGCATACAATAGATAGCAGGATATGTGAATGATATAGCAGCAATTACACGAAGTACATAAAAAGAGTAAGTAGAAGTACCTAGTAACTGTATAAAAAAAGTATATACTAGACAGTAGGATATGCAAATTATATAGTTCTGAAGTAGTTACGGTTGGGTGTTGCGAAGATGGTGAGAATAGAGAAACAGTTTTTACCAAGGGCAATGGTACTGACATTTCAATGGAGGTTGTGGGGTAGGAGCATTAGGCCAATCTGGTCATTTAGTGGGAAGGGTTTAGATATTTATTAATAAGAAGAAGTTTAAGTTTCTTCTTAAAGTGAGGGAATGAGTGATTGTCACGTAAATCTTGAGGCAACGAGTTCCAGATTCTGAGAGCATTCCCAGAGAAGGAGCAGGTGTACTATTTTTCTTTCTTGAATCATGGCGGAATCAGGAGTTGACTCTTGGAGCTTCAAAGAGGTCTCTTTTGGCTGGCTTTTATAGATTGTTTGCAAGGTAAACTGTTTTTTTCATGTACAGAGCTTTGAGTGTTAATCAAGCACTTTTTAATATATATCTTGACTAGATTGGTAGCCTGTTGAGGTACTAAGAGTGGTAGTAATGTGGTCGAAGTGGCTCTTTCCCAACAGTAGTGTAGATTTCAAAGGAGCTAATTGTGTATTTGAGGTGCCCGTAATCATTGCGTTACCAAAGTCCAGTTTGGGGAGGACGAAGACTTGTACCACTGTCTTTAGTCTTTGATGGGAATGAATGTTTTTTTATTTTTTTAAGGTGTTTTAACGGGTAGAAGGCACGTTTAGCTGAGGCATTAATATACTCTTTCATAGTCAGGTTTTTGTCAAGTGTAATCCTCAGAGATTTTACAGAGTTAGAGATGGATAATTTGCAGTTTAATGCAGTGAGGCCGTCAAGCCAGATATCAACAGGGAAGGTTTTGCAAATTGTAAAATGGTTGTTGGACAGCCAGGATTAAACCATGGAGAGACTGCTGTTTAAATGTTTTAGTTGATTACATTTTTATGTAGATTTCAGTGTCATATGATAGGCAATTCTGTATTGTTTCAGGATCATTGCAAGGGGTTTCATATAGTGGTTGAATAGGGCAGGAGACCCTTGCGGACCTCCTTGTAATTCTGTTGTTACTTTTGAGATGGAGCTGTTTAATTTAATAACTATGAGCATTCATTCAGGAAGGAAGCAAACCACTGAAGAACAGTGTCATTGATACCTTCATGTAGTGCGAGGATGTTAAGGAGGATGTCATGGTTGACAGTGGCAAAGGCAGCTGAGAGGTCCAGGAGGACTTGGACTAAGAGGCAGGCCTGGCCTTCGTCCAGAGATCTGTGTAGGTCATCTACAATGCTCAGTATTGCAGTCTCAGTGCTGCAGCCTTTCCTGAACCCTGATTGGAAGGTGTTGTGCAGGATGTTCAAAGTGGTTTTTGAAATGAGCCAGCATACAATTTTCCATGATTTGGCCAGGAGGGGGAGGTTGGTTGGGAGAATTACTGTGCTGCACCTGGATGACCTTATTACAGTTCCTCATGACTTGAAGACACATCCTTTGCAGGCATGATCCACTGAGAGTGGTTTGCAGCACTTTGGGCTTGCCAGTTGCATGACAAAATGTTGCTTTAATGGACATGCGGTAAAGCCTCTCTTCAGCGCCCGTGCTGGACGAGAGCCAGTTGCTTTAGTACGTACTCTAGCACATGCCTGGCAGGCGTCAAAGCACTCACATATTCTTTATATTTTTTGTGGCTCTATAAGCTACAAAGATGGGCCTTGATATAAAGTTATAAAGGGGTAGTAACATTGCAAGCATGCATAATAAAAGGGTTTTTAAAGATAATAAATACAAAAATAACAGAAAAAAGTACCTGGCAGACACTACCAAGGGTTAATGCAATTTGCTAATGTCAGGCTAGGGTGAGCATACACACACACACATGCACCGCCCCAGAGAGTCAGTGATTTAAACATACACAAACACACACCATCCCCCCAATGACCTATCCACCACCACTTACTGGCTCAGTGAGGAGGGATGATATGGTGATGGCTGGTCACAGCAGGTCACCGTCATGCTCTAATCAGTGGAGGCCAGGCCGGCAGGTGCCAGTGCCTGACAGTTCTGCTTGGCCTACCGTGCTTGCTCTCTGTAATGCTGCCACTGCCATGCTCACGCCGCTGAGTGTCAGTGCGGAGCAGTACATGCGCACTGAGTTTTGACAGTGACTGCAGTTTTTGGTGGGTCCAGGCCAAAAGCATGTAAAGGCAGTATTACAGACCGCTTCAACTGGTTTCAGTTCAGTGCAAACTGATACAAACAGTATACTATGCACTTTTAAATTGCGCCACAACATTCTAAAGTGTGTACAGAACTTTGCAAGCCTGCTCCCTCACAGCAAAGCCATCAGCTGCCCTCCATAACAATTTACCAATGGAATTAGATAATGATGATGTTCCTTGGTGAAAGGCAGGTATGCACTGCTGACATTAATAGTGTGATGCAGTCATCATTTCTGGATCTGGGTAGGTCAGCCATACCAGGCAGATATCAAAAGGAGAACAGATACATTTATTTTGATTTATTGCTGGGCCCAATGCCCAGGGACAGAAAATTCAGTAGACATGGCCCTGTGAAATAAGTGCTGATGCTGAGCACTGGAAACCACTGACACAAATTAAGCACTGGTTTGGACCCATGTGCTACTTTTTTCTCAGTCATATTGACAATAGCAGTGGTAACCTTTACCCAATATTCATTATGGGAGGGCAAGACCAAGTAAGATGTAGGAAGTCCTTTTCCTCTGCAGCATTATGGGCGCAGCACAAGTCAGTCTGAAGGTCTCTTTGTATGAAGCTGTAAGGTGTGTGCTAAATTCAGTGAAGACAATTTTAATGAATGAGACACAGACTGCTACTGAGTTAGAGGGTTCAATGATGGAATATCGAGACAAAAATATCGATACACCAAAATATTCAAAAATAAATCAGGTGAACAAAAATATAGCCTTTCTATACTTATCTAACAAAACAACAATTATGAAGAACAAAAATATTGCTGTTAACAATATAGTTTTTGCTAATATTGAATACAAAAATATCAGTTACAAAAATATAGTTTCCTATAAACAAACATAAATTGTCGAAAATATCGCATCACACAATGACAACAGCAATATTGCTAAAATGAGTACATTTTTAATGACTCATCATACAAATAATGACATTATACATTAAAGAAAACATTAAACCAAACAATAAACAACCTATACACATATTTTAACAATAGAATATTCACATTACATTACCAAATAAATATAAATAAACCCAGGAAAATATAACTCAATACATAACTTCAATAAAATAAATATGTATAATCACTACCTTTATACCACAATGTATATATATGTATACATATCTTTATCCATATATTAAACCAGTCCTTAGTGATGCATCACTCAACAATAATCCACAAGTCTCCTCTGCTGTTCAATAGTTTATTCAGGATATACACAAATATCCCAACATGTTTCGGAGACATCAGTCTTCTTGCTCACAGGTCAGGAAGCAGACACTATGCTTGTCACTTATTTCTTTCAATGATTTGCAATTCACAGACACAGGACAGAGTGCTCATAATACATTGGAGAGGGTCGGCAAGCATGGGCACCATTTCCACATAAGAGTGATCAAAGCCATAACATAATGAAAAGAATGCAAGTTGCCCATTGCGTTTCGATTAGAAAATAAATGCCATACCATTTTGAGTGACATCTCACAATAAATACTATAAATGCAAATTAAACATTTATCAATCTTGTGGTATGAAGAAATGGCAACTCCTAATTCCTGCTGACATGTCCTGTGGCATTTGCCCACTGCACTTGCTCATAATTTCATGAGACCTAATGCCCATTGCGTGAACCATTTAGATATTCACAAGGGCATTATTTTTACCCAAAAGCTTTTAATCCCTCATATCCAATGTGTTTAAAACTGGACGTCATTCTGACCTCTCATGTACATAGTGTATGAAACTTAACATGCTAGGCAAAGGAGTTTTAGAAGCTACTAGGAGCTACGGAATGCCGCTCCAGTGGGTGTGCACCAACTACCAATTTTCCAACCCAACATTTGGTACGCAGTCATAACTAAAGAATTACACTTTTTCTTGTTTCGAGCGATCTAATTTCGGGATTAAGACACAGTTAAAATCCCCTTTAATAATCAAAGGTATATGCGAAAATCTGGTAAGGATGACAGTGAGATGGGCCAAGAAGGCTTGCTGTGCTACATTCGGCGCATACATACGGGCTAATAAAAGGGGCCTGCCATCTAACTGTCACTCCACCAGAACATTTCGCATTTAAGGGTCTATTTCCATGACCATGCATCGAAAGGGAAATGCAGGTCTAACCCATATTAAGCCCGAATTTGTAGTGCTGTAATATTGACCACACCAACGTTCCAGAACATGTGCGCCTTCCCCTCCTGCATTATGGGTTTCTTAGAGAAAGGCTATCTGGGTTTCACGCCATCCAATATATTTTTGTACTGTGTGACACTTGTTTGCTGTCCCCATACCTTGGACATTCCACGTTAAGATATGTAGCCTGGCCATAACACAATGTGTAGGCAAGGGAGGGGAGACACCCACCAGTGGAGGGAGAGGCCCCACATAATTCTGGTGGGTGGTAGCATGTGAGACATGCAATACTCAGGGCTGGGCAAATGCATATTATGTGACCTTTCAAACAAGTAAACTAGAACCACTAACTCCCAACCCAGGGAGGACAAGAAAACTCCAAGTGTCCATGCAATCAACAAACGGACCCACAGGTGGGATTATCCCAGTGGCGAATTTTAATGCAATACTACACCTAAGGAGAGGGTCCAGGGGGCAGTTGGCATACTGTCACCAGATACAGTAAGTCCGAAAATCAGTTCACTATCAAGGTAGGTCACTGACCCATTGCGGTTTAGTGATAATCAGAAATATAAGAATCTGCTCAGCCAGTCACAGGCATCGGCTGTCTCATTGAAGAAATAGCTGGTGTTGTTCACCATGATCTTTAATTTTGCTGGGGAGAGTAGCAAGTAAGTCAGTCCTGCCTGCCTCAAGCTTTTCTTTACTCCCAGGAAGGAGGCCATACATCACTAGATGGCCAGAGTGTAATCTGGGAATAGGAATATACACACATTGTCACAGAGTATTTGCTCAGTGGTCCTACTGCTCCTGAATGGCCTTTTTATCCCTGTAGTTCTTAAGACTGGCCACCACTGGTCTGGGAGCAGCTTATGGTTGCAGTCGCCGCACAGGCACTCGATGGGGGTGCTCCACGAGGCCCAGATCTCTGAACTGGGGTGAATGTATGTCATTGTTCTGCACTCTGTCCATCAATTGTTATTTTTCCATTTGTCACCCCGAGCGGGACGGGTATGTCCAGATGTGTATCCTGTGCTCTCCATGCCACTGGAGTCAAGCTATTCTGGATGATGACAGGTGAAACCCCAAAACTGGTCCAAGAATGCTTTTTACAGTCTAGGGAGGACCTGACCTTTCAAGTTTGGCTGGACTGTTCCCATTGGGCGCAGGGTGAAGACTGGTGTGCTTATGGTTGGGTTCAAACTGGAATGGCATGGGGAGCAAAAAAATGATGGATTTAGGCCCAGATCTCGGTACTCGGGTGAATGTATGACATTGTTCTACATTCCGTCCATCATTTGTTCTTTTCACATTTGCCACAAAGTATTGAGCTTATAGTTTCATGGGCGCCCCTGTTTGCGCCAACCATGTTTCACAAAATAGCACAGGGTTGGACCCTTCCTCCCCTTTGGGGTTGGCCACAAAATTACAAATGAAAGAACACCCTCTGATGATAGCACTGGCGCTATATGTGCACCAGCGCTATCTGTAGTACAGAAGGGGCTGCACACTTGTCTGTTGCCCTTTCGGTAATACAAAAGTGCCCTGGCGCAAACACATGTTGCTCCCCCAGGGCACTTTGTATAATATGGCCCTTGGAAATATTTGTTTTTCTAAGTAAAATCAATTAAATAGGTACACGTGGCAACTGCGGGTGCATAAGATGGAAGCATATTTCAAAGAATTTCAATTTAAATTGTATTGCATTCGATTTATCAGAGTCTTGTCAAGAAAATGTCAATAAATGATAAAGGAAAAATGTACTGTATGACATGCAAAATGTATAACATAAATGGAAATTATATTTTCAGAATTCAGCATAAAAATTATTGCATGACACAGCTTTTATGTTTGAGGATGTATGGAGGAAGGTGAAATGAAACATGTGTTTTGGATATGAAGTAAGGTGGTGAGGCATTGTTTTCCTGACCTCTCATGTGGGCCATGTTTTTCCAGAAACCTGGGGCAATATTCCCTTCTTCTCTCTTCAATCTGCACTCATCTTTCAGCTGCAGACCAGTATTCAATACCTGTATAGAACGTGTATCTAATTGGGTACTTATTCATGGCAACTAGTTAGTTGTACTTCCAGGTTATAGGGCACAGGGTAACGGAAGGGGAGTTTACAGAAAAGTTTGGGACAAAATTTAACTTGCTTGAGTGTATTGCCTGCATTCCTGAGACTGGAGGGTGCAGACCCACACAATGGAACGTGGGAGGGTGGAGACTGGGATACCCTTGGAAATTTTATGAGAACCTTTTACCAAGGAGTTGCTCTTCCTGGACACTACTATTTGATAGTTAGTAGGGAAGAAGAAGTCTGCCCAGAGATTCTATTGTTAAAGGTGAGGATGTTTCAAAGCACAGCCTGCCTTTTTGTATGTCCTTATTGATATGTCAGAAAAGTGGATGATGGATGCCCATAACTACGTGTTGTGAGAGATATTACCTTTAAGAAAGGCTTGACCATGTGGTATCTGCATTTTTGCCTGCACTACAGTCAAAGAAGATATCAAAAAAGGAATACCATAGGGCCCTCCATGCTGAGCGTGCCGCATTTTATGTCAAGCAAATTAGCAGGAGTTCCATTTTGGCTAAGAGTATTTTCTCCATAGTCACGGTGCTTAAAACACAGAAAGCCGCCGCAGGTCCCGTGATCACCTCTGATTTGCAATGCAATGAGCTGGCAAAGTTTTTTGTCAGGAAGGTTAAGGACATTTATAAATGCTTTCCTATGGTTCCTGTAGGCCCCCCTGAGATATCCTGCAACCTCATTGATGGCATTCTGGAGGTTTTTCCCCCTTCACTCAAGAGGTCTTACTGACACTTTGTTCCAAGGTGAAGTCAGGCTCCCCTGCCGATCCTCTGAAGCCTGACCAATTTCAAAGGATCTTACCCACCATCATACACCCTCTGGAATTGGTGATTAATGGGTCCTTGAGTGCAGGGGTGGTGCCCAGGGCTTTTAAGCAGGCCAAGGTAATACCGTTGCTCAAGAAACCTGCTTTAGACTCTGAAAAACCCAAATGTTTTCGGCCTATTTCCCTGTTGCCTTGGCCTGCGAAGATGACAGAGGCCTACATTAATTCCCTTCTCACAGAACATTTTACTGTAAACCACAGGCTCGATCCCTCTCAAAATGGTTTTTGGCCCGGCCACAGCACTCAGTCAGCGCTTTTGGCCGTGACTGAACATCTGTGGAAGGCCTTAGACGTGGAGAAGATGTTGGAACTGATCCTTTTGGATCTCAGTGCCTCATTTGACACGATGTCTCATGCCATCTTGCTGAATCACCTGTCGGAGGCTGGTGTCACTGGCTCAGCACTTAAGTGGCTGTCCTCCTTCCTCGCAGACAGAACGTTTCAGGTGGTTGCCCCCCTTTTTCCTCTGGTACTTTTCCTATAGGCCAAGGGGTCCCACAAGGTTCGTCCCTGAGCCCACTGCTCTTCAATCTTTATGTCCAACTCCTAGCGGGTGTAGCCAGGAGTAGAGGGTTGACCATGGTCTCTTACGTGACGACACTCAGTTGGTCCTGGCTCTTTCTAGTGACCCCGAGCAGGACGCCAGGAAATTTCAGAGCGACCTCTTGGCGGTTGCCGAGTGGATGACCACCAACTGTCTCCAACTGAATACCAACAAGACTGAAGTGCTGTTGATGGAAGGGAACCATGATTGCTGGAGCGAGCTGTGGTGTGTGTTTGGGTAAGGCTCCCATCCCTAAGCCTGTAGTAAAGAACCTGGGGGTCTGGATGGACACCTCATTCAATTTTCAGACTCAGACTAAAAATGTGGCGGGAACGTGTTTCGGTTTGTTGCACGGGCTCAAACCAATCCTGGCCTTCTTCAATGCCACGTCTAGGCAGATCATTATTCAGGCCCTGATTTTGTCTAGGTTGGATTATGCTTGCTAGCTGTATCTGGGAGCTAATAAATCTGAAATACAGAGGCTACAGAGAGACCAGAACGCAGCCGCAAGATCTCTTTTGGGCCTGCGCAGAACATCTGCAGTGACCAGTGCCATACGTCGCCTCCACTGGCTGCCTGTGGCCAGGCGAATTGCGTTTAAGGCACTGTGTATAGCCTATAAAATTCTGAAACTGGAATCCCCTCAAATTCTAACGGATCTCCTTTTACCTTATATTCCCACTCAATCACTTCAATCCATGGGACAATGTCTGGTAGTGATCCCCCGGGTGAGAAGGGTCTGTGCCGGCGGACGCTCCTTTCGTAATAGAGCTGCCATTATGTGGAACTCTTTGCCGGCCCACATTCGAGGACTCACTAATTATTTTCACTTTAGGAAGGTCATTAAAACATTTCTTTTTCCCTCCTTATAGGCCTCCTGTGTTTTTGT
This sequence comes from Lissotriton vulgaris, assembly GCF_964263255.1. Classification (NCBI taxonomy): domain Eukaryota; kingdom Metazoa; phylum Chordata; class Amphibia; order Caudata; family Salamandridae; genus Lissotriton; species Lissotriton vulgaris. The sequence continues at coordinate 758,353 of NW_028252489.1, forward strand.
GCATGCTATTCTCTTGCTGCTTAGTGCCGGGACGCCTCTTAGCTGGGGCAGCTGTTGCGCTTTATACAATTTTAACATAACATAACATAACACCTCAAACCAGTGCCAGAACCTTAGGTAGTACATCCATGTCCTGTCTGGAAAATGAGTATAATGGTTGTGTCCTAATAACGTTTATGCAGTTTCCAGTTATTCTTGACCATGAAAGAGAATGTTTTTCAAGGTACTCACAGAGGTACTGTGAGGCAGGGCTGGTATCTGCATGTCAGACAGTCTTGCAGAGGTGAGTGTATATCACCCAAAGCCTTTAAAGCTAGATGGAGAAGCTGTGGTTCTGCCTAGCACCAACAAGACTGTATGGATGCTCAGGGAGGGAAGGAGAGAGCCTAGGCCTAGCCATAATGGAGGAGAGGCTGTCCAGGAGGAGAAGACCAGCTATGTTCCTGGCTGTGGAGTGTCCAAAAGAGGCCGAATGACACTGGAAGCCAAGTCTGTACTTTCTGAAGTTGTGTGATGTCAACCGTTTCCCAGTGCGATTAATGTGTGAAATCACATCAAGAAACTACAAGACAGCCAACAGTGTGCTATCTAGCACTCTTGCAGCATGCCTGAGGTGCTTGTCCAGGTACTGCTGAATTTGTGGTACATCCAATGAGAGCCATCATCGCTGCTGTAGTGGTACATGGAGTCTGAAACTGCTAAAGCCATATATTCACCAACCCGAGTTATCATGCTGTTCATTTGAGTTGCCTTATGGATGTGTGTGTCTGGGGGCGTGGCAAAGACCACCAACATGATGGCTGCTTCTTAGTGAGGCTCAGGATCCGGCGGTCTCGGATCTGCTGCTTGCTACTGCGTTATACTAACGCTGGTGTCCCCACTGCATACTGGGAGTGTTGTGGTTCGAGGAGATGCAGGGGCGATGCCCTCATGCACCACTGTTACCTGAAGCTGAGGGGAATCAGGAGTGTTGCAGTGCCACTGACATTACCTCGGAGGCCATGCTGAACAGGCCAATATCGCTCGATCTTGTCGGTTGCCAACACGCCCCCTCCCTCCTCCTCCATGTGTGGGCCACGGAGCGGTTGGCTCCTTCAGACTTGGCCCGCGGCCCTGTTCCTGATCCCGGAGCTGTGAGGCAGCGAGCTGCTGTGAGTTCGGAGGGTGGGTGAAGTGCGGCCTGGGTGGCTGTCTGAGTGCCGCAAGCTGCGCCTCCCCCTGGCAGCTGCCTGCACTGCGTGGCTGGTGCCCTGCACATGCCCTTATACAACGCTCATGGGAGGCTGCTGGGGGTGCGAACAGTGAGTCCAGTCTGTGAGCTTTGACCTTGTCTAACCAAGCCAAACTTCTGGCACATGTGGAGCTGTGGAAAAGGGAGGTGCTGCGCTCACTTGTCTACTTGGCAGTCCCCAAGAGACAGTAGCCTAAATCATCTGCAGGGGGTGCTTGAGATATAGACCATCGTCTGTACACTGGCCGGTATGGGGCTATGAAGGGACACGGAAATGCAGAGTACATTGCCCCCCACTGGCCCAGACTCCCCACTGTTTGCATATTGATCCTCTGGTTTTATGTGAGGGGATTCTGGGAGCTGATCTGCTGCACTGCCTGCTTACACCCAGAATTGGGGAGCTGGGGATAGGATCCCTGCCTACTGACACACTGCGTGACAGCAGTTGTGACCCACGGACATCTCTACGCACATAGACACAACACTGGGGGCCCCACATATGACACTTCATGCAACCCGCCTTGTCCAGAAACTCCATGATGTTGACTAAAGCCTGTACAACAATTGTGGGGCAGGCCTAACTGGGGGGGAGGATTGAAGATGCTGAGTGCACGCCCTCCCCCTGTACCCACGGTGTTCGCTTACTGAAGACATGACATGAGTCGTTCGGACCGCGCTGGTCACCACGGCTACCAGTCAGATTCAGAAGAGCCCTCGGTACCAGGTGGTGCCGCAGCCCCCCCATGTGACATCTCTGCTGTGATGGTCAAACTCAAGGCAGGCTTCAGAGCCATGGAGGCATGCTTCAATACACTAACTGGCTAACTGACAGTCTGTGCGAGCGGAAGGACAGACAGTGAGTCCTGATTGAGGGCGCTGAAGAAAGGATCTCCAGCCTGGAGGATAACTCTGTGACAATGCAGAAATGCATAGATATAAGGGAGGACCTTTTAAAACAAGTGGCAATCAAGAACGAGGACCTCGATGCCAGATCTCGTAGGAATAACATTCGTATCTCAGGAATTGTAGAAAATAACGACATCGGGCGTCCTGAGAACTTTGTTGAACAACTGCCACTGGCCCTCTTTGACCACCCTCGTTTCTCCAATACTTCTGCAATCCAACGTGCACACTGCTCATTCGGCCCCTGACCTCCGGAAGGCGCTCCACCACTATTTCTTATAGCCTGTCTGCTCAATTATAGGGACAGAGAAACAGTGCTGCGGTTAGCCCAGGAAAAGGTTCCCCTTCAATATCAAGGTTCGAATATCCCCATCTTACCTGATTTCACCCCAATAGTAGAGAAAGCTCACCGGAAATACCCCTTTAGACGCCAAGGCCTATTACAAAACTATCCATGCTGAATCTCTATAGAATGACCATGCACCCCGGATGCTAATGGGACACGGGGACACAGGAGCCCACCCACCACATCTCGAAATGAGAATGGGGTGGTTGGCTGCTGGGTCTGATGTCTGATACCCTTGCCTCCTTGCTTGTATATACATCAGCAAATGACTCATATTGAATATCTCCTTGTTTGTGTATCCGAATTCATGTTGGCAAGAAACGCATTCCAGCTTTGGCTCTTTACTTTGTAGGGACCGCCGGAGACCATGTTGCTCCCATGCCCCCATGGTGAACACCATTTTAGATTGTTGTGGTTTAAGTTTATCTTTCTTTCTTTCTTGAGGGACTAAATAGGATTCACAGGATAATGTTGGATCTAGTGTGGGTGGGGGGTGGCTCTCTACTGTTTGACTCTTTTACTAGAGTTGTAATGTTTTTGATGTTGCACATCGCATCTTAGCATTCACCACCTACACTGTTGTATGGCACAAGGCCCTTGGCCTGATGTATGATCACTTCATACTAACTCCACAACAAGGTCACATCCATCGACCTAGGTGCAGTTACCTGGAATCTACGCGGTATTTACAATCCCCTCAAAGGGAAACAGGTACTGAAATATCTTAATAGATATTCCGATAAAATTGTTTTTCTTCAGGAAACCTATTCCTCCCCATGTGCTGACCATACCTTTTCTAGGAACTGTGGCACACATCGATATTTCTCATGTTACAGTTCCTACTCGCTGGTACTCGTATCTTAATTCATAAAACTGTACCTTTTCTTTATCACTCTCACTAAACTCACATGGCAGGCCGATATCTGCTAGTACATTGAACGCTAGGAGACAAAAGTACACTATTAGTCAATATATATGCCCCTTACCCTGACGACCCTGATTTTTTTTAAACTTCTTTTCCCGAACGGACAGATTTGTGGTGTACCATTTTACTATTGGTGGGGATCTTAATTTACCACTTTGTATGCACACCGATTCCGCTAGCACGCTCCCGTTTGACAAACCTAGGGTCCGAGACCTATATGCTGCATGATGCATGGCATACAGATCACCCTACGAAATCCAGATATACCTTCTGTTCAGCGCCCCATACGGTCTGGACTCGATTAGGATATTGGCTAATGACGGCCACATCTCACTAGTGGATATTCGAGGTAACAGTGCTCCCTAGAAAACTCTCAGATCACAATCCAGTATTATTGAAACTTCAGATTACATATCGAAGTGGCCTTGAGTTCAGATGGTGTTTCAACAGTGATTCTTCCTGGGACCAAGTGGTCCGTAGTGAGATTCATAAGTCCATTATGTAATATTTTTAGCACAATGCAGGAACTGTGCCCTCACAAGCGACCTTGTGGGAGGCTTTTAAGGCCTTCAGCAGAGGGATGTGTATCTCCAAGTAGGTGGGTATTCTTAGAGATATCTGCAAGCAATTAATCTGGATTGAAACAAAACTGCAGGATCTGGAGCATTGCGAGGAGACTGATTGAGCACCTGGACTGACTCGATGGGCAGAACTACTGGCAGAATATCACAAGTTGGCAGAACTGGAAACCGCATATCAGAGTTAACACTCCCAAGCTTGTCGCTATTGTGAGGGCAAGCGACCTGGCCGCACCCTTGCTCCCATTCTACGCCCCAACAGATCAGTTAATTATGTTGCAGAACTCATAGGAGAGAATTGAGGGGTCATTACGAGCACAGAACGTATCATGGCCACGGTCTGTACTTACTACCAAAAATTGTACTCTTCTCAGGTAACTAACTAATGACCCTGAGACACTATAAGCATACCTAGCGGATGCTGCCATTTATGGCTTGAGGATGGTCAGAGGCAATTCCTCACTGAGCCACTCACCCGAGAGGAGGTGACCCAAGCTATTGGCACTCTAGATGGCTCAAAAGTGTCTTGGCTCGACGAACTAACAGGGGGGCATTTTATAAAGTGTATAAGCAACAACTTGCACCAGGATTGTTGACATTATACAACAAGGCCATGCAGGTTGGCACTTTACCCTCCACGCCCCGAGAGGAAGTCCTCACCTTGCTGCTGAAACCCGGGAAAGGTCCTGGTAATTGTGTGTCACATCGCCTATTATCTCTGTTAAAGTACATTTTGGCCAAGGTGCTAACAACCCGATTAGCCTTGCAAATGGAGCAGCTCGTCTCCTCTGCACAGTATGGGTTTGTTCCACACCAGTCCACCTCCTTGAATCTCCGTACTGCGTTTTCTATGCTTAATCAAATTTCTCCCGCCATTCCCACTGTAGTGGCATTTCTCGATGCAGAGAAGGCCTTCGACTCCATCGAGTGGCCTTCTCTCTGGGCTGTGCTAGGCAAACTGGGTTTTACACCCAGTTCATATTACTAATTATGCTCCTATATTCCAATCCGACGGCCTGCATTAGAGTGAACGGTGCTATATCAGATGCGTTCCTGATTCTGCGTGTACTCGGCAAGGGGCTCATTATCCTCCTTTTATTTATAAAGGCAATGGATCCTCTGGTCCAGGTGATGCAGGAGCGCCACTTGCATCGGGGGTTCCAACTCACCCATGGGCTTTTTACTAATATAACTGTATGCAGATGGCATTTTACTGTTCATCTGCAACCCCCACCTCAATCTCCCCCTTCTTAAGCAGGAGACAGTCAGATTCAGTGTCTTCTCAGGCCTCGGTATAAATTGGGCCAAATCAGAGCTGTTCCCGTTAACGGACGCAACGGCTCTTACCCTGGCTGAGCTCGACTTTAAATGGGCACCTGATGGAACTAAATACTCGGTCATCCACATCCATAGAGAGAAGGAGCAGGTACTACAACAAAATTATGGGCCAGTTCTGTCACATCTCAATGCACAGGAGGAGCGTTGGATAAAACTCCCTTTGTCAATAGCTGGGCGAGTTGCAATTATAAATATGGCCATCTTGCCTCGCTTTCTATAGCTCTACACTAACATCCCTATTCCCTTAACACAGTACTTTTTCAACACACTAAGAGGAACCCTTTGCGATTAATATGAGCGGGAACCTGTCCCCGTATTCCTTGGGATACGCTTACACTCCCTTATAAGCGTGGGGGCCTATGTGTTCCTGACCTACATTTATATTATGTAGCAGTTCAATGCCATTACACATACCGTTCATACCATCCTGACAGTCGAATACCCTATTGACACCCTGAAAGAGTGGTTCTTGAAAGAATCAAGCACACCCAGATTCTACCAAAGGGAAACTCACTCCACGATATGGACATACAAACGGTGTCCTTTACCTGTTGGGCATGGCGCCGTATTAGTGGCACATTGGGAGGTGGCTCCCTCAATTTCAACGCCATCCCGCTGCATGACAACCCTTGGCTCCCTTTCGCTAGGGAGAAACTAGTCCAAGGCATCCTTCATAGGTATGACCTCCACACTATGGGGGACTTGTTCCTTCATGGGCATGTTACTCCACTTTTGGAGGGACCATGGGATAGGGATATTCCATACATAGACCAATGTATTTTCAGGAGGGAGAACACATGATTATTAGACTATATAGATCCGGTCTTGAACTAAAACCCGACATTACCAATAAAGTGCGTAAGGTTTGGGCGACAGAACTCTGGATGAAGATCAATGACAAAATGTGGGCATACTGTTGCACACAGATGCAGCGCATTTCTATCTGTCAACGCCACAAATTGTTACACTTTACATTTTTACATCGATATTATATATCCCCATCCGATATTGCTAAGTTTGACTATACCAGACCTGTGCTAAGTGCCAAGATGCGGGAGCTGACTTTGCACACCTCGCCTGGACCTGCTCAGTAGTACATGCTTACTCGGTGGCGGTGTTCGAACAGGTCTCAGCTATGACGGGTGCAGGGCTTGCACCTTGTCCACTAAATGCCATTATTGGGATATACCCTCAAGGTGCCACACAGCTTCCAAAGGTTGGTGACAATGGCATTGCTACTGGCTAAAAGAGAGATAGCCCTGCAATGGGGTAGTGCTTGTCCCCCCACAGCTTTGGGATGGCTGGAGAGTATGTGTCATTGCTAGAAAGTAGGAGAGGATTATGCACAGATGCAACCCCTGATCTCACATCCCAAAAACTTCTGGGCCCCTTTCCAGGCCTACCTGTCATCTATAGAGCGGAATGAAATACAGCTCAACATTCATGTCACTTTATACATGTCTCTGCGCTATCTGATGCCTAGAGTATCCCAATGACTAGTGCCATCCAGCTGAAGAATAGTTAATACTGTGAAATATTTGTAAATGGAATGTTACATGTCCACATGGAATGTTACATGTTCAAATAGGATGGTCGAACTTTATTTTTTAATCTGTCATTTGACAAGTGTGATGTGTATACATTGTTGATGTTAATTTGAAATCCTCAATAGAAAATAGAAAAAAGGACGTGTGAGTCTGCCACCCAATGTACAAACTCAATTCAACTCTATGCTACTCCACTGTACAGCACTGTCCTCCAGTCTATACCAGTGTATACCACAGTCGTTCAGTCTATGCCACTGTACCCCACTCTGACACTATATGCCCCTCCGCTCTACCAACGATTACTCCACTGTACAACCCTGTATTACAGTCTATGTCATTGTAGTGCACTGTAGTCCACTGTATGACACTCTATCACATTGTACTCCACTCTGCTTCACTCTCTCTAGACCACTCCACCCAATTTATTCCATGATTCTCTATGACACACTACTCCACTGTACTCAACTACTCACCTCTATGCCCCTACATTACACTCTACGCCACTCGTCTCTAAGACATTCTTTGGAACTCCACTGTACCACACTCCGCCAAACTGTACTATACTCAACATCACTTTACTCTACAAGACTGTACTATACTCTATGCCACTCCTCCCTATGACAGTTTCCTAGACTATATGACATGCCACACCACTCCACTCTATGCCACTTTACTCCACTCTATGCTATGTCACTCCACTGTACTCGATGGCACTGCACTGTTGCTGTATAGCATTTTAGGACCCTAGTGTAAATTTCCCGATTCATGTCCTTATATAGGTATAAATCACCCTATCCTTATATAGGCATAGAAATCATAACCATATTTAGACATAGCTCATGCAGTCCAAATACAGCATGGCTACTTCCACTAGTTCCGAAAATCCACAATGATTTCTTGGAAAACTCGCCTTCAGCAGCTAGGGACTTCCCCTTGCTTGAATATTGATTTATCCAAGAACTAAAGGAGTTTTCAAAGAACTGAGACTCTGATGACATTATTATGTCCAACCTTACATCAAACTCGGCACCTTCAAGGTATAAATATGCCCACACTTGTCCAAGCAAACACACAGTGGTTTGGAGCAGTTCGACTATCTACTTGCCCGGCCTATCTCGCTGCAGCAAGTGCCGAAGGAAGCCGACCCTCCAGCAGACGCACTGAGAGAGACGCTGTCTTTTCTCTTGCTGAGAAATCCAGCTCCAGTGTTTCCAAGCTACCCTTGCGGGTTGTTGGGAAATTGAGTCCTGAGACAGAGATATACCAGACCTCCTTCATTCTAAACTAAGGTACGGAGCTGATTAGACCCTAAGAGAAATCTTGGATAGATTCTTGGCAAAAAGAAACTAAACTTATGCTACACCACACTTACTTCTTCCCTCGTACTAGACTTAGGTTAGGTACATCGGGGTAGGCGTATTTTAGAAGCACCAGTTGAGTACTTTTAGTCCTTATTTATTTAATGTATGTATTCTATATATTGTATGGCTTAGAAACCATTCCATGCTTTTACAGTATTATTTCATAATACTCATTATACTTTACAGCCAGTATTACGATTGTAGCAGTTCATTTCTTCTGCATGAGAACGAAGACTGTTCAATAAATACCTTTTATTGAAAACGCATGTCTCTCTATTTCTCTGGACCTCTGGTGAAACGAAGCATGCACGATTGACTGAGTGAAATATCTATCTATTGTTTCCACGACTCTGAAGATACGTTTTATCTTGGGAAAACAAAGTTGTCATGCTTATGCGGTTGTCAGAAACTAATCCCTTCCTGTTTATTCGAGAAGGTTTCTAGTGACCTCTGAGCTAGCTGGCACTCACAATTAAGTCTAATATATTCGATAGAGACCTAGTCGACCTAAGTCCTACGTCAATTCTATAGGATATATTATTCCAATGCGCAGGGCCTGTTGGGAATATAGGAACTAGATTACACTGTACAACATGGCACTCAACTCTATGACACTCTACTTCACTCTACCCTAAGCCTTTCCACTAGACTCCACTGTACAACACTTTACCCCATTCAGTGCTACTGTAGGACACTCCACTCAATGCTGCTTCACTCTACAATATTCTACCCTACTCTATACAACTCCACTCTACAACGCTCTACTACATTCTATGCCAGTGTACAACACTATACTACATTGTATGCCCCTACGCACCACTGTACAACACTTTACTCCACTCTGTTCCACTGTACGACACTCTACTCTATGCCGATCTACAACACACTAAGATACACTACGCAACTCCCTCTAGGCCACTCCACCCCACTTTAATCCTCTCTCCCCAATGACACACTACTTCATTCCACTATGACAGACTACTCTCATCTACTGCACTTTTCTCTACTCTACTGTATGCCAATGCAGTCTACTCCACTCTATACAACTCCACTCTACAACACTCTACTACACTCTACAGAGTACTGTACACCACTCCACACTACTCCCCGCAATGACACTCTACTCCACTGAACGACACTCTGTGCCCCTTCACTCTACCATACATAACTCCACTCCATAGCATTCAACTGTACACTAGTGTAATCCAGTCTATTTCTTTAACATCCACACATATGTATGTGTGTTTTTATGTACAAATATATTTATATATAGTGTTAAATAATTTGCGTAATTTATTTACTGTGCATTATATTAATTTTATACATTATATAATTTACTACTTTAAACGTATGTATATATATCACAAAAAATTATATTTTTGGATAATAATGTCTACAATTTTTGTTGATATTTTTGCGATCTTCATTAGTATAGGAACACAATATTGTGGCAAACAATATTTTTTAACACAATATTTTTGTTAACAATATTGATGTGTCATCGAAACCAACTTACAGTGATGTGGCCCAATGGCCCTCAGATAGGGGCCTGAGATGGTGAATACTTAGGTCTTCCTATTGAGTGTTAAATTCCATTTGCTGTGTCTTGAAGCACATTTGAGGTTGAGGTAATTTGTTTATCAGGGCTATTGAAGGGTCCATTGGGTATTCTGCATGTCATGATATTGCGTAAACTAATGCTCTGGTTTAGATCTACAAGGTTTGTTTTCATCACAACAGATGCAAAAAGTAAGCCTAGTTAAATGCACCAGTGCTTGAATGAGAAAGACAGTAAGTGATGCTGGAAAGCAAAAGGAAGGGTGCTATTTAGCATAGAAATACTGTGCTCACCCATCCAACATAAGACCATGTCAAATTTAATCCTGGGAAGTTGTAACCCAAGAAACATAAGCAATTCCAAATATTATAGCCGGTATAGGCCATTATATATGTTATCCCCTAAGGGAATCAGACGTACAATCTTGTGGAATGATGTCAAAAGATACTGTAGTCTGTTATCAAAGAAAAGATAACTTCAAGTGGTCAATGGCTAAAGGGTAACCCATGAAAAGTAGGGGATACAAGATATTACAGCAATGCATGAGCCATAGTATTTGGTATCCCCATTATAAACGATATTGAAAAGCAAAAGGAAGGGTGCTCTTTCCTATAGAAATACTGGGCTCATCCATCCAACATAAGACCATGCCAAAATGAATACTGGTAAGTTCTAACCCCAAAAACACAGGGGATACAAAATATTAAAGATGGTAAAAGCCATTATATTTGGTATCCCCTAATGGAACTAGATCTAAACTCTTGTGGAATGATGTAAAAAAATCAGAAAAGCTACTTTCGTCTGCTATCAAATAAAAGGCAACTTCAACTGTTGAATGGCTAAAGGGTAACCAAGGGGATACAAGATATTAGAGCTATGCATGAGGCATAATATTTGGTATCCCCATAGTAAACAGTGTTGGAAAGCAAAAGGAAGAGTTATAATTAGCATAGAAATACTGTGCTCACCCATCCAGCATAAGACCATGTCAAACTGATTCCTGGTAAGTTCTAACCAAAGAAACACAGGGGATACCAGATAATATGTGGAACGATGTAAAAAGATGTTAAAAGATACTGTAGTCTTCTATCAAATAAGAGGCAACTTCAACTGGTCAATGGCTAAAGGGTAACACTTGGAACACAGGGGATATGAGATATTGCAGAAATGCATGAGCTATAATATTTGGTATCCCCATTGAAAATTACATTGGAAAGCAAAAGGAAGGGTGCTATTTGACAAAGAAATACTGTGCTCACCAGTCTAACATATGACCTTGCCAAATCGAATCCTGGTAAGTTCTAACCAAAGAAACACAGGAGATACCAAATATTATAGCCGGTATAGGCCATTATATATGGTATCCCCTAAAAGAAGCAGACATTCAAGCTTGTAGAATGATGTAAAAAATGTGAAAATATACATTTGTCTGCTATCATAGAAAAGGCAACTTCAAGTGGTCAATGACTAATGGGTAACAAAGGAAACGTAGTGGATACAAGATATTACAGCAATGCGTGAGCCATATATTTGGTATCTCCATTGTAAAAGATGTTGGAGAGCAAAAGGAATGGTGCTATTTGGCATAGAAATACTGTGCCCACCCATAGCACAAAGGACCATGTCAAATGGAATACTGGTAAGTTGTAACCCCAGAAACTCAGGGGATACCAAATATTATAGCTGGTATAGGCCATTATATATGGTATCCCCATACAAAACCTGACGTACAATCTTATTGAATAACGTAAAAAATGTGAAAAGATACTGTAGTCTCTTATCAAAGAAAAGACAACTTTAAGTGGTCTATGGCTAAAAGGTAACCCATGAAACATAGGGGATACGAGATATTACAGCAATGCATGAGGCATAATATTTGGTATCCCCATTGTAAACGATGTTGGAAGCAAAAGGAATGGTGCTCTTTGCCATATAAATACTGGGCTCATCCATCCAACATAAGACCATATCAAATTAAATACTGGTATGTTCTAATCCAAGATACACAGGGGATACTGAATATTATAGCCGGTATGGGTCAATAAATATGGTTTCTCCTAAGAGAACCGGACGTACAATCTTGTGGAATAATGTAAAAAATCTGAAAATATACTATAGTCTGTTATCAAAGATAAGACAACTTTAAGTGGTCAATGGCTAAAGAGTAACCCATTAAACGTAGGGGATACGAGATATTACAGCAATGAGTGAGCCATAATATTTGATATCCCGATAGTAAACTTGCTGGACAGCAAAAGGATGGTCGCTATTTGAAAAAAGAAATACTGTGCTCACCCATCCAACATAAATCGATATCAATTTGAATACTGGAAAGTTCTAACACCAGAAACACAGGGGATACCAGATATTATAGCCGGTAAAGGCCATTATATAAGGTATTCCCTAAGGGAACCGGATGTAAAATCTTGTGGGAGTCATGTAAGAAATCTGGAAAGATACTGTAATATGCTATACAATAGCAATAAAAGGCAACTTTAACTGGTGAACGGCTAGAGGGTAACCAATAAAACATAGGGGATACGAGATATTACAGCAATTCGCGAGCCATAAGATTTGGTATCCCCATGGTAAACTATGAGGGAAAGCAAAGGAAGGGTTATAATCAGCATAAAATACTGTGCTCTTCCATCCAACATAAGACCACGTCAAATTGAATTCTGGTAAGTTCTAACAACCGAAAAACAGGGGATACCAAATAATATTGCTGGTATAGGCCATTATATATGGTTTCCCCTAAGGCACAGCTTTCCAAACTGTGTGGCGCGACACGTTACTGTGTCGCGACCCACACCTAGGTGTGTCGCGACCCACACCTAGGTGTGTTGCGCGACGCGATGACGTCTGCCGGCCGGCCTGCCGATATTAGGGGAATGCGACTCGAGCCCCCTCACTCAGTGATCGGGATGTGCACGCGACGTGCAAGGCAGAAGGCGGAACAGCTGCAGAGCGGAGCCTCGTGGACAGGAGCTCCAGTGGGTATTGACCCCACCGCCCCCTTTTCATGAAACAATGATTAACAGAAGCCATTCTCCAGCTAGTTTTTAAAATGTAAACATAACAAAGCTGACCGCTGAGGAACAATTCCTAACTTTTGAAACTGTACGCACTAACGCAGAGTACTTTCTCAGCCCTCTAGTTCGGCCAGGAACTTGGGAGGGATTCTGCCCCACTTTTGCACCACTTTGCTCCCACAAGGATAATGATTAAATGTGAAGCCCGCAGTCAAAGAATTCTCTGACACATTCTTTGCTAAAAAAGTCAAGACCTCCTTGAAGGGGTCACAAAACCTGTGGGGCAGCTATGCGGGGACTGACTCAGCCTTTCATCTTTCTGTAGTCAAAATGAGCATTGTTGAGTTTAGCAATAATCTCCTCTTCTTTAAGAACCCAGACATGGTTCAGGTAGTGCCGACTGTCACATTCCCGACAGTCTTCAGTGCGCAGCAACAGTGCGCCACCCTCTCGTGTCATGACAGTCCTTTTAGCGCAGACCTAAAAAGCAAACTTTGAACCGTCCAAGTCACAGACTCTCCGGCAGCCGGGCCTTTGATGGTAAGTGGCCCCGAGGCCCGAGGCTCTGAGGCTGATTAACTCTGAGGGTCTCCCCGCCGGTGCCAAGCCATGAAAGAGGCCTCTTCAGTGCTCACTCGAGTGAGTGCAAGTTCATGGGGTCCCGCCCGGCCAGGCCTGCGCCTGACGGATTACTCCCGCTGTGAGGCGCCTGAAGGGGGCTGAGGCTGCCGGGGAGGGCCCGGGGACGCTCCCTTGGACTTTCGGCCTCTCCTCGAGCAGGTCAGACCCAATCAATCAATCAATCAATGACACTTATAGAGCGCGCTACATACCCGTAGGGTCTCAAGGCGCTGGGGGGGGGTGCCGCTGCTGCTCGAACAGCCAGGTCTTCAGCTTCTTCCTGAAGGAGAGGTGGTCTTGGGTCAGGCGCAGGTCGGTCGGGAGGGAGTTCCAGGTCTTGGCGGCCAGGTAGGAGAAGGACCTTCCTCCTGTAGTCGCTCTTCGGATGCGGGGGACGGCGGCGAGGGCGTGGTTGGCTGATCGGAGGTGGCGTTTGGGAGCGTAGAAGTTGATCCGGCTGTTGAGGTAGCTCGGGCCTTGGTCGTGTAGGGCTTTGTGTGCGTGGGTGAGGAGGCGGAAGGTGATTCTTTTGTTGACGGGGAGCCAGTGAAGGTCTCTCAGATGTCCGGAGATGTGGCTGGTTCGTGGGATGTCGAGGATGAGTCTGGCTGAGGCGTTCTGGATCCGCTGGAGTCTCTTCTGGAGCTTGGCGGTGGTTCCGGCGTAGAGGGCGTTGCCGTAGTCCAGTCGGCTGGTGACGAGGGCCTGGGTGACCGTCTTCCTGGTCTCGGTGGGGATCCACCAGAAGATCTTCCGTAGCATGCGTAGGATGTTGAAGCACGCCGAGGAGACGTTGTTGACTTGCCTGGTCATGGAGAGGGAGGAGTCCAGGATGAAGCCCAGGTTGCGTGCATGGTCTGTCGGTTTGGGTGCGGTGCCCAGGGCGGGAGGCCACCAGGAGTCGTCCCAGGCGGAGGGTGAAGAGCCGAGGATGAGGACCTCCGTCTTGTCAGAGTTCAGTTTCAGGCGGCTGGTCGTCATCCACTCGGCTACCTCTTTCATCCCTTCGTGCAGGTTGGCTCTGGCGGAGGCGGGGTCGTTGGTCAGGGAGAGGATCAGCTGGGTATCGTCGGCGTAGGAGATTATGCTGAGGTTGTGTTTGCGTTCCCACCCATCACCCCCACTGGGGCCTACACCTGAATATATCATAAATATGGAACATTGTGTACCTTAGATGGAGCTTGGAGGCAGAGGATGTAGGAAAGCCTTGCCCCTCGCAGAGACAGCCCCAGTGGGTACCTTCGACGTGACACCTGGGTCTCATTTCTGTATATTACAGCCAGGAAACAAAGTGGGTGTGTGGTGCCGCCTTGGCACCTAAAGGCCAAGAGTTGCACGTAAAAGTAACGACCTGTGTTTAACGTAGCGCCTATTCTTAGCTTGTTTCTAAGCACTGATAACTTAATCCAATAGGACGACGGAGGCACTGAGACCTAAATGCTAGTTCTAGCTTGTTCTCTAATGGATTTGAAATAATAAAAAATGACCAAATCGGGCATGACCAAAATGTGCACTTTTCCAAACCTACACTTTTCACATCTACATGTGTGCAAACTGGACGAAAGCTGATCGAGTTTAGTGAACGGGGGAGGCGAACAGGCAATCAGCATATTTGCACTTGAAATTTAGGAGTGGCCAAAAAAGGCAAGTCAAACTGATAAACAGCAAACCTATTGTGTCCTGTTTCACAAATGTGGAGCAAACAATTTGCCCCCAGGTTTTTTAATCCAATTCCAAACAGGCCCAGCAATCCTGTAGCACTGGTAAAGAGTAAAGATGCACATTTTGCCATCACCAGCCCATGTTTGGATGGCTGAAGGTTTGAATGCTAAAAGTAGGGTTCTGTCTTTCCTTGTAAGCAGCTGTTAACCTTGACGATGGTCAAACTGTGCACAACAGGCCTTGTTCCTTGTCGAGGTCGGCAGTCCCAAAGCTTTTATGGACTGCTGTTGAGTGTCTTTCAGTTATATTGATTTATTTCCCCTGAAAGTCGGTGCATGTGTGTGTGGGGATGTGTGTGTGTGGGGTTGTGTGTGTGTGTGTGTGTGTGGGGTTGTATGTGTGTGGGGGGTTGTGTGTGTGTGGTGTTGTGTGTGTGTGTGGTTGTGTGTGTGGGGTTGTGTGTGTGGGGGGGGGGTTTTGTGTGGGGTTGTGTGTGGGTGTGTTTGGGGTTGTGTGTATGTGTGTGGGGTTGTGTGTGTGGGGGGGTTGTGGGGTGGTTGTGTGTAGGTGGTTCGGGCTCGCTCGCTGCGCTCCCGTTACCGTGTCCCCAAATTTCTTTTCACAAAAAGGTGTGTCACCAACATGAAAAGTTTGGAAAGCTGTGCCCTAAGGGAACCAGGCGTGCAATCTTGTGGAATGATGTAAAAAATATGACAGGTTACTGTCGTCTGCTATCAAGTAAAACACGACTTCAAGTGGTCAATGGCTAAAGGCTAGCCTATGAAACATAGGGGATACAAGATAATACAGCAATTCGTGAGCCATAATATTTGGTATCCCTATTGTAAACGATGTTGGAAAGCAAAAGGAAGGTCGTTGTTTGGCATAGAAGTACTGTGCTCACCCATCCCTCATAAGACCATGTCAATCTGAATACTGGTAAGTTCTAACACCAGAAACACAGGGGATACTAGATATTATAGCCGGTAAAGGCCATGATATATGGTATCCCCTAAGGGAACCGGACATACAATCTTGTGGAACAATGTAAAAAATACTATAGCCTGCTATCAAGTAAAATCAACTTCAAGTGGTCAATGGCTAAAGGGTAACCCTTAAATAAAACGTAGGGGATACAAGATATTACATCAATGCGTGAGCCATAATATTTAGTATCCCCTAAGGGAACCGGATGTAAAATCTTGTGGAATGATGTAAGAAATGTGAAAAAATACTGTAGTCTGCTATCAAATAAAAGACAACTTCAAGTGGCCAATGGCTAAAGGGTAACCCAAGAAACAGAGGGGATACGAGGTACTGCAGCAATGCGGGAGCCTTAATATTTAATATCCCCATAGTAAACGATGTTGGAAAGCAAAAGGAAGGCAGCTATTTGGCACAGAAGTACTGTGCTCACCCATCCAACATAAGACTATGTCAAATTGAATTCTGGTAAGTTCTAACCCAAGAAACACAGGGGAAACCAAATATTATATGCGGCATGGGCCATTATATAAGGTATCCCTTGAGGGAACCGGAGGTACAATATTGTGGAATGATGTAAAAGATGTGAAAAGATGCTGTTTTCTGCTATCAAATAAAAGACAACTTCAAGTGGCCGATAGCTAAAGGGTAACCCATAAAACATAGGGGATACAAGATATTACAGTAATGCGTGAGCCATAATAATTGGTATCCCCATTGTAAACGATGTTACAAAGCAAAAGGATGGCCGCTATTTGGCTCAGAAGTACTGTGCTCACCCATCCAACATAAGACAATGTGAAACTAAATCCTGGTAAATTGTAACCCAAGAAACACAGGGGATACCAAATATTATAGGCAGTATGGGCCATTATATAAGGTATCCCCTGAGGGAAGCAGACGAACAATCTTGTGGAATGATGTAAAAAATGTGAAAGGTTACTGTAGTCTGCTATCAAGTAAAACACGACTTCAAGTGGTCAATGGCTAAAGGGTAACCCATTAAACATTGGGGATACGTGATATCACAGCAATGTGTGAGCCATAATATTTAGTATCCTGTCCCGGTTTGGTGTGGGACGGAGAGAGAGGAGGGGAAGGGGATGCAGAAATAGAGTCCGAGGCTTTAAAGAAGAATTAAGTGAAGGCTTTATTTTTATATATGACTTTCTCCTTCGGCTGGTGATTCTCTCCCGAGCAAAGGCGGCCGGGTCGATGATGGGTTTTCTTAAGGGCTCCAGCTTGCGACTCGGTCCGCTATCCGCTTGTCCCGAAGTCTCAGGGTACAGCCACCGAAATGAAAGGAGAGAGAGGGACATATTAGTGGGGGGGTTTGGTACTCAGGTACAGCAAGGACCGGGAGTGAGGGTAACCTAGTGCAAACGGTGAGTTTTTACTTTCAAAGTACAGGAGTGCTCGTGTCAGGTATAGGGGAGAGGATCTGAGGACTATATACAGGGCTATACAATTATGCAGGCTACTCCTTAGGTGGGGCCCGACGTCCCACCCAGCCCGCCACTCTGTCCCATACCTGTTGGAGCCACGCTCCTCCTGTGGGAGCGTGGCGGGGCGACACGTGGAAACGGTGCCATCCTGGCTTCTCCAACTTTCCTCTGGTCTGCAGGGCTTGATCCGCTCGATCCTCCTCGTCCTTATTCTCCTCTCTGCTGTAGAACACTCCTTTCTCCTCCGGGAAAACGCCGTCCGGCGCTTCCTGGGATCTCTCCCCTTTTGACGTCGGGACGCTCGTCATGGGCGGGGCGTCGTCCGTTGTATACTCCCACTTAAAGGGATCAGGTACCTCTACCTCCTCGTCAGTCCACCAGTGTTCAGGGTCTCGTACCACCCACTCTTCCTGCAGGCTTGATTCGGGCTGCTGTAAGGATGGAAGGGAAGCAGGTGAGAGCGGGGTGGCGGACCACCACTCCAGATCCGGGGTCGGTACCTCCACCGGGGAACCCGCCCCGTCACATATCCCCTATGGGAACCTGATGTAAAATCTTGTGGAATTATGTGAAAAATCTGAAAAGATACTGTAGTCTTCCATCAAATAAAAGACAACTTCAATTGGCCAGTGGCGAAAGCGCAAATCATGAAACGTAGGGGATAAGAGATATTACAGCGATGCATGAGCCATAATATTTGGTCTCCCCATAGTAAACAAATTTGAAAAGCAAAAGGGAGAGTGATATTTGGCATAGAAATACTGTGCTGACCCATCCAACATAAGACCATGTTAAAATGAATACTGGAATATTCTAACCCAAGAAACACAGGGGATACCAAATATAATAGCTGGTATATGCCATAATATATGATATCACCTAAGGGAACTGTACGCACAATCTTGTGGAATGATGTACAAAATGTGAAAAGATACTGTATCCTGCAATCAAATAAAAGACAATTTCAAGTGGTCAATGGCTAAAGTGTAACCCATGACACATAGGGGATATGAGATATTACAGCAATGCATGAGTCGTCATATTTGGTATCCCCATACTAAACGATGATGGAAAGCAAAAGGAAGGGTGCTATTTGGCATAGAAATACTGCACTCACCCATCCAACATAAGATCAGGTCTAATTGAATCCTAGTACGTTCTAAACCAAGAAACACCGGGATACCAGATATTATAGCTGTTATAAGCCATTATATTTGGTATCCCTTAAACAAACCAGTTGTAAAATCTCATGAAATGATGAAAAAAATGTAAAAAGTTACTGTAGTCTGCTATCAAACAAAAGGCAACTTCAAGGGGTCAATGGCTAAAGGGTAACCGATTAAACATAAGGGATACAAGATATTACAGCAATGCTTGAGCCATAATATTTGGTATCCCCATTGTAAACGATGATGGAAAGCAAATGGAAGGTTGATATTCGCCATAGAAATACTGTGCCCATCCATCCAACATAAGACCATGTCAAATTGAATACTGGTAAGTTCTAACCCCAGAAACACTGGGGATACTGGATATTATTGCCGGTATAGGCCTTTATATATGGTATACCCTAAGCGAACCAGAGGTAAGTCTTGAGGAATGGTGCTCAAAATGTGAAAAGTTTCAGTAGTCTGCTATCAAGTAAAACACAACTTCAAGTGGCCGATGGCTAAAGGATATCCCATGAAACGTAGGGGATACATGATATCACAGCAATGTGTGAGCCATAATATTTAGTATCCCCTATGGGAACCTGATGTAAAATCTTGTGGAATTATGTGAAAAATCTGAAAAAATACTGTAGCCTTCCATCAAATAAAAGACAACTTCAAGTGGCTGATGGCTAAAGGATAACCCATGAAACGTAGGGGATACAAGATATTACAGTAATGGGTGAGCCATAATATTTGGTACCCCCATAGTAAACGATGTTGGAAAACAAAAGGAAGGTTGCTATATGGCATTTAAGTACTGTGCTCACCCCTCCAATGTAAGACCATGTCTAATTTAATCCTGGTAATTTCTAAACCAAGAAACACCGGGGATACCACATATTATAGCCGGTGTAGGCCATTATATTTGGTATCCCTTAAGGGGACCGTATGTAAATTCTAGTGGAATGATGTAAAAAACGGTGAAAAGTTACTGTACTCTGTTATCAAATAAAAGGCAACTTCAAGTGGTAAATGGCTAAAGGGTAACCCATGATATGTAGGGGATACTTGAAATCACAGCAATGTGTGAGCCATAATATTTAGTATCCCTTATGGGAACCTGATGTAAAATCTTGTGGAATTAGTGAAAAATCTGAAAAGATACTGTAGTCTTCCATCAAATAAAAGACAACTTCAATTGGCCAATGGCAAAAGCGCAAATCATGAAACGTAGGGGATAAGAGATATTACAGCGATGCATGAGCCATAATATTTGGTCTCCCCATAGTAAACGAAGTTGAAAAGCAAAAGGGAGAGTGATATTTGGCATAGAAATACTGTGCTGACCCATCCAACATAAGACCATGTCAAATTGAATACTGGTATATTCTAACCCAAGAAACACAGGGGATACCAAATACAATAGCTGGTATATGCCATAATATATGATATCACCTAAGGGATCTGTACGCACAATCTTGTGGAATGATGTAAAAAATGTGAAAAGATACTGTATCCTGCAATCAAATAAAAGACAATTTCAAGTGGTCAATGGCTAAAGTGTAACCCATGACACATAGGGGATATGAGATATTACAGCAATGCATCAGTCATCATATTTGGTATCCCCATACTAAACGATGATGGAAAGCAAAAGGAAGGGTGCTATTTGGCATAGAAATACTGCACTCACCCATCCAACATAAGACCATGTCTAATTGAATCCTAGTAAGTTCTAAACCAAGGAACACCTGGATACCAGATAATATAGCCGTTATAAGCCATTATATTTGGTATCCCTTAAACAAACCAGTTGTAAAATCTCATGAAATGATGTAAAAAATGTAAAATGTTACTGTAGTCTGCTATCAAACAAAAGGCAACTTCAAGTGGTCAATGGCTAAAGGGTAACCGATTAAACATAGGGGATACAAGATATTACAGCAATGCGTGAGCCATAATATTTGGTATCCCCATTGTAAACGATGATGGAAAGCAAATGGAAGGTTGATATTCGCCATAGAAATACTGTGCCCATCCATCCAACATAAGACCATGTCAAATTGAATACTGGTAAGTTCTAACCCCAGAAACACAGGGGATACCGGATATTATTGCCGGTATAGGCCATTATATATGGTATACCCTAAGGGAACCAGAGGTAAGTCTTGAGGAATGGTGCACAAAATGTGAAAAGTTACAGTAGTCTGCTATCAAGTAAAACACAACTTCAAGTGGTCAATGGCTAAAGGGTAACCCATAAAATGTAGGGGATACAAGATATTACAGCAATGCTTGAGCCATAATATATGGTATCCCCATTGTAAGCGATGTTGGAAAGAAAAAGGAAGGGTGCTATTTGCTGTGGGAATACTATGCTAATCAATCCAACATAAAACCATGTCAAATTGAATACTGGTAAATTCTAAACCCAGAAACACAGGGATACCAGATATTTTAGCTGGTATAGGCCATTATATGGGGTATCCCTTAAGGGTACCAGCTGGAAAATCTTGTGGGATTGATGTACAAAATCTGAAAAGATACTGTAATCTGCTATATAATAATTGGTAACTTCAACTGGTGAATGGCTAAAGGGTAACCTATGAAACATAGGGGATACAAGATATTATAGCAACCTGGGAGCTATAATATTTGGTATCCCCATAGTAAATGATGTTGGAAAGCAAAAGGAAGGGTTATAATCAGCATAGAAATAATGTGCTTAGCCATCAAACATAAGACCATGTGTAATTGAATCCCGGTGAATTCTAAACCAAGAAACACAGGGGAAACCAGATATTATAGCCGGTTTAGGCCATTATATTTGGTATTCCTTAAGAGAACCGGATGTAAAATCTTGTTGAATGAAAAATGTGAAAAGTTACAGTAGTCTGCTATAACAAATAAGGCAACTTCAAGTGGTCAAAAGCTAAAGAGTAACCCATGAAACGTAAGTGATACAAGATATTACAGCAAGGCGTGAGCCATATTATTTGGTATCTCTTTGTAAACGATGTCGGAAAGCAAAAGGAAGGGTGCTATTTGACATAGAAATACTGTGCCCATCCAATCAACATAAGACCATGTCAAATTGATTACTAGTAAGTTCTAAACCCAGAAACACAGGGAATACCAGATACTATATCCGGTATAAGCCATTATGTATGGTATTCCCAATGGGATCTAGATGTAAAATCCTGAGGAATGATGTAAAAAATATGAAAGGTTACTGTAGTCTGCTATCAAGTGAAAGGCGACTTCAAGTGGTCAATGCTTAAAGGGTAACCCAAGAAACATAGGGGATACAAGATATTACAGCAATGAGTGAGCCATAATATTTAGTATCCCGTGAGGGAACCAAACGTACAATCTTCTGGAATGATGTAAAACATCTGAAAATATACTGTAGCCTGCTATCAAATAAAAGACAATATCAAGTGGCCAATGCCTAAAGGGTAACCTATGAAACGTGGGGGATACGAGATATTACAGCAAGGCATGAGCCATAATATTTGGTATCCCGATAGTAAACAATGTTGTAAAGCAAAAGGAAGGGCGCTATTTGACATAGAAGTACTGTGCCCACCCATCCAACAAAAGTCCATGTCAAATTGAATCCTGGTAAGTTCTAACCTGGAAACACTGGGGATACCACGTATTGTAGGACGTAAAGGCTATTATAGTTTGTATCCCCTAAGGGTACTGATGCAAAATTTTGTGGAATGATGTAGGAAGATGTGAAACGATACTGTAGTCTGCTATCAAACAAAAGGCAATTTCAACTAGTCAATGGCTATAGGGGAAACCCGTGAAAGATAGGGGATAAGAGATATTACATTAATGTGTGAGCGATAATATTTGGTATCCCCATAGTAAATGATGTTGGAAAGCAAAAGGAAAGGTGCTATTTGGTATAAAACTACTGTGCTCCTCCATCCAACATAAGGCAATGTCAAATTATATCAAGTTATATTTGGTATCTCCTAAAAGTTCTGGATCCAAAATCTTGTGGAATGATGTACAAAATATAAAAATATACTGTCGTCGGCTATCAAATGAAAAGCAAATTCAATTGGTCAATGGCTAAAGGGTAACCCATGAAAAATAGGGGATACAAGATATTATGACAATATGTGAGTTATAATGTTTGGTATCCCCTTAGTAAATAATGTTGGAAATCAAAAGGAAGGGTGCTGTTTGGTATAGAAATACTGTGCTCACGCATCCAACATAAGGCGAAGTCAAATTGAATCCTGATAACTTCTTACCAGAGAAACGCTGGGGATACCAAATATTATAGGCCGTATAGGCTATTAAATTTGGTAACCCCTAAGGTTACGGATGCAAAATCTTGTGGAATGATGTACAAAAATGTGAAAAGATACTGCAGTCTGCTATCAAACAAAAGGCAATTTCAGCTAGTCAATAACTAAAGGGTAACCCATGAAACATAGGGGATACGAGATATTACAGCAATGCATGAGCCATATTATTTGATGTACCCATGGTAAATGATGTTGGAAAGCAAAAGGAAGGGTTTTATTTGGTATACAAATACTGTGCTCCTCCATCCAACATAATGCGATGTCAAATTGAATCTGGGTAACTTCTAACCCGTGAAACACCGGGGATACTAAATATTATAGGCCGTATAGGTTATTATATTTGGCATCCCCTAAGGGTACAGGATGCAAAAAATGTGGAATGATGTACAAAATGTGAAAAGATACTGTAGTCTGCTATCAAATAAAAGGCTAATTCAGTTGGTCAATGGCTAAAGGGTAACTTATGAAACATAGGAAGAACGAGATATTATGGCAGTGCATGAGCCATAATATTTGGAATTCCCACAGTAAATGATGTTGGAAAGCAAAATTTAGGGTGCCATTTGGTATAGAAATACCTTGTTCCCACATACACCATAAGGCGAAGTCAAATTGAATATTGGTAAGTTCTAACCCAAAAAACACTGGGGATAACAAATATTATAGGCCATGTAAGCTATTATAGTTGGTATCCCCTAAGGGTACGGATGCAAAATCTTGTCAACTGATGTACAAAATGTGAAAAGATACTATAGTCTGCTATCAAACAAAAGGCAATTTAAACTTTCCAATGGCTCAAGGGTAACCCATGAAACATAGGAAATACGAGATATTACAGCAATACGTGAGCCATAATACTTGGTATCCCCATAGTGTATGATGTTGGAAAGCAAAAGGAAGGGTGCTATTTGGTATAGAAACACTGTGCTCCTCCATCCAACATAATGCGATGTCAAATGGAATCCTGGTAACTTCTAACCAGAGAAACGTTGGGGATCCCAAATATTATAGGCCGTAAATGATATTATAATTGGTATCCCCTAAGGGTACCGGAGGCAAAAACTTGTGGAATGATGTACAAAATGTGAAAAGATACTGTAGTATGCTATCAAATAAAGGGCAAAATCAATTGGCCAATGGCTAAAAGGTAACCCGTGAAACATAGGGGATACAAGATATTATGACAATGTGTGAGCCATAATATTTGGTATCCCTTTAATAAATGATGTTGGAAAGCAAAAGGAAGGATGTTATTTGGTATAGAAATACTGAACTCTCCCAGCCAACATAAGGCGATGTCAAACAGAACCCTGGTAACTTCTAACCCAAGAAACACTGGGGATACCAAATATTATAGGCTGTATAGGCTATTATATTTGGTATCCCCTAAGCGTACTGGATGTAAATTCGTATGGAATGATGAACAAAATGAGAAAAGATACTGCTATCAAATAAAAGGCAACTTCAAGTGGTCAATGGCTAAAGGGTAACCCATGGAACGTAGGGGAGGCGAGATAGTACAGCATTGCGTGAGCCCAAATATTTGGTATCCCCATAGTACAATTATATGGACAACAGAGGGAAGGATGCCATTTGGCAAGAAAATACTTTGTTCACCCAGACAACAGAATGTCATGTCCAATGGAATCCTGGTAAGGTCTGTCCTGCGAAACATAAGGGATACCAAATATTATAGCCCTTATGAGACATTATATTTGGTATCCTCCAAAGGAACTAGATGTGAATGCTTGCACAATGAAATAAAAAATGTGAAAAGATATAGCAGTCTGCTTGCAAATAAAATGCAATTTAAGTTGCTATGTGGCTAAAAGGTAATGCTTGAAAAGTTGGGGATTCTAGATATTACAGCACTGCAGAAGCCGTAATATGTGGTATCCCCACAGTAAAATATTATGGAAAACACAGGGAAGGGTGCTATTTGGCAGGAAAATACTTTATCCACAGAATGCCATGTCAAATTGAATCCTGGTAAGCTCTAACCCAAGAAATATAGGGATACCAAATATTATAGCCCAAACAAGGCGTTATATTTGGTATTCCCGAAAGGAACCATATGTGAAAGCTTGTGGAATCAAATGAAAAATGCAAAGAATTAGTGTAATCTTTTATCATATAAAAGGTAACTTGAATTCATCACTGGCTAAAAGCTAACCATTGAAAAGTAGGGGATATCAGAAATTACAGCAATGCAGGAGCAGTAATATTTGATATCCACACAGTAAAAGATGTTGGAAAACACAGTAAAGGGTGCTATTTGGAAGGAATATACTGTGTTCATCTAGCCCAAAGTATGTCATGTCAAATTGAGTCCTGGTAATCTCTAACTCGAGAAACATAGGGAGCACCAAATATTACAACCCTTGTAAAGCATTATATTTAATATCCCCAGAAGGACCCTGATGTGAAAACTTGCCGAATGAAATCACAAATATGAAAAGATACTGCAGTCTGCTTTCAAATAAAAGGCAACGTCAGTTGAAAAGTCGGGGAAATCAGATTTTACAGAAATGCATGAGCTGTAATATGTGGTATCACTTTCGGTAAAGATGTTGGAGAACTCAAGCAAGGATTCTATATGGTAGGAAACGTAATGTGTTTGTGGAGCCAACATGAGGCCATGCCAAATTGTATCCTTGCAAATTAAATCCTCAGAAAAATAGGGGCTACCAAATATTTTAGGCTGTACAGGCCATTATATTTGGTATACTCCAAAAGAACCAGATGTGAAATCTGTGAAATTATATCAAGACTGTAGGCGTCTAACAAATAAAAGGCCACTGGTCAGTGGCTAAAAGGAAACCTTTGAAAAGTGGGGACAAAGATATATTAATCTATGAGCAATTTTGTTTGCTACCCCCATACAAAACAATATTGGAAAACACATAGGGGCCCATTATGATAACAGGCGGATCACCACCGCCCGTATGGCGGTGGCGATCCGCCCGACAAAAACCACCGGCCGCCTCTAAGTTTCCCCCGCCATATTACCATGGCGGGGGGACCCCGGCGGACGGGAAGACCGTCTGCCGGTTTTCCACCGGTAGGCAATCCGCCCGATTGCCTACCGTGCGGAAAAGCAGTTTATATGGTGGCAGTGTCTGGTAGACACCGCCATCCATATTACTGAGGGCAGGGATGTGCCGCCACAGAAAGGTAGGCGTTTTTCAACATTGGGGTGCCGTAGCGGGCCCCCGGGAATTCTTGGGGTGGGGGTGCACATGGGGGGTACCTATGGTACCCCCCAGCAGTTTCATGCACTACGTGGTAGGCACCGCGGTGCCAGCCATGCTGTGCATGGAAGTGCAAAGCATGCCTTCCTGGCATTGTGGCGGGCGGTGCAGACTGCACCACCCGCCACAATGACAGGAATGCTGGATGTGCCCGTCACTGTGGCAGGCGCATCCTAATGTCCCTGATGGGACCCCCGCCCTTATGGCGGGCTGTCTCTTTTTGCGATGGGAAGTCCGCCCGCCATCCTAATGTGCCCCAAAGATTGGTACACATTGATAGAAAAAAATATTGTGTTCACTTAACCAATATGGAAATGTCTCGTTCCTTACCCATTTCAAATGTTTTCTAAATGTGAAATACAAAATGCTATAGAGCAAAGGGAGAATGTGCTGTAACCAGTAGCACCCAAGATTGGCTGCTAGTCACTAACCAGACTAGAGGGAGTATCCACCACCTAAAACCAAATAACATATTAAGGCTAAGGATATTTTTTAGCCTTCAGTTTTTTTTAAATTTGCAATGTTTCCCCTTGAATTTGACATGCCCTCTGTGATCGTGGGTGAACAGCGGACTGGAAAATCAGGCGAGGAGGCCGGATATAGTGAGCGATAGTGTTTTATTAAGTTTATGCACAGTGGGTTGCGGTGACAAAGGAAGAGGTCGGGTCCAATGCCGGTCCGGGTGTGTGTCTTCTTCTCTGTTCTTCCAAGTCTTCCGAGGGGTAGATGGGCGTCCGGGTCTTGCGTGTAGCCGTCTCTGGGTGGTCGGAGAACACCTCGGAGGGCAATAAGAGAAGAAATGGGAGCCGTTAGTAATTTGGACTCGTGGTCCGATCCCGTCACCGTTACCCGGTCGTGTGAGGAAACGAAAGGGGAGTGAGGGAGGTACGGGTGGAGGGAGGAACGGGCAAGAGTCGAGGATGGGAAAGAAAAAGAAGTGCAAGAGTCGAGGATGGGAAAGAAAAAGAAGTGCACAGGGTGGTGGGGAGAGGGGTGCTCTTTATACAGTGCCTGGTGGATGTCTGTATACAAACTGCCTAGTGCCTAATGGTGACGTGCCTAGGATAGTGGGGGAACAAATTTACAACGAGAGGGGATTCCTACTATGTACACAGTGCACCTAATGTGCTCGTAAGTGGAGCTGGTACTCACGCGCTCCGCCGTAACTCTCGTCCGAGTTACGGCCGCTCTTCAGCCACCTCCGTGGGACTCCACCACTCTTCGGTCCACTCCTCGCTGTCGCCGTTCCCGTCTTCTCCGTCCGTCGCCGCTCTAGCCGAAAGCTCCTGCCACGATCCTTCGACCGCGTCAGTCTCTCTCCTTCCGTCTTTTCTGTCTCCGGTCGGCTGTAGGGAGGCGGGACTTCCGGGGTCGTAGGATAGTCCTTCCGGTTCCTCGTTCCACTGGATTGGATCCTGCATGGGAAAGAGGGGCGGGATTTCGGTCGTCATGGACGCCGTTGTTGGGGACCCTTTGCGTCTACTCGGGCATGATGCGGGGCGAGGTGGCAACAGAGGTGAGGGGTTGACTCGGGGTCGGGTGTCCCGAGGAGCAGGATCACATTCCCTTCCCCTAGCTGTCTTTCTTGTACCCGGTGAGGAAACAGGGTATCGAGACAGATAATCAGCGTTACCTTGTTCTAAGCCCTTCCTGTGTACGGTTGTGAAGTGGTAGGGTTGGAGGGACAAGAACCAGCGAAGGACTCGATCATTGAGCCCTTTATTCTGAGCCATCCACTCGAGGGGAGCATGATCGGTATAGATGGTGAATTGTCTCCCTTCTAAGTAATACCGGAGGCTTTCCACGGCCCATTTGATGGCAAGTGCTTCCTTCTCTACCACGGCATAGTTTTTTTCACATGGGAACAGTTTCCTACTTAGGAAGAGAATAGGTTTCTCGTCACCCTGAGAGTTTTTTTGTGATAGGACCGCCCCGAGTCCTTGTTCGGAGGCGTCTGTCTGTAGTATAAAGGGTAGGGTGTAGTCAGGGCTTACTAACACAGGATGGGAGGTCAGAGCATTTTTCAGATCGGAAAACGCCTGTAGCAAGACGGTTGTGGGCGTCCTAAGAAAGGCGTCCGTTTTCACGGATTTCTTTAAAAGGTCTGTGAGGGGCGCTGCTCTTTGGGAGAAGTTGGGTACGAAGCGTCTGTAGTACCCCAATAGCCCTAGGAAAGCACGGAGGTCTCTTTTGGTCTGAGGAAAAGGGAGGGATTGGATGGCTTCAATTTTACTCTCTTGAGGTCTTATTAACCCTTCACCCAGGAGGTAACCGAGATATTTAACAGTCTGGGTGGCTAGAGTGGTTTTCGCAGGATTTATGGTGAAACCATACTTCCCCAGGGAGGTGATGACCTGTTGAAGGTGCTCTAGATGTTGGGTCCAGTGGTCACTGTAGATGACAATATCATCAAGATACGCGCCTGCATATAGTGAATGAGGCCGTAAGATTGTATTCATGGCCCGTTGGAACGTGGCTGGGGCGCCATGAAGACCGAAAGGTAGGACCAGAAATTGATATAGGCCATCAGGGGTGGAGAAGGCTGTATTTTTTTTGTCCTCTTCTCTGAGGGGGATCTGCCAATACCCCTTACAGAGGTCTAGCGTGGAGATATATTGTGCCTTCCCTATACGTTCGACCATTTCGTCGACGCGGGGCAATGGATAGGTATCGAAAGTGGATATTTTGTTGACCTCCCTGAAATCTATACAGAAACGGACAGATCCGTCCGGCTTGGGTACCAGTACTATCGGGGAGTTCCACTCGCTTGTGGAGGGTTCGATGATTCTCATCTTTAACATCTGTTCGGTCTCATTTCGTATCACCTCTCTGCGAGCTTCAGGGATTCTATATGGCCTTTGTCTGACTACCTTCCCGGGTACTGTTTGTATAGAGTGTTCGGTGATGGTTGTGTGTCCCGGGGAAGAGGAAAACACATGTCGTAACGGAAAAAGGACTGTCTCTAGTTCCTGTCTCTGTTGTGACGTGATATCGTGGTCAATACAGGGGTTGAAGGAAAGGGGACCTGGGTGAGGTGCTCCCGATAAAACTGGACGAGGGCCTTCCCATTTTTTTAGAAGATTGACATGATATATTTGTGTCACCCCACGGGTATGATCAATCTCTATCTCGTAGGTGACCGGGGTCACCTGACGCAGGATGGGATAAGGGCCCTGCCACTGTCCCAGGAGTTTTTGATCAGAGGAGGGTAGCATCAATAGCACAAGATCGCCTGCTACGAAGGTCCTGGGTTTGGTGCCTTTATCGTACTGACCCTTTTGCTTGTTCTGGGCATTCTCGAGGTTCTGGCGTACTATGTCTCTAATGACTGCTAAGTGTGTTTTTAGATTCTCCATGTACTCGGGAAGAGGTCGAGTACGATCTGGTTCGGCTTCCCATGCTTCTTGGGCCATATCCAGCAGGGTACGAGGGGGTCGCCCATATAACAACTCGTAGGGCGAGTATCCGGTGCTACTCTGAGTAGCGCAACGGATGGCAAACAGGGCCAGGGGTAGCATATCCTCCCACCGTTTGGCTTCCAACCCCAGCAGTTTCTTAAGGGTCTGTTTCAGTGTGGCATTGTACCTCTCGACGAGTCCGTCGGTCTGGGGGTGGTATGCGGAAGTACGGATTTGTTTGATACCTAGGTGGGAGCAGACCTGTTTCATCAGGGCAGAGACAAAAGGGGTACCCTGATCGGTTAAGATTTCTCTGGGAAACCCCACCCGAGTAAATACTGAAATGAGGGCCTTGGCAATGTTCTGTGTGGTGGGCTGCCGCAAGGGGAGAGCTTCAGGGAATCGGGTTGCATAGTCCACAATAACCAGGGCGTAGCGACATCCGCTGCGGGAGGGTAATAGGGGTCCAATAATGTCCATCCCTACTCTACTAAAGGGGACATCAATCACGGGAAGGGGTTGTAGCGGTGCCCTAGGGGGTCTGTATCTGCTATGTCTCTGGCATACTGGACATTCTTTACAAAACCTTTTGATGTGTTGGAAAATCCCAGGCCAGTAAAATTTATCCAAGATCGTTTGGCTAGTCTTTTCCTCTCCGAAGTGACCTCCCAGAAGGTGACTATGGGCCAGGAAGAGTACCTTCTCCTGAAAGGGACCGGGGACCAGGAGTTGGGGATTCTGTTGGTTCCCACCCTTGCGATATAATAGCCCGTTTTTCTTGAAAAAGTAGGGACCTACGATAAGGGGATCCTCTTGTTCCACAGCCCTTCCCCAGGCTTCCTGTAATAGAGGGTCTTCCTGTTGTGCTGCCCTAAATTCTCGGTCCGTGTGCCAAGGATGGTCATCCGGGATCACTGGATAAGCGCCTGTATATTCTCTTCTTTCCTTTCTTTTCTGTGCTTTGGACTTGATTGGTTTACGTGCCTGTACGGGGGAGGACATTCCATTCGGAAAGGGTGCTTCTTCCCACCAGTGGGTCAGGGACTCAGTGGTGTCTCGTAACAGTTCGGGTAGTCCTGGATAATCGCTTCCCAGAATCGCCTGTTCCGGTAGGGTGGGGATCAACCCCACAGTGAGAGCGGTACCAGGATCCTTGTCTTGTCGAACCTTTACTTGGGTGGTTGGATATGTCTTGGTATCCCCGTGAACACACTGAATGGCTACCGTGTTGGACGAAGGTTTAATAGGGTGTGATAAAGCCTGAGGTCTTATGACGCTCTGTCGACACCCGGTGTCTGTTAGGGCCATTAGGGTTTGTCCATCAAAACTCACTGGACATCGAAACGGAGGGGGGGTGGTCCCTGGTACGGAACACACGTAGTTACGTGCCAGACCAACTTCCATCGGTTCTTCTTTGTGCGGACATACTCTGGCAATGTGACCGAATCCGCCACAGCTGTAGCATTGTGGTCCAGGATTGACAGGACGTGGTATCATTGGAGCGGGGAACACAAGTGGTGGGTC
This sequence comes from Lissotriton vulgaris, assembly GCF_964263255.1. Classification (NCBI taxonomy): domain Eukaryota; kingdom Metazoa; phylum Chordata; class Amphibia; order Caudata; family Salamandridae; genus Lissotriton; species Lissotriton vulgaris. Next base: position 789,539 of record NW_028252489.1, read on the forward strand.
AGGCCTTCTGGGAACAGCGGGACGAGGAGGTCGGGGACCGGTAGGAGGGTGTGATCTGTGGGAGTGATCCTCTCTTCCCCTTTGAACTTCCTGGGCCCGGCTATAGGCGCTTGCAATTTCGATTGCCGTGTCCAAGGTCAGGTTGGCATGCTGGCGCACCCATCTTTGGGTGTTTGGATGCAGGGATGATAGAAATTGTTCCAGGTATATCTTTTCTAGAATGTTCTCTTTAGTGGAGGTATCTGGTTTTAGCCAGCGATTGGTTAAGTCTTTTATACGGAAGGAGAGGGCTCGAGGGGTCTCTTGGGGGCCTTCCTTTACCTGTCGTAGTCGTACTCGGTACGTTTCCTCGTCAATACCCAGCCGTTCAAGGATGCATTTCTTCACGTCTGCATATGGGGTGTTGCCCTGAATGTTCGCTTGTTGGTAGGCGGCCTGTAGATCCCCTGTTAGCAGAGGTCCGAGATAATGAGCCCATCGATCGGCAGGCCAGGTGGCCGCCTGTGCTAGCCTCTCAAAGTTAGTAAAAAAGAAGTCAGGGTCCTCCCCCGGCACATACTTCTGAAGAACCACCGACGGGAGGGAGGACATCGGTCTCGGTTGACCTAAGACATCGGTCAATTTCCCCATGGCTTGTTCATGGGTTGTTCCCTGTCCCTTTAAGACATCATGGAGTTGTCCACGGTCATCCTCCGCTGTCTTTAGGAACTGCTCCATTAGTTTGCCCAGCTGTTCCTGGGACTCCGCCATCCTCTTCATCACGGCCTCCATACCTCCAGGTAATCCCACTTCTGACACCAGATGTGATCGTGGGTGAACAGCGGACTGGAAAATCAGGCGAGGAGGCCGGATATAGTGAGCGATAGTGTTTTATTAAGTTTATGCACAGTGGGTTGCGGTGACAAAGGAAGAGGTCGGGTCCAATGCCGGTCCGGGTGTGTGTCTTCTTCTCTGTTCTTCCAAGTCTTCCGAGGGGTAGATGGGCGTCCGGGTCTTGCGTGTAGCCGTCTCTGGGTGGTCGGAGAACACCTCGGAGGGCAATAAGTGAAGAAATGGGAGCCGTTAGTAATTTGGACTCGTGGTCCGATCCCGTCACCGTTACCCGGTCGTGTGAGGAAACGAAAGGGGAGTGAGGGAGGTACGGGTGGAGGGAGGAACGGGCAAGAGTCGAGGATGGGAAAGAAAAAGAAGTGCACAGGGTGGTGGGGAGAGGGGTGCTCTTTATACAGTGCCTGGTGGATGTCTGTATACAAACTGCCTAGTGCCTAATGGTGACGTGCCTAGGATAGTGGGGAACAAATTTACAACGAGAGGGGATTCCTACTATGTACACAGTGCACCTAATGTGCTCGTAAGTGGAGCTGGTACTCACGCGCTCCGCCGTAACTCTCGTCCGAGTTACGGCCGCTCTTCAGCCACCTCCGTGGGACTCCACCACTCTTCGGTCCACTCCTCGCTGTCGCCGTTCCCGTCTTCTCCGTCCGTCACCGCTCTAGCCGAAAGCTCCTGCCACGATCCTTCGACCGCGTCAGTCTCTCTCCTTCCGTCTTTTCTGTCTCCGGTCGGCTGTAGGGAGGCGGGACTTCCGGGGTCGTAGGATAGTCCTTCCGGTTCCTCGTTCCACTGGATTGGATGCTGCATGGGAAAGAGGGGCGGAATTTCGGTCGTCATGGACGCTGTTGTTGGGGACCCTTTGCGTCTACTCGGGCATGATGCGGGGCGAGGTGGCAACAGAGGTGAGGGGTTGACTCGGGGTCGGGTGTCCCGAGGAGCGGGATCACACCTTCACTTTGCACCTGAAGCAATACACCTATAAACTCTGACTGTAACTTTTATGTGTTAAAGTGAAGCTTGCGCTGCAGGTATTTGAATGTATGTATTCTCTTTGGGTTGTTTACCATTACACTATTCATTGCCACACAGCACTTTTAGTGTTCCCAAGCACGTCAGTCCTGTCTTTTAAACTGCAAGAGCGCTTTGCATGCAGCCATACTATCAATCTTAAAAGAGAAACTAAAAGTCCCAGAATGTCGATGTAGACTAAAAAGAGAAGATTTACATCTCTCATAATATAGAGAGACTTGACACTGGGGTTGCACCAGAAACAAATTTGGTTATGTTTACTATTCCGAAACAGTGTTGGCACATGAAAACGTATTTGTGTAAAATGCCCTATATTCATTTGTAACAATTATGCTTCCTTTTAATAATCATTGTAGGAAATGACCATATTTTGTGTGGCGTCCCTCCAGATATTTCCTGTATCTGCTTGGCTGGCTTTACAACTCTGTGCAAATTACCCCTGCTAGTAGAGTGCCCGTGCCCCCTCTTAGATATAGTTAATTTGGCTTATTGCTCATTGGCTGTCCCTACTATATGATGTACAAAAAGTGAACACAGGATCCGGAAATGTAATGTCACCAGAGGACTGCAGTGCCTATAGTGCCATCAACCACAGCGGCAGGGCAAACATGGCTTCAGGCCTATCCTGTGCATTCCTGACTGCTTCACTGTAAAAATCTACTGTGCATTCATTCAACAAAACGTTTTTTGTTAGGTAAAATCTATTCTTTTAAATATCAAAAAGTCCCTCCTGTGTAGGCCATATAGCCCACAAGGCAGTGTGCATGGTCTATGAAAGTAGAAGAGTAGAAATATACAGTTAACAGTAGAAATATACAGTTAACATGCCCTCATAGTGACTAGCACCCAAAAGCTATTTTTACTGTGAGAAGACTCTTGCTATCCCAAAGGGAAACACTGGGAAGCAATTGTAAAATAAGTGTTGGTATCTCCAGTCAGGGTCCAGCTACAAAAATGATGAAACAACTATTTTCTATTAGTTATTACAATCCCAACTCAATGGTGTGAAGTCGTATTTTTTTTTTGTCAAAATGAAGTCGTATTTTTAATGAATATTAGGGAAGTATATTTTATAAAGTGTGGGCCCGATTCATAGAACTAACTTAAGACAAAATCTTAAACGTACTCGTTTTTTTGGTATTCACAGAAGGCACTTACTCATTTTGGTATTCACAGAAGGCACTTAGTTATTTTGGTATTCACAGAAGGCACCTACTCATTGATGAGTAAGTGCCTTCTGTGAATACCGAAATGAGTAATTTACTCATTTTGAGTAACTTACTCATTTTGAAATTCACAGAAGGCACTTACTTATTGATGAGTAAGTGCCTTCTGTGAATACCAAAATAACTAAGTGCCTTCTGTGAATACCAAAATGAGTAAGTGCCTTCTGTGAATAACAAAATGGTAGTAAGTTTAGGATTTTGTCTTAAGTTAGTTCTTTGAATCGGGCCCTAAACTTTTCCCTGCTTGAAGCTGCTCGGGCTAATTTGCATTCTCTCATAAGCAGTGGCACAGCCAGGAATGAGCCGTGACGAATGGTATGAAAAATGATCATAGGGCAGGTACAATGACTTGGGAATCAGGAGTTGTTTTTCTCTTTCCCTAGCAGAAAGACCAGTGGGGTTGTCCCAGGAACTTAATTTACTTCGAAGGGGTGTCCCCTGTAACAGGCAAATGTTTGGTAACATAACAAAACAAACAGTAGGGGAGGGCTAGAGGGACGTTTAAAGACCGGTGCCTAAGTAATGTCCCCAAAGGACTCAATTGCACACAAGGTACTTAGGGGTCTAGGAGCTGAAACCAGAAAAGTGTTTGCTACAATAAAACCTATGTCTAGTTAGTACTATAGGCATATAAACAATAACAGACCGAATCGCCAATAAATGAAACACCTGTAATCGTGGGTCACCCCAGTTGTTTTGGATTCCCATCAAAGTCTTACAAGATCAATATTATCATTTGGTAATCCCTGGCGGGTATTGTGTCTCCAGACCATTGAGATCACAAGCATACCCTCTCGGATGGTTCGGGGTAGCGACCACAATCACACAGGTATCACAAATGCTGTTGATTCAGATGGGAAAGGTGCAGTGCAGAAAGGAATAAGTGGTGATTTAAAAATAGGATAGGGAACTAACAGAAAATTTTTTTAATAAGCGTTGGCCCCTTCCTAATTAAAAACAAGAACAGACTGGTAAAACTATCGCATTAATAACAAATAACTGCGAGGAGACCTCGCAGATATTTGTTATCAATGCGATAGTTTTACCCACGATTACAGGTGTTTCATTTATTGGCGATTCGGTCTGTTATTGTTTATATGCCTATAGTACTAACTAGACATAGGTTTTATTGTAGCAAACACTTTTCTGGTTTAAGCTCCTAGACCCCTAAGTACCTTGTGTGCAAATGTTTGGTAACACCTGGAGAGGTCCAGGCGTATTACCTTCTTATTAGGCTGGCCCCAAATGCTACCTCCAGAACTGGTGTAGGGTGACCTCAGAGAAGGAGAGTGTTGATTTCCCTGGTCATACATCTGGGAGGGCAGTGCACACAGGCTCTGCATTAAGAGAAATGGATTCCTCCATCTACGATTTTGAAAGTGAGGGGGCACTGTGGGATTGTTTACTGAAGGGGCAAATAGGAACAGCTTCAAAAGCGGGTAGGGTTGCCCCTAGGAACTTTTACCCATTCACTTTGGGCGCCATTAGGAGCAATACACTAGTTGGTACCAAGCATTAATATGGAACCTCAAGACACCCTTTTTAATCACACGTTATGGACCTGTGGAAGAAGAGAAGAGGACCAGACCTGATTTCTGTAACTAGAGCAGAGCCTTGAAGGATTGGACTTGCTTCCCCTTGTAACCGGGACAAAAAAGTAGACGCCTGTGTAGCAATAGGGCCGCAACAAGCTGCAAGAGGACTTTTCTATGAAGTGCCCAGCTAACCAATAGCAACTGGACCTGACTTGCAACCTGCTGATGGCCTTTCCTGGAGTGAGTCTTGACTCCCAACTGTTGTTTCTCAGGTCCTGGAAACCTGAGCTGTGTTTCAATGCACTTGTCAGACCACCTCTGAAAAGTTTGGACCTACAAGGTTTTAGATTTCCAGTTCTCAGGAGGACCGGAACACACAAACGTATTCTATCCACCCAAGGCATAGCCACGCTGGTTTGAAGAAAGTGGTTTCTCCCACTTGGAGCTTCGACACAGCAACAAATCAGTGGGCCCTGATCGATAAGGTACCCGGCCTCATGAATCTCACCGTCAGATACAGGCTGGCGGCTTGACCCACTGAAGGATTTTGACTTAAATTTCTGAGTCCCAAGGAAAAACTCTAATAGGGCCATTGACTATCAATGGTGTGTAATCCTTTTCAGTGCTATCATCACTTTAATCTTTAAAATTCATATCTGTTGTATCCCTTAATGGATTAGTATTGTTTTGCTGTCATTTTGCTTATCAAATGTTACTCTATTTTTATAATTCGGTTTGGTCTTTTTATTGCTTGGTGTTTTTTACTTTATTACTGTTCTGACAGTGGATAAATAAGTCTCACATTGCCCTAAATTAAGCCTGTCTTATCTTCACCATTCCTATCAGCGGGTGGAGCTTAGGTTAATTAGTGACTTCGAAGTTCCACGCTGTCTCGAGTTGTGATTATTTCTTGAGATGTATAGTTGTCCACCCCAAATATGAATCCAATTTCTTGCAAACTTAGAAGAAAGGCATATTCCTAAAGTACTGCTTTGTGTGCTTCTTGTTTTAGGTGTAAATGTAAAAAGGAAAAAAAATACATAGTTGTATTACTTTTTAGGTTGAGCCTAGGGAACGCACTTGTGCTGTCTGGGAAGACCTGTTATATTGATAAAGGAGTTTGCTCCTGCCTGCAGCTTACCATTGGTTCATTCCAGTGTTGCTCTTCTTTGTTGCCTCCTAAGTGGTTCATGCAGCAATACCTCACTTCAGTTTTTCGCAGAGGAGCACCTCCTAAATACAGTTTCTTTCCGCTTGTATTCTTCATCCGTTGTTGGGGAGAACTATTTTTTCTTATTGTTGCAGCGCGGCATGCCATGCTTTATTACTGTGCAACAAATGTAAAGCCCAGCTCATATGTACAGCCGCCCACCCCTGCATTTCTCTCATTCCCAGCCCACAAACGCCCATTTCTCTCATCAGTCAGTGGTGAGAATAAAATAGTGGAGGCTCGCCTGGATGCTGTGAACTTAAAGGCACTCCGTATGACAGTGCCTCTGCTAAGAGTCGTCTCGCCTCTTTTGCTAGTGCTTGTTTTGTGTTGCTGCGCTGTATTAGGTTTGCGAGTCCTCAACCATGACTACTCAGTTTGCGATCCCTTAACCAAGATGACGCATCCTAAGCTGATTACCTTCAGCATTGCTAGTACCTTAACTAATATGTCACCCTTAGGGTGACAATGTACAGGTGCTGCGCTGGTCTAAATAATCCAGTGTTTGCCTTCCTTCTGCCTCCGGTGCTGGCTGAGCTGCTGAAGGCCCTGGAAGGCAGCAACAAGCCCATGGGGTCCACGCTGCTGCAGCAGCAGCAGGCGAAACTGGCCCTGGCGAAGCTTGAGCAGGCAATGCTCATGGCCTTGGAGCTCCATTTATTCAGGTAGGGCAGGGGTGGTGGGATGTCCGGGCAGGTACAGCATCACAAGTTTGGCAGGAGTGCTTTTTAATACATTACATGCTGAACACCTGAAACTGTTATCTGCATCTTTGCAAGGCTTACAAAATGTTTCTGAAGCGTGCTTTGGGTATAGTTATACTTCTGATTTGTGAGGCTAGACTATTGTTTTTTCAGAGCGCAATGCAGCCTTATTTCTTCTTCGTAGTGCTTCAGTGAATGTATGGGTCAGGTTTTTGGTGAGAGAATAAGGACTTTCACCTAGCCCATCAACTAAAGCAGTACATTAAACATTCTGGGGCTGTACTACAGATGAGTGCGCCAACGCTAATTGTCACTGTCGCCAGAGTATATCTGTGCTTATGTGCATTTGCGTCTGTGCACTAATACAATGTGCGCAAAGACGCAAACGCTTATAAAGACAGAGTTCAAAGTCTTCACCAACATCAGTGCATTACAGACTGATCCTCTGTTTTTTTTTAAACACACTTTATTGGCATTTATTATCAGTCTGTTCATCCACATATCCTGATACAAAAATATTCTGGCCTTAGTTGTTGGCAATATATCCCCCAACTCATCCTGCATTCCTCTGCAGTATGTAATGGATATGTCCTTGTCTACTCTCATTTTCTGAGGAAATAATGTTGCGGTGGCCTTGTGTTCCCCCCACATCCAACCAATCAAAAACAGTTAACTAGATCCCCCGCACTGCTGTCTCCCCATTGTACCCCTAGAGCTCTGAACGTTACCGCTCTCGTGTCCGACTGTGTGTGGAAGCCCTTCGCGGGTGCCCCCTGTTCTGTATGTACCTCCCCTGTGATGGTAAATGATATATCCCTACCTGTCCAGGATCCCCCTGTGCCCTCTTGTCCTGCCTTGGTCGCTAGGGATGCTCCTATTGTGGTGGTCTCTCAGGGGTAGAAGTGTCAGACTCCTGTCCGTCTCACTGCATATCGCCCATCATCGTCTCCCAAGCCCTGGCTCTCTCCTCCTTGCCTATCCCTTGCCTCACATTCCTCAAGAGGACCCTGCTCTCACATACTGCCCACAATACTAGCTCCCGTTTCCATCCTTGCAGACTGGGGCCTCTCGGGTCTTTCCAGTTACGAGTGATTTCCCGTTTTGCCAGGACAAAGGCGAGGTCTTGGAACCTGTCTGTGGTCCTAATTTTGGCAGTGTGTGGAAACAAACTCAACAGTACATGTGTAGGTGTGCATGGGATTACCCTCTCTGTGATCCTAGCCATCTCCTGCGTCACTTCCTGCCAATAATGTGTTAAAGAAGTACAGCTCCACATCATGTGGATGTAGGTCGCTCCCACTGTAGTACATCTCGGGCATCGGGTGTCCTCCCGTGTAAAATATCTGTTAATACGTTCTGGGGTTAGATAAGCACGGTGGAATGTATGAAAGCTAATCAGGTTAAAGCAGGCATTTCTGGAGACTTTGGTTGCATGTTTGAGTAATTTCTCCCAATCCTTGTCTGCAAGTGGACTGGCGATGTCCCCCTCCCATTGGTTTTTCAACTGATCTAGCGGCTGTATGGTATCCCGTCCTATAGCCCTATAAAGACATGCGAATGCCTTGATAGTTCCCCCAGCCACGCTTATATATTCACAGGTTGCCTGTCGATTCTGCTCAGTAGTGCCCATTCCCCAGTGGCACCTCATGACCCCCGTTACTGCTCCATAGAGTAGGAAGTGTCCTTGTGGAATACCCCAGACAGTACTAAAGTCCTCAAAGGATAGCAGCTCCCCATCTCTGAAAAGATTTCCTATCATTGTGGCCCCCACCTGCACCCAATCATCTATACTACGCCAGTGTCCCCCATGGGGTAAGGCTCCCAGTAGCGTCATCGCCATTTCTGGCGATGTTAGATCTGGGGGTTTCTAGTTGACAATGGTATTCACCTTTGTCCAAATTGGGACCCTTACTTCTAAGTCAGGATAAGGGGATTACACTACTTAATAACCCCTGCTCACCCCCTTTGATAGCTTGGCACGAGCAGACAGGCTTATCTCAGAGGCAGTGTGTTAAGCATTTGTGAATATACACAGTAATACAGTGATAACACTACAGATGGACACAACACAGATTTTTATAAAAATAAGTATTCTTTATATAGACTTAACACAAAACCACAAACAGCAAAAATCCACAATACTACACTTAAGGTTACTTAAAAGATTATTAAAGTCTCTTAGTTCAAGTTGATGGTAAATGCGACACAGTTCTCAACAAAGTACCTGGATGTGTAACGCAAAGTAAAAAAAAGACTCACAGAAGGGGAGATGCGTCGGTTCTGTGACCCGGGGGAACGGTTGCGTCCTTCCTCAATGCTTGCGCAGAGTAGGGGACTCGTCGTGAGCCTTACCGGTGCGGAGGTGATGCATGAAGTGTGGCTCAAGGTGTAGAGCAGGCAGACCCGGAAGCTGAGGTCAGACCTGGGACAAGGGTTCAATTCCCGACGCGGCAGGGTCTTGAGCTCAAATGTCCACGGACTCGATAATTCTCGCTTCGGTGCCTGCTCTAATCATGGGTTCTCACTCTGCAACTCTGGGCATTAAGCTTGCTTAATCTCCACAACGGCCCCCCTGCGGCGGGATGCCTGGCTTTCACCTTGGGGATGCCAAGTAGGGGCTATCTCACAGGGAAAAGCCAGGACGGGTTCCCAAGGCAAGCGCCGGGAAACCTCCGGGTAGCTGTGCGCTCAATAAATGCAATAATAATAATAATAATAATAGATTCTCGGCCTGCGGGCCCGTTGCAGTGCGCAAGATGGCGCCTTGATGCGATGCGATGATCCGGTTGCGATGTGAGAAGATGGCGCCCTTGATGCGGCGATGCGATGACGATGCAATGACGCCCTGGCAGCCTTGCGACGACTCTGTACTTTGGAGCCGCGACAGGCCCTGCAAAACGCTTCTCCGGTGATGCAATGGCGACTCTCTCGATGGCGTCACGCTTCTCTGGTGATGGGACAGCAGGCAGCTTTGATGAACACGTGCTTCCAGGGAGATGTGACGAAGGCTTGCTTCTCCGGCGATGCAATGATTTCAGCTGCGGTGGCGACACGCTTCTTCTCGATGCGTCGCGCTTCCAGCTCCCAGCAGCACGCAAGTGACTGGAGTTAGAATTCCCAGCAAGGAAATTCAGGAGGGAGCTGGAGGTGAAGTCTTTTGGCCCTGAGACTTCAGCAGGAGGCAATCTTAGTTCAAGCCCTTGGAGAATATTCTGTAGATGAAAGTCCTTACAAAGTACCTTCTACTTTCCCTTGGCAATGAAGCAAACCCTGCAGGCCAACCCAGTAATCAGCACACTGGCAGAGGGGCAGTCCAAAATCCTGCAGCTTCCTTGGTTCTTCTCCTTGGCAGAAAGGTTTCTTGTTCCAGAAGTGATCTCATTTCTTGGTAGCAGCTTCCCAATATTTATACCCCAAAATCCTTTATTCTCTGAAGGCAGAGAGGCCTCTGCCTAGTTCAAACCAGTTCCTGAGCACTTTGTTGACATAACTCTCTTCTTCCTTTTGCTGTGCAGGGCAGAGACATCAGCCGCCCCACAGGAGGTGGAGCCAGCACAAGGGAGGGAAGATACAGCTATGGAGCACACTGTTTACATGATTCCTCCTCTCCTTTCACAGTGCAGGGCAGAGACATCAGACAAGCCACAGGAGGCGGAGCCAGCATTGTAGAGGGAAGGCCCAGCCCTATTCAGGTCCCAGGTGTGACTCCTCCCTCCCATCTAGATGCAGATCTCTCTCTTCACCACTGGGCTGCCCCATCCTGTCTCCTGGAATTCCCCAGCCCTGCCACACACAAACCCAGACAAGGAATACACAACTCAGCAGAGGTGGGCTCAAATGGTTAGGCAAGCAAATACCTGCTTTCCAAAAGTGGTATTTGCAAACACAGAATATTAAAATTAACTTTACTAAAAGATGTACTTTATTCAGGCATACTAAATTCGAATTTCTACCATGTTCCTTGAGTCAGTTAGGATTATAAGATTGTAATAATCTATCTGCCCATTCTGGCCTATGAGAACAGGTAGCCTTCAATAGTGAAAAACGAAAATGGCTGTAATTCACTATTAGAACATGCTACACACATCAGAGCATGTCCTACCTTATACTTACAATGCACCCTGCCTTTGGGCCTACCATAGGGGTGTCTAATATGAAGCAAATGGAAGGTTTAGGGACTGGCAAGTGGGTGCACTTGGCCAAGTCGACATGGCAGTGCTAGACTGCACACGGGCCTTGCAATGGCATGCCTGAGAAACACTTTACAAGCTGCTTCTGTGGGTGGCACAACCAGTGCTGAAGGTCCACTAGCAGCATTTGATTTACAAGCCCTGGGCACACATGGTGCACTGTACTAAGGGCTGACAGTGAATCAAATAGCCCAATCATGGAATAACCAATCAGTACATTCATTTAACATAGGGAGCACTTGCACTGTGGGACTGATTAGCAGTGGCACAGTGCCCAAAGCATAAATCCAGCAAAAACATATCAAAACAGAGGAGGCAATCCGTCAAAAATGGAAGGGAGACTCACGCCAATTATGTCAGGTCTAGCAGGCGAGTATAGGCGTTTGTCCTGGTTCTCTGTCGGCATCGACTCCAGCACTGTCTGATCACTCTGTGCTTGTTACTACTAGCCTGTTGTGATTGAGCAGTCCCTAATAGTGTACAGAACACCTCCATTTTGTCCGGGGTGAGGGGTAGTACTCCTCTGTCCAGGTCAATGCTTCCTGCCTCCCACTGTGTGAATCTCTGCAGTTGACCTGCCATGTAGTACCCCTCCATATCCCCCTCTGACTGGGGTCATTTTAGCGTGCTCAGGGCTACTCGCCTCCAGCCCACCCCCATATGAACGCCGACCGATAAGAGTCCAGCTCCCGGAACCAGGCTGCTGAGATCCACACTGGTAGTGTGGTGAAGAAGTACAGCAGCCGCGGGGGTGCCACCATTTTGAGGAGGGAGACACAGCCCATCACGGAGAGAGGAAACTTTCCCCAGAAGGCCATGCTATCCTTAATCAAGCGCCGCGCCTGCTCTATATTCCCCTCTTTAACATCTGCCATGTTGTGGAAAATGCGCTCTCCCAGATAGCGGAAGTATCAGGGCTCCCATCGCAGATCACTAAGGTCCTCAGGTGGTGGCATATCCGCTACAAGGGGGAACAAACTAGACTTCTGCCAATTTATTCGGAGGCCCGAGAGGGAACCAAACTCATCCATCATCCTCTGTGCCCCCGGCAGGACCTCCCCTGCACGCTGTAGGAACAACAGGAGGTCATCTGCATACAATGCTATATTATGCTTCTGGTCCCCAGTTTTAGTCCACAGTAAGCCCTGTCAGATCGCGCAACACATGCCAATGGCTCCACAGCCAGGGCAAACAGCAAGGGAGATAGAGGACACCCCTGATGCGTGCCCCTCTCCACCCAGTATTGCTCCGATATGGTGCACCCCGTGCGGGCCCTCACCACTGGATCTGCATACAGCAACTGCACCCAGCGCAGGAACCCTGGCCCAAGGCCCATGTTGATCAAAACTGCGTACAGGAACCCCCCACTCAAGGCTATCAAAGGCCTTTTCTATGTTGATGGTAAACACTGCTCCTGCCTGATCACCCAGTGCCCCAAGCTCAAGTAATGATAGCAGGCGGCGTATGTTCAGGGTCATATTCCTGCGGGGAATAAATCCTGCCTGATCCCGATGCTCCAGGAAGGTCATATGCTGTAGTAACCGTGTTGACAGTATCTTACTTAGAATCTTAAAATCCAGATTCAACATCGACAAAGGCCAAAATGCTGCACACTCCAGGGGGGACCTGTCAGACTTCAGTAGCAGAATCACAACCGCCTCTCTAGTGGTGTCCGGCAAGTGCCCCCTCCCTCCTGCCTCCGCATACATCTCCACCAGTTTGGGGGTTAGTTCATCCACGTATGCCGCGTAGAATTCTTTCGGGAGCCCATCTGTGCCTGGAGAATTCCCCCTGGCCAATGCCTTAATAGCCACCCTTACCTCGCGCTTAGTGATCGCTGCTCCCAAATAGTCTGCATCCTCCTCCGCCAGGGAAGGCAGAGGAAGGTCCGCCAAGTAGTCCTCTATTTCCCCTTCTTGTAAAGCTGTTCATAATAGCCGCGGAACCTATTGTTAATGGCATCTTGCTGATATAGGGAGGGCCCCTCAGAGACCGCAAGCTCTATGATGGTCTTCCCCCTGCATGTTGGGCTAGCCAGCCACGCCAGTAGTCTACCGGCCTTATCCCACTCTGCGTGTGTCATATCCATGTAAGTCTTATAATCGAAGAACCTCAACCTTTCCTCTTGCACAGCCACTTCTTCCTTCTTCTCAAGCAACTCTTGGCGAAGTTCTGGGTGGTTCGGGTGGGGAAGTTCCACCTCTCGCAGTACTGGTTCAGCCTGTTCTACATCTGTGAGTAGCGTGCGCCTCACCCCAATGGATAGCGCCATGCATCATCCCCTGATTACAGCCTAGAAGGCCTCCCATTCTGTCACCCTAGATTCCGTGGTCTGGGCATTGACAGCAAAATATGTGATAATACTATCCCTGATCTTCTGTAGGAACACCTGGTTCTCCAGTGCCTCAGGTTTGAGGCGCCAAGTGGGCATAGGTTGCTGCTGGGACCCCAGTGTAATCTGGTGTGAATCGGGTTGTGGTCTGACACATTGCGAGTGAGGTATTCCATCCTGTGTAGTCGGGCATTTACATCTGGGTAGCATAGGAAGGTGTACAGTTGGACATGTAAGTCATGTACATGTGAGAGGTGGGAGTGTTCTCTGTGGACTGGGTGTGTACGTCTCCATGTGTCCACCAACCCCCAGTATGATTGACAGGCCTTGAACGCCCTGGCTACCCTGTGTACCGGGACGTCTCGGAGTGGTGGGTGAGATCAGCCAAGGGCCGGGTCGGCTATACAATTGAAATGCCCCCCCATGATAATCAACCCTGTCAAATACGGTGCCAGAGTCCCAGATAGTTGCTCCAGAAAGAGTCCCTGGTCCACATTCAGGCCGTAGATATTTATGAGCGCAAAATCCTTCCCATCCAGGCGCCCGTGACCACCACGTAACTTCCCTCTGGGTCTACCTTGTGGCCAGTGTTCTGAAAGAGGACCACTGCCCTGATCCAAATGAGGACCCCTCTGGCAAATGCTGAATGCGAAGTATAGTACGCTTGCCCTCTCCATCTTCGATGTAAGACCGCTCCCTCTGAAGCTAATGTGTGTGTTTCCGGCAGCATCGCTATACAAATTCCTCACCTGTTCAAGTGGGAACATTTTTTGCAGCGTTTGTGCATAGAATGCATCCCTTGGACATTTCAAGAGAGGAGTTTATATATCTTCTGTGTCGACATCTCAGAGTAACCTCTCTAGCTCTGTCTGGCTCCAGCGCCCAACTTGGCGTTCGGGTCTATATGATAAGTGAGGGAACCTACACTCTGTAACTCGTGCCCCCGTTAACTTATAGACAGCAGTGCCTCCAACTTAAATCAACTAAACTTCCCCAACTCCCCTCCCCAGGACAAGTGAGAACATCTCCCCTATCCAAACTGCCATTTAGCATGGTAACAGTCAAGTACCCAAAGTTCAGGTGGTAGCTAGATAAATGCACGGCTGGAGGGAAGCCCTCTCCTCTGCCCCCCCCCCCGGATCCCCCATCCCACAGTACGCTCTTGTGCCGCCCCTCCCGTGGCCCCCATACCCTCAAAGCAGTCTCGAGCTATGATCCCTCACCCCCTAGCTGATGTGTCCATCGCAGGCTTGCGTGCCGTCGGTGATTCATATCAAGTCGTCCGCCGATCTAGAAGTCACGTCTGGCAGCACCTGACTGGCCTCCCCCACGGTGTTCGAGCTGGTGTCAGAGTTCGAGTCCCTCTGATCCTCTCCTGAGAGAAAGGGGCTGCTCCATGGGCTCGTGGCACTCAGGGAGGCTATTGCTGCCACCACACTCTCCCTGTTTCTGCGGGATTGTGCGTGGTCCTTCTCGGGCTGTTCTCCCCCGCTGCATCTCCGATCTTGTGATCCCCGCTCCTCTTTCCAGTCCCACACATCTTGAGGGGTAGTGAAGAACTTGGTCTCTCCCCTGCATATACTATCCGTAACACAGAGGGGAACACCTTGGAGTACGACACCTCCATTTGTCACATTTTCCTTTTTGCCATGACAAAGGAAGCTTGCTGCCTCTGTACCTCCCAGGAAAAGTCCAGGAAGATCTGAACAATGCTGTTCTCTATTTTAAGTTGGCCCTTGAGTTGGGCCCGGCTCAGCACGTGGTCACTGTCTTTGTAAAACAACAGGCGGGCCACAACAGGCCTCGGTGGTCTCCCAGGCTCGGGCAGGAACCCTGTGAGCCCGCTCCAATGCGAAAAATGGTGATAGGCCCTCCTCTGCCACCTCAGTGCATAGCCAGTTCTCAAGTTAGGCCACTATATTGTTCCCCTAAACTTTTTCGGGCAGTGCAATGACTCTTATGTTATTTCGTCTTGCCCTGTTTTCTGCATCCTCAGCCCGCTGCTCCAAAACCTGGGCCCTTTTTTCAATGTCTGCAATTTTGCGTGTGGACGTGGATACATGAGGCTCAGGCCGACAACATCTCCCTCCACTGTTGCTACTCGGTCCACTCATTTCCTGTGGTCTGCCCTGAGGAGGCCCAGATCTTCTCGGAGCGTGTCTATTTTGGTTTCCACAGCAGTCTGCAAGGTTTCTATGGCCTGTAGTATATCATGGAGCGATATGTCATCTTGAGGCGCAATCATGTCACTGCGGGCCCTGGTACATGTGCGCGACTCCCAAATGTCTTCGCCGGACGATTCCCGCTGCTCCGCCTCCCGTCTTTTGTTGACTCTCCCCATACCTGGAACGGTGTGGGTGCAGGCCAATCAGTAAAGGCACCAGCGGGTACCCACTCAGGGTTTATGTAGTCCTCTCCTGCGGCAAGGGCCATTGAGTCCAAGCACGTGGGGTGTGGAGCCCAACTGCGAAGCGCGGGGGCAGCGCAGCAGCTCAGCCGCAAGGAGTGCCAACAAGGGAGCAATCTAACCCGGCACGTGTTCCCCCACGCTCCTCGCAAGCGGGATTCGATCAATGTGGCTGGAGGTCACGTGGCCGTTCAGTACGTCGGTACGGGCAGAGCACCCAACCCCGGTCCCTGTCTCTCTTGGGCCTACTCCCCTCGCTCAGCCTGCATTGTTGTGGGTGTCAGCTCATTACCTGCCACCACCGGAGAGCCCCCCTACCTGAAGTTCAAAGTCACAGTGTCCCGGCCCTTCTTGCTGCTCCAATATCCTCCAGACCGCCTGCTGCCCCCTCTACTCACCGCTCCATGGGCAGCAGCCCCCTGCTCTCCATCTGTCAAGTCGCCTGAATGGTGGGGGTTGCGATCGCAGCTGGGGCGGTCCGACCCGCCTCTCAGCCCCAGGATTAGGAGATGTGCCTCCTCCGCTAGCGACACCACCTGCTCCTCACTGAGCCTCCCAGATATGCAGCCAGTTCCACCGGCTCCGCTGAGTGGGCCAGGCACTGTGATCCCAGTAGGTGGGCCCCTGCTCTCAGTCCGCGGCCCCGCAGTACTCCACACATGGACCCTTAATGGCTCAGGGCCCCTCTGCCTCCCCTCCTTTCTCCTTCACTGTCCAGAGTCCGCAGCGCGTGCATTAGTCCGAGCGGCCCCCGCTCCAAACTGGGGCTAGTTATCTGTCCGGAACCTGGCTTCGCAGCAGAGGACGCCCCAGGTCCCCAGTGCCATTTTCTCCCGCCGAGTCTCCCTCTCCACCTCAGCCCAGTCACCGCCATGTCCCGCCACTTCGTTCGGAGGCCACGAAGTCCCGCTCAACCAGCGCTCTACGAGCTGAGATTGCCCCTCAAATCCACCTTGTGCGAGAGACGGTCGCCAGTTGCTCCCTCAGAGTCGTAGCTCACAGTGCGGGCGCCATCTTGGCTATCCCTGCGTCACCTCCTTTCAGCTCGCTTTACGGTGAAGGTGAGCTGTTGCGCCCCGATTTTCGATTCCTGCCTGCTCCCAGAATCTTCACCTGTCCGGGGGTGAGTTTGTTAGGTGAAGGGCCCCTCTATATCGGGCAGGATGGGCTGTGATGGGGGATCACCCGCAGGAGCTCTGGTTCAGGCTCCCTGCTCCATTGGCATCCAGCCACGCCCCCCACAGACTGATCCTCTGTAATGCCATTGGGCACATAATCTGGTGCACAGTGATAATCAGCGCTGGTGCAGTCATCTATAATACGGCCCCGAAATATGATATCTTTTGTTTGGTCTACCAATCGAGTAAGACACAGAGATACTGGGAAGCTGCTGCTGTGAAGGCTCACTCAGAAATGTTGCAGTCCTCAGAACAAAAAGACTGTAATGCTGCCCCTGCTGTGCCAGTTATGCCATTCCTTCCTTGCCCTCACACGGGTACAAGTTGCAAGGCTCCAGAAACATGTAGCATGCCTTTTGTGTGCATGACATGCACCAAAGAGTTTACAAATAGGCCTATTTTTGACAATCTCAATGCCACAGAGTGGCATAATTGTGTTAATCAACAGGGCATTGTCAACGTGTCCTTGCAACTTGCAGAACACCACATGCAAGTGCTATCAATGGGACCAGTCATCAGACTTTTCCTTCATCAGTCATAATTAGTAACTGTCTCTTGTAAGGTTTGATGGAACACAGCATTTAAGATTTGAATGGGTTAAACCAGCGTCCAAGTGTAATACTGTGTTGGAAGACTGCAGATTAGGCAGGCATCCAAGAAGCTAACAACGAAGCATAGTTTTGGGGTCAGGGCACAAAACCACCACCAACTTCGGAATTGTAAATGGGATTTTATGTTTATTGAGATCTTGGCCACCATGTAGCCTGATATATCATACAGTCTTGACCATAGGTCCAATAAAATACAAAACTTTCCTTTTTATAAATGTATCCATCTTTTTCTTTCCATGCCAACCATCTGTAACTTTCATACCCATGCATCACCTACTATCATTTCATTCAACTGATCACCCAGACATCTATGTATGTACTCTATCAAAGCATTCATACAAATAGCTATCAATCCACCAACCCATCTATCCTAACTGCACCTCTGCTTCTTAAATGCTCACATTACCTGGATGATAGCCACATAATTCGACTACAAACCACATACACCGACTCTACTCTATAACACATAAATATTTACATTTACAATGCCAATAGCTCTAACTCTCATTTTCTAACTGATCACTCCACTGCAAACAAAAACAAGCATTTACAATGCAATAGGTCTCGCATTTACGAGAGTTTAAGCTATCGGCATTGTAAATGACAATCCCTTTTATTTATCAGTTTTGTAATTATCACATATATAAAAAACATTGTACTGTACAATGCTAATAGCTCAAACTCTTGTAAATACGAGACCTATTGCCTTGCAAAGAAGCTGCGGCCATTGCCATGGGCTGCTTGGAAAGTGAAAGCACCCATGGCACGCTGAATGTTGCAAGAAAGCCTTTTCTGCCTGCAGTAGGAGATGCAGTATGAGAAACTCATTTGAAAACCAGCATTAGATTGTGCTGTGTAGCATGAGGCATAAGTGCGCACCAGGTTCCGTGCGTGAAAACCAGCCATGTGGGAAACCAGCATTAAAGTATGCTGTGCAGTGTGAGACACAAGTGTGCACAAGGACGTGTGCCTTAAAACCAGCATTATGGAAAACCAGCATTAGAGTGTGCTGTGCCGCATGAGACACAAGCGTGCACCAGGGTCAATGAATGAAAACTATCATTAATGTGTGCTGTGCAGCGTGAGGCATGAAAGTGTACCAGATCCGTGTGCGAAAACCAGCCATGTGGGAAACCAGCATTAGAGTGTGCTGTGCAGCATGAGGCATGAGCGTGCACCAGTCTCCGTGTGCGAAAACCAGCCATGTGGGAAACTAGTATTGCTGTGCAGCACGAGACATGAGCGTTCACCAGGACCCTTGCATTAAAACTAGCCCTGTGAAAAACCAGCATTAGTGTGTGTTGTGCAATGTGAGACACGAGCATGCACTAGGATCTCTGGACGAAAGCCAGTCATGAGAGAAACCAGCATTAGAATGTACTGTGATGCGGGAGACACAAGCGTGCACCAGGATCCATGTATGAAAACCAGCATATAAATGTGTGCAGTGCTACGTTAGACACGAGCGTTCACCAGGATAAGTGCATGAAAAATATCCCTGTGGAAAATCAGCATTAGTGTGTACTGTGCAGCATGAGACATGAGCGTCCACCAGAATCTGTGCATAAAAAACAGACATTAGGAAAAGTAGCATTAGAGTGTGCTGTGCAGCATGCGCCACAAGCGCGCACCAGGATTTGTGTAGGAAAACCTGCCCTGCTATGTCAAAAACCAGCATTAGAATTCGCTGTGCAGTGAGTGACATGAGCGTGAACCAGAATTCCTCTATAAAAACCTGCCAAGTAGGAAGCTGGCACCAGAATGTATGCCGTGAGACACCAGCGTGCACCAGGATTCATGTATGAACAAAGGCAGCAGGGGAACTAGTCCAGGATTTGTGCTGTGTAGCCTGAGACACAAGCGTGCACCAGTATCTGTGTTCGAAAACCAGCAAGGTGAGAAACAAACATCAGAATGTGTGCCACCAGTGTGCACCAGGAACCATGTATGACAAGCATATGCAATGACATAGGTGTTGCATTTGCCAGAGTTTAAGCTATTGGCATTGTAAATGACAATGACTTTTATTTATCTATTTTGCTAATTAACACATAAATAATAAGCATCGTCATTTACAAGGCCAATAGTTCAAACTCTTGTAAATTCGAGACCTATTCAAAGAAGCGGCCGCCATTATCCCTGGCTGCTCGGAAAGTGAAAGCATGCACGGCGCACTGAATGTTGCAAGAAAGCGTGTTGTGCCCGCAGTAGGAGAAACTCATTAAAGAAAATAGAGGTTATAGACTGAAAAAGACGTATTGTGTAACAACTGAAGTAAAAGGGCCAGTCCTCATGAGAGGTTACAAATGAAGATAAGGCGGTACTAAGGAGGGACGTACAAGCCTATTAACGAATCAGAAGACACCATTTACGAAGGACAATGACACAAGCCAATATGAAGGACAATGACACAAGCCAATGGCAAATATGGGAGGAGAGTGGGCGGGGATTCTATTCCATGCTCCAATACATCATGCCACAGAGTAGCGCATGCGCTGCCCAGGCTCAACCTAAAAAATAAGTAAAAAACATTGTTATTTACAATGCCAATAGCTCTAACTTCACAAAAGTATGAGACCGATTGTGTTGCCAATGCTTGTTTAATTAGCATGGACACAAAAAGATAGGGCAGCTGGTAAAATGCCAAGTACGTTGTATGAGTCAAACTAAACATGCACTGTTATTCAACTTATTGTGCATGTTATATGTTTGTCATTAACACCTTGTAACATATTCATTATATGAAAATCAAAACACTTTCTTTCCCCATTTTAATACTTTGCTTTTTTTTACCTTTCCCCTTTAATCTTTTGCTCGTTTTGATATTATTTTTCCCCTTATTTGAACCCCTGCCGTTGTTTCCATTCTCTTCCCCTCATGTTATTTCTTTACGATTCGATATGCTTCAGCAATAGTTTCTTTGCTTTCACAATATTTATTAACGTAATTGCTTTTCCATTTCGATTCATTCTATTTATTTCTGTCTGTCTCTCTCCGTGCAAAAGTTTCAGGTGATTTATCGCCAGAGCCGAGTTTGGCATCCTGTTGAATCGTGTATTCCCTAACTCAGCCCGAGCAGTGTTCAGCTGCTTCTGTCTGAACCTTCCCGGGCTGAGTTTCGTTTCCGAAAAGTGCCGAAGAGGAGGGGATACAGGATACCGTGGGGATACCACATATTACACAACACCGGCTCTTCATTCAGGACCACAGTTTCAAGTTTGAAACCCACTCAGACCTAGACCTAGATGGCTGGAGAAGGAGTCCACACCATTTTCAACTTGTTTCTCCATACCTTTTTGTGTTGCATCTTACACTGAACCTGTCCTATCATGTTAACATAGTAGCAGAAATAGAGTTGTCTTTTTGTACAACCTTTTCTCATACAAACACATGCAATAAAATGTATGGGCATATACATTTGAACGTCATTTGTAATGTAATGAGCATATGGGCGAGTACTGAGGCGTTCTCCCCCTTATGCTCCATGGACGGCTGTGCACTGCCGTGCTGCATCCTAGGCACTGGAGATCATGGTGCACGTGAAAGGTGGCACCGGACATCTGGTTTTGGGCAGTGTTCTGAAGTGTTTCTTTCTGGGGGACAGGTCACAGACAGATTATCTGAGTGGCTTTGATTGATCCAACCTAAACTGAACACAGACGAATTAGAGGAAGTATTATTTCACTGGATGACTTCCCAAATAGAGCTGTCCGCCGCCAGTATGAGTGTCAGATGAACAACGTAATGGAACCATCACCCGTTTCAAATATGCAGAGTTTGCACCATTTGCAATCCCCTTAGGATGTCACTGTCTGATACATCCACGTACAAGTGATGAATGCCGTTGCTGTTATCGGTAATGCCCTTTGGGCCATATTACCAAGATGTGCGTTAAAAAATGCACATTGTACATTTCCCTATAGCCAGCTATCGCCGGATTTTATCGCCGTGTTAGCGCGTCATATTCAACACGCAACATGTAGGGGATATTAAATCCGGCGATAGCCGGCGATAGGGAGCATTAGCGTGTGAAAACAAGCGTTGTTTTCACGCACTAATGTGTGCCTTGATAATATGGGGGGTGGATTCAGCTTTATGATCCACACCCCCATGTTATCAATCCCTAACACCTGGTCAGAGCAGGCATTGGGAGACCTGCGATAAACGAGTTTATCGCAGGTCTCCTTCTCCCAACGCCTGCCTTGGTAATAGGGTGTTACCACCTCCAACCACATTTTACATGTGGTTGGTCGTGGGAACGCCCACTTTGCATGTCATTAGCGATGTTTCTCGCTGACATGCAAAGTGGGCTTGAGGCAGGCGTTAGCATGCCGTTGTTAATAGGGCGCTAGAAGTATCGCCGCTTTCTCGGCACAATTCGCCAAAAAAGCGGCGATACTTCACCTTGGTAATATGGCCCTTTGTGTGCAGTTGACGTCCGGCCAGCATCTCAGCTCTTCGTCTCTTCTCCGGCTCCAGAATTGCAGCCCAGTGCCTCATCAGGCTTACGAGTTTCTCCTGGCAGGCCCCCAGGACCTAAGCGTGTCAATCATCTGAGCCTTAGTATATTTAGCTCCAAACGTGGCTATATTCAGGTATATCGTCGGTGTCCAAGCTATATTGCCTTTAACTGTGGATCTGAGGTATTGTGCTGGTAGCATGCTTTGCACCTCTCCACCTCCCTCCACCCACAACCTTCCTCGGTTATTTTTAAATTTAATATGCCACCTTTGCATCAAGACTGACTCTAAAGACTAACTGGCAGATGCATCAACGTAGCCTTTTGCTATTCCTAAATAGCGATTTTTAAGGAATCGCTATTTAGGAATAGCAAAAGCCTATGCATGTAGGAATCGCTATTAAAATAGCGATTCCTAAACATTCCTTAATTGCTACTCGCAAATTGCTAGTCGCAATTAAGGAATGTTGTACCATTCATTCCTATGGGCCTACAAGCCCATAGGAATGAATTGGAGAGTGCATGAGCAATGTGCGAGTACCAGTAGGTGCTCGCAAATTGCTCATGCAATTTCAAGGGTGCAAGGGTGTCAAAATGAACCACATAATATTGAAGGATGTCTTATTACTTGATAAACATAGTAGCATCCCATGGTTGGCCTACTTAATTAAATCATTTACTGATTTGGGCCGCCCAGAACTCTTTCTAAGCCCAGATAAAATTAGAGCTCTGGACATAGACCTTATAAAACAGTCATTCAGGGTTATGAAGGAAATGCGTCGTGAGGAAGCTGAAATGCAGAAGCCAGCAGTTAGGGCTCACAATCTTTTGGTGAGCGAATCTTCCCTTGCATCTTATCTCATTTTTGTTACAGTCCCTTACCACAGGTTTTTACTAACTAAATTTAGGTTTAACCTGTTACATTTTTATTTAGGTTCTTTTACGTCTTGGCAGAAGCCAGACTTAGCCCCCCCATGCAGTTGTGACCATTTTTCTGTTCAGGACACAATGCATTTTATTATGTTTTGTAGCCTATACCATGAGCAGAGAAGAAAATATTTGCTCCCTATCCTGAAAGAAGCAGGATTTACTCAGGTGCGTCCGGCGTTGCTTTATTTACAACTCCTGACAAATCCCCGCACAACTTTTTGTATTGCCAACTTTTTAGTGGCCGCTGCAAGGGCAAAAAGGGGGGGTCAGATGTCGCCTTAAACTTTTTTATAGTTGTTATGTTTTTTTTCTTTTTCTTGATATGGATTGTATAATGTATTTTCTATTTATTCTTGTATATAGTATTTTTAATATAATATGTATTATGTTTGATGTTTTTAGGTCATTGAAGGGTCATTTATGTATACATCCCTTCTCAGGGTTTTAATGTTTTGTTTCTTTGTATGACTTGTAATAAGTCGAATAAAGATATTCTGACTGACACCCTGTTGCACCCCTGAAATTGATCTCTGCACATATGTTGCACACACACATGCCCGGCATGTGTGTGCGCAACATGAAACTTTGAAAAATGCACAAAAGGGCTTTTTTCAAAGTTTTAGCAAATTACCATGAAGTTCAACTTCATGGTAATTTGCTACTCCTATTAGCAAATTCGCTATTTTTTTGACTTTCATGCATTGCATTTAAGGAATCTCAATTTGGGGTTCCTTAAATGCAATCGCAATTTAAGGAATCTCAATTTAGAGATTCCTTAAATTGTGATTTTTGCATTTGGGATGATGCATCCCAAATGCAAAAATACCGGGACCAAAGGGGCAGATTCTGCGAATCTGCCTCTTTGCTCCCGGTATTTACTTTCATGCATATGCCTGAAAGTCTACAGATACTAATTTGGGTCAAACACTGGATTATCATCCTTTGTTTAAAGAGGGAGATTCCATCAATCCAGCAACTTCTCCAGTCAAAATCTTTACTCTGTTAGGTCCATTCCCTCTGCATCTGCTGAGTTGGAATCATCTTCCCTCTTGTGCTTGCAGTTCAGTGTAAACCGTTCCCGGTGTTGTATTCATACTGGGTGGGGTTCTATCAAAAGATAATGGCTGGGAAGGAAATAGGAGAGGACTATTGAATACTTGACAAGGACCTGGGACCCTGCCACAGTTTGGATCGCCATGGACCCTGCACTAGCACATCTACAAGCCTCTTCGAGATAGTCTCCAAGATGCTCTGTTGTCAGGGTATCACTGAACTGAAGGGACAAGTCCTGCGGTGCCTTCAGATTGGGCATGAGAGGTATCCCAGGGGCATCATCATCCCTGCCACCAGTTTCCACCATGTTAAAGCCAGTAGGTCCCAGAGCGAGACCCATTGGCATTGCCCCTAAGTGGACAGGTATGCCTAGACGTGGGTCTGGGGCACACTGTGCCACTAGAACAAAGCTATACCTGGCTGATGAGCTCTAAGTAGAGCGAAACCGCTCCTGGATTGCTTCTGTTCTGGTTTAGGGAGGATCTGGCCTGGTATTTCGTGCTGATCTGTTTCCATTGGAGCAGGGTCAAGACTGATTTGCATACGGAACGGTCTAAAATGAAGTGGCATGATTGGCAAAATAAGAGTAGACTGGGATGTGGCCTGAGTAATTACCAGTGATTTAGATTAATGCAAGTATTACTTCCATCCCTTTTTAGGTCTCGCCTTGCGTTAGCAGCACTCATGAGCTGCCCTCGCCTTGCAAGAGCTTCTTGGAATTAATACGGTTCCAGAAGTCTTGTCTGAGCTCCGCCCGCATTTGTGATTGGTGTGCGCCGTTTTCGTCAGTTATTATTCAGAACAGACTTTGTTGATTGTACCGGAGGCTCCTGGTTGCCACCCTATCCGTTTTATGCCATGCCCAGCGGGATTGGATCTTTTACTGGCGACGTGAGACGGTAGGTTTAATATTGACTTGCTGCACTTTTTTTTTAAACTATTACATGCCTTTCGTTTGCGTGTAGACTGCATTTATTACTAGTGGCTTTAACTTAATGATTTTTTGGGGAGATATTGGTTATGTTATTAACATGTGGTTTCTTGCATGTGGTATGCATTTGGTGTATTTTACGTTCTTTTGTTACAGTATTTTGCGTGTGTATGTAAACAATGTGTGCAAGCGGCAGGTTTGCAGATTACAGACGGAGCGCATGCATAAAATACAAACGTTCCTAAAAGTGGTTATTAAAGTAGTTTGTGAATATATTAATGCAACAGATGTTTAGAAACATTTCTTTGTGACTTAGTTTGTATGCCTCGCCACTTTCACACTTGTACAGTGGAAGACACTCGCTGTGTATCTTACAAAAAGTGAAATGTGAAGGGTGCCTGCTGTTCATACTCTGGAAGTACAGTGCCTGGAAAGCAGCGTGTGTCCAGGAATGCCTGGCTGCTGTGTGGATGCAGTGACACACACTGGCTGGAGACGCAACAGGCTTTCAGCACACCAGTGCGCTCTGCTCTCCCACAAACGAAGGCAATGTGCCTTAAACTCCATCTATCCTCTTCTAGGTGCTTCCCCGGTGCTTTTTCTCGGCCACCTGATGATGCTATGTTGTTAATAGAGAGACAGCGGGCCACAGACGCTTAGGGCGAACATCAGCGTTCCAAAGAGGGTCAATTTACAGTTCAGGTAAACAGAAAGTACTGTCCATGTCTTGCTAGGCATCATTAGGGCAAGTATTGACGGTACCTCAAACTCTTATTTCTGAATCCCAAGTGATAACATTTCTTGCTTTGTGCTTTCTTAAATTGGTTCGATACCAACACACAACACAAGCTCATACGGAGGGACAAACCCACAAAACATTATCCGTAACAACTAAGCATCCCCGCACGCACTTATCAAAGAGCCACACATTTGGGAAAACTTGAGACGATATCCACGATACACGCTGACTCGTGTTATATTACCCCTATCTTTTGCTCTCTAACCTTTGCCTTGCTGCCTACCCTCTCTCTTTCATCTAGCACTCTCTTATGCTCATACTCCTCGGTCTCCTGCTCCCTGCCACACTGTCCCCTGCTCCATACCCTGCTGTCTCTTGATTCATGCCCCTCCCTCTCCTGCTTCCGACCCCTGTTTCCTGCTCTTCACCATGCCCCTCTGCCTTTTGTCCCTTGGTCTCTTGTTCCCTCCTCTTTTCTCTCTTACCCCATACCTGCCCTAATTATAACAAGCATTTACAATGCAATGGTCTCGGCATTGTTAAAGTTAGAGCCATTGGCATTGCTCATGACATTATTTTTATTATGTTTTTGTTTTTAAAACATATACATAAATGGCATTGTCATTTACATTGCCAATAGCTTAATCTCTCACAAATGCGAGACCTATTGCATTTGCACCCACACCCAGAGCCACACACACAAAGCCACCCACACACACATACAGAGCCACCCACAGAGAGCCACCCACACAGAGCCGTCCACACAGAGCCACCCACACAGAGTCATTCACATAGAGCCACCCACAGTCATTCACACAGAGCCACCTACACACACACAGAGCCACCCTCACACAGACCCACCTTCACACACACAGAGCCACCATCACACAGACCCACCTACAAAAAAGCTACCCACACAGAGCCACACACACAGAGCCCAATACACACACACACAGCCCAACACACACACACACAGAGCCACACACATACAGAGAGCCACACACACACACACACACACACCCAGAGCCACACACACACACACACACACACACAGAGAGAGCCACACACACACACACACACACACAGAGCCACTCACACACAGAGAGCCACACACACACACAATACTACTATAACGTCTGACAAGCGAACAACATACCAGCCTAAACGTTTTATTTTTCATGATCAAGCACAAAAGACATGATCGCATCTGCAGTAAGTTTTTTTAGGTTTAAAGCCAAAAAAATCCTTACTCGTGAACCTTGAACTGTTTACTCACAATTAAAATAATGGTTCTGTGCAAATACTCTTTAAAATAGTACATATGTAATTGTGACATTGACAATCGTTCTTGTAATCACATCTGTAGCGTGTGTATGCTTTTTCATAACCACTGCCATGCCTCCCACACACTGAGTGTGGGCGTCTTCCTGCACTAGAGCCTGTCAATAGTGACTCTTACTTTTCTCCAGCTCCTATTTGGGAAGAAGCTAATTCAGGAATTCATAACTTCTGACAGTTTGAGCTTAATTTATCCTTTGCTTAATGGGGGGCTTGGTACAGACTCATCCTCAAGCGTTGAGCTAACTGGGCAAGTGGCTAACTAATGGCACAGGCTTCAGAGAGTGGAGATCTGTTATATAGTGTGCGGTGCATGGGTCGGTCATTCATTGGGAGTCAGACATGATTCACATAAAGAACAAAGATGGCAGCACACAGAAGTGGTTTTCCCCTGTAAGCTTGGCCTAACTTTCAGCATAATTTCAGACGTAATCACACTGCGTATCCCACTCAACTCTGTCGTAGGCCCGCAGCAAGTAAAAGAACCATTTGGGAATAAATTCTAAAGGACGTGGTTTAAAAGTGCACAATACATGCTTACACCCTTTACTCTGTCAAATTCAAAAACCATATTCAACAACTCCAAAATACTCGATCCAGAGTAGAGGATTTGTTCAAGTTAACGAGGTTGATTTCCATCAGCAATAAAAAGGGACATTTAAATGTAGTTATATATTGCCAAAGATTACAGGGTGCATTTAAATATTTACCTAAACCCGGTCTCTCAAAGCACAAAAGTGTAAAATACAATGACGGGTAATCGGTCTATGTCTGGTATTCGTTATTTTAGGACAGTGCTGCTGCCTGCGAAACTGCCTAAATGCTATCGTACTTTTTAAATTAATTTTAACATAACTAGAATCTTTTGCCAACTTTCTTGAAGCTCAGTTTTTGAAAAGCGTTCTCCAAATGGCCGTACAAGTAGAACGCCATGTTCGTAGTCTTAAATTGATACACCTTCAACAAACATGGCTGCCGCACACACGAAAAAAGAAACGCAAACCTAAGTCTTCATCACGTATCAGCGAGTCAAAGCTATTATGCGGGGTAACGTTAAACTAGCTGGCACTGCATAGATTATTTATTGCCCTAATAGCACTGCACACACAAACCAAGTTTTCAGCGGGGCAACTTAGTATTTGGGCTACAGTTGAAGACCTCGCTAGGTTTACTGTTGACGCAATGGACTCCACCCACCAAAAATCATGTGCAGCCTAGTCTTAAAAGGTGTCAACGCAGTCACGGTAGTATAGGAGTTACATGAATGCCATTTGGCTTGCTGATGATATAACGATGAGATTGTTTACCCGCCCCTCGGAAATCTACCTGAAAGAAGAGTACGGGTGGATGAGGAACTTGCCAGCCGCTTGAATACGCCACCTCTCACAATAGATGGCCGCCATCAAGCGCGACTCTTCCTCCCGCGCCTCCTGGTCGGCGGCTCTCACCATGCCCTGAACCACGACACGTCCAACTATTTAACCGCAACTTGTCCGAGCCCTGTGATAGGTGGAGTCCGCCTTGAAAGAGTTCAGACGTTTGAGTATCTGGGTCTCACCCTAAACGAAAATATGACATGGGGGCAACATCAAATAAAATTGCAACTCAAGCTATCCCAAAAATTGGGGGCCATTATCAAGCTTTTAAATAAATCCTCTGCTAAACCAATTGGCCCACCTCTGGAAATATATAAATTGCAGGTACGGGGGGCTGTAACCCATGGTGGCGAACTGTGGGGTCACAAGTGTGCACCCGCGATTGCTGTCGTGGGGAAAAGATTGCCTGCACTGCCACCTAGTACACCATTGCTGACGCTCAGGCTAGACCTGGGCCTTAGACCCATAAATGAGGAACTGGGCCTCAAACCTTTAACTTTCTGGAGGAGACTCTGGGTTACCCCAGAGTTAAGGAACTATAGGCAAGAGCTTTCGGATGTTTTAAGACGTCCGAATGCGCGGAAACTTCCATGGTTGAAGTACATAAGAGAGGAATTTGATAGACTAGGTCTCGCGTCCATGTGGTCCGACCCGGAGCATGCTTGCAGAAATCTATTGCACAAGTATTTGGTCAATTTGTACCATGAAAGTAATCTAACTGCTCGTTTAGCGAATGTCCAAACTGGTACTCTGTCCGGCACGTTTTTAATGACTAAAGATTTTTATAAATTTGAGCCTGTCTTCGACGATGTTAGTCCAGTTGCTTTTAGGAAGTTGTATTTTCAATGGAGACACGGATCTCTGCCAATCAGAGACTTTACGAGTAAGTGGTGTCCATCCTCACCCACAAATTGTCCTGGTTGCACCTCAGAACTGGAAAATGAATTGCATGTTGTCTTTTTCTGCCCTGTTTATCAAAAAGCCAGAAAGAAGTGGATTATTCCACTGTGTAAAAATCTGGGGATCATGCATTGTTTGCAAGCACACAGAATACTTAAAACGGATCTTTCTCCTCTAATTGTTTTTGCTGTAACAAAATTTCTAGCAGCCATGTGGACCATTAGAAGGAAATATGTGAACTTTGCTTGAAATAGGATCCAGTAGATACAACTATATAGTTCCTAGGGACCCTGATCTCTGATTCTAGATGGGCAGGGGATTTTAGTTGACCATGCATTTATTTATATATGTCTACTGTCATCTACTAGACTGTGATGAAATAGCTCCCTGGACATGTGATAATGTAGGCTTTTCTTTTACTGTGTATTTGAATGTAATGTATCAATTTTTTTAAACTGTCCGAACAAATGTGATTTCTTTTATGACAACATTGTCGAAATAAAGATGAAATGATGAAATAGACAAGTGGACATGGTTGCCCCTCTCTATGGCAGATCGCATAGCTTTACAAAAAATGATAGTATTGCCAAAATTCTTATATCATTTCGGTAATATACCTATTTGGCTGACGCAGGCTCTGTTCACTAGATTGAAGACGACTCTGCAGAAGCTCACATGGTCAGGGAAACAGGCTAGAATACATAGGGATATCCTCACAAAACTGTATCATAAAGGGGGCTTTGGGGCGCCGGACTTACAATTATATTATTACTGTGCGCAGGCACAATATGCTCACTACTGGCTGCAACCGCATGCTTATATTCTGCATGTGGCGGTGGAGAGGGACAACGTATACCCGACACCACTTACAGCCTACATCTCGGACCATGTGTCCTTCACCCACAATGACAAAATTCAGACAGTACGCTGCACTACTAGAGCATGGCATATGCTGGCAAAGCGGTCCAAGAAACCCCTGTTTATGCTCCGGCACTTCCACTCGCGCACCATCCGAAATTATCGGTTACGCAAGAACACAGAATGTTGCAACTGCTGGCTGAGATGAAATTAACCACAATGGCAGATGTGTTCCCATGTGGCAGTTTCATTCGAGCAGAGGATCCCTCGCTAAGTACACACAACACACAAATGCAGCGGTTTGCATATATACGCTTACAAACGGCAATGAAGGACTTATACGATTCCTTCCCTGAGGAACCACCTACACTCTTAGCTCTACAAGCACTATTGACTGCACCTACTCGCCGGAAACTGATTACTCGTTTGTATACTATGTCCCAAGTGGAACAAATAGGGTCTGCAGAGACATCGCATAGCAAGTGGGAGATGATGCTGGGGGATACTATTAGCGAGCAGGACTGGGATTACAGTTGCACACAATAGCAGCTGATGACACCGAACTGCAATTTACGGAGAATACATTTTAAATTCCTACATCAATTTTATTACACGCCGACCCAATTACATAAATATGGCATCGGATCTTCTGACAAATGTTACAGATGTGAGGCACTAAGGGCTGACTTTTTACAGGTAGCGTGGGCATTCCCACAGGTACACAAATACTGGGAGGAAGTGACGGGGGCATTAACCATTATGCTGTCCGAACTGATACCTGTCGCACCGCGATTCTGCTTATTGGGTATTTACAAGGTAACACCAGCCAATAGGAGGAAATTCCTGGCAGTATCGCTACTGCTAGCCAAAAGACGGGTTGCTATTAGGTGGGGCAGCAAACGTCCCCCCAGATTCAAGGACTGGCTCAAAGACATGGCATACTGTAGGGACACCTTATAGATGTATTGGGAAGAACTGCCGCTGGCATCCAGGCCTAGGGATTACTGGGAACCACTGCTACAATATCTCCAAAATGCACAGGCGGCTGAGGGAACATGAACATGCACATACAAGCTAGCTGATCTATGGTGATTATGCCATGTACCCAAAGGGAACTAGACTGTAGGCACAATTTACTACTGAACGCATGAGGAGTGGTAAGGCACAATGTACATTGGATTGTCAGAATGTTCAATTTTTTACATCACATGCTGTTATTGAGTGTTATAGAACTGTGGAATTGTAACCCCTCTGCCACAGAAACTTGAACATATGTACCTGAGGTAAAATGATTGTATACTATGCCGTGAATAACTGTATTCTTTAAACATGTGATATCATGCTGAAGTTGTCTGTAATTTTGATGTGGGCTGGACTTAATAAAATAATTTGGAAAAAAAAGTCCACAAAGTCCTTTCTCCTCTCTTTGGCAGTCAGCCAACCACTGCAGGCCAATCCCCAAGCAGCACTTCAGCTTGGGAATAGTCTCTCTTCAGTTTCTTAAGGTTCCTTCTCCTCAGCAGATGTTTTGTCTTGTCAGTTCCAGGAGTGATCTAATTTCATGGGATCAGGGTCACAATACTTATACCCCAAAATCCTTTGTTCTCTCAGGGGAGAGGGGCCTGTGCCCAGTCCAAACCAGTTCTGAAGCACTCTGTTTACCAGACTTCTCCTTTCCTTTAACCATGCTGGGCAGGAATATCAGACGCCCCACAGGAGGTGGAGCCAGCATTGTGGAAGGCAAGTACAGTCCTGGAGCACTCTGTTGAAAGTCTTCCTTTTCTTCTTTCAGTGTGCAGAGCAGAGACATCAGACACACCACAGGGGGTGAAGCCAGCATTGTAGAGGGAAGGCCCAGCCCTATTCAGGTCCCAGGTGCAACTCCTCCCTCCCATCTAAATGCTGATCTCGCTATTCACCACTGAGTGGCCCCAGCCTGTCTACTGGAATCCCCCAGCCCTGTC